>NC_081848.1:29307478-29635857 GCF_963259705.1 Myotis daubentonii | reverse complement strand
CAGGGATCTTGAAGGGTCTCAAATGTATAAGAGGAAGAGAAATGAGAAGTAAAGATGGAGATGAAGTGAGTCCCATCATGAAGAGCCTCTTAAGCCAGGAGAATATTTTGAAGATTTCCCCCAGAGCAAAGGGAACCAATAAACTCTTTAGCGTGATCAGTTTCTGTTTCTGAAGAATGGATAAAGGGGGAGGGGGTGCACTGAAGCAGGCAGATCAATTAGGAGGCTCTTAGGAGATCAGGCAAGCATAGTGAGGATGGAGAAAAGTGGGTGGAGGATGCCTATCCCTGACCATATTCTGCTTGTCCTTTTCATTTCTAGTCCTCAGTTCAATTCAACAACCACTTATTTAGTGCCAGCTAGGAGCCAGGCACCATGCCAGGCAGCTCCACGTTCCCAGACTTCAGCGAAGATCTTGTTGTTGCCCTTTCCGTTTTAGAAGTTACGTAGCACAAGATAACTACAGTTTACAGTAGTGGTTCTCAACCTTCCTAATGCCACGACCCTTTAATACAGTTCCTCATGTTGTGGTGAACCCCAACCATAAAATTATTTTCGTTGCTACTTCATAACTGTAATTTTGCTACTGTTATGAATTGTAATGTAAATATCTGATATGCAGGATGTATTTTCATTGTTACAAGTTGAACATAATTAAAGCATAGTGATTAATCACAAAAACAATATGTAATTATATATGTGTTTTCCAATGGTCTTAGGTGACCCCTGTGAAAGGGTCGTTCGACCCCCAAAGGGGTCGTGACCCACAGGTTGAGAACTGCTGGTTTACAGATTCCCAAAACTAGTTCTGCCACTTACTAAGTGCACAACCTAGGGCAAGTCACTTAACCTTTCTGACTTTCCCTTTCCTGACTTGTAAATAATTTTTACAGCTACTTCAGAAGGCTACTGTGAGAATCAATATAAAGTATATAAAAACTTTAAAAGTCACAAATGCTTGTTCAGTGATTTATTTTCTTCTCTCTTTACCTTCCATGTGAAACAGTTCTTCTCATAGTCTTTCTCTCTCCTCTTGTTTATTTTCCTTATATAAAGATTTCAGAAAGGATGGAGAGGGAAAAAGATATAGAAACATCAATGATGAGAGAGAATCATCAATGGCTCACCTCCCAACCCCCCCTCCCCGCCCCCACTGGGGATCGAGCCTGTAACCTGGGCATGTGACCCCCGCCCAGAACCAAACAGTGACCTCCTGGTTCATCGGTCAATGCTCAACCACTGAGCCACACCAGCCGGGCCATTTTCCTTATTGAACTTGTTTAACAAATAATTCTTGAGAGCCTATTATATACTACTGGATTATCTAAATGTCTCTATATATCTGTTTTACACACACACACAAACACAGTTCCTATTCCTCATGGACTTTACTCTCTGAACACTTAGGGATATATAACAAAGCTTATAATGTATTTGTAAGTGGAACATAAACGTGATTACAAAATATGTATATTGAGCAAGTGTGTGTTTGTGAATATGTGTGTGTGGTGGGTGCGAAGGAGCAAGAGAGAAAAATATATGAATCTGTGCATAGAATCAAAGATTGGAAAATATACCTGCAAATATTAGACTTTATCTCGAGATGATTTCATTTGGCTTTCTCTGTGTATTTTTAACATTTTCTGCAATAAATACATTTTATACATAGAAAGGTAACCCAATAGATTTTAATGAAAATATAAAGTGACAAGCGCTATAAATAAGTTACAGGGTGTTATGGGAGCTTCTTAATTAAATGTCAGAGTGGAATCTCCAGCCTTAGCTCTGAGGGATCAAATGGTTTCTTGTGGGAGTGTGTGTGTGTGTGTGTGTGGGGGGGGGGAGGTGGTGGTGGTGGTGGTTAAAAACCTAGGCATGACATTCCAGGAGGAGGGCCCAGGGGAGTAGAGGCTCAGCATGGAGTGGTTAAGAAACAATATTGTGTGTGTAGTTCTTGCCGCCTGAAGTGTGCCTTGGGGTGTAGCTGGAGATGGGAATGAATACCCTGCTATGGATCTCAGATTTTACCCTTTAAGTGCAGAGGCACTTACAGTCCCACTGTCATTTCTGATAGTTTACAGTTGGTGGCAGTGTGAAATGTGTAGAATGGAGAGGTGAGAGGCAGACAGGAGGCATGGAGATTTGTCGGGACGATAGTGCTCAGGTAAAATCTGAGAAAGTTTGTATCAGGACAATACAGTGAGAATGGAGAGAAATATTTTAGATATAATTTTAAAAATACAGTGGAACCTGGGTTCTCAAACTTCATTTGTTCTGGAAGGCTATTGGAGAAGCAATTTGTTCAAAAACAGAATCATTTTCCCCCCATTAGAAATAATGTAAATTGAAGGAATCCTTTCCAGACCCCCAAATGATTCCATTTTAACTTTTCTTATATACAGCACACGCCTAATGTACTGCTTAATCTATAAATACTTATTTTCTTAAATTTATCAAACCGCCCCCTACTGGCCTTCAATGAATCACCTTTCGCATTCAGTCCAGGGTGTCTTTCAGGCCAGCATGCAATGTCTTTGCTTGTTCATATATCACTAGCTAACTGCTTTTCATTTATGCAAATCAGGAACAGTTTTCTACCTCTTTAATTGTCTGAGATCATTATTTCTTTCACACTCTTAGCAATATTAGCACTCTTGATGGCCTCTTTACGTTTTAAAATTGTGCTAATCACAAAAGCATTCATTCTCTCCTTTGTTGCCTAAGAGACGCTTTTTGTCAGGCTGAGGTATCAGCTCGAAAGGGCTGTCAGTTCGAAACTGAAGTTTGGTTTGACAATGGAGACATTTTTCCTGTGAACACCTTAGTTGAGAACTAAGATGTCTCAAGATGGGAGACATTCAAGAAACGAGGTTTGACTGTATTTAGGGCTTATTTTCCATTCTGTCTATATCATACTACGTTGCTGAATTAGCAACACCACAACTTACATGAGAGTATACTTAGGTGTCTACATCATGTGCCCTGATGATGTTCCAACTGGAAGGAGAGTGTCAAAGGAAAGGCCAAGGCCCAAAGACCTTGAAAGATTTCATAATTTGGCTTAGGGCTAACTTTTGTAAGCCCAGAGGAGGCATTTAGGGTTAGAAATTGTTGCCCTCTGGCCCAGGAGGCTGTGGAGAGATGGGAAATAGTAGTGAGCCTGAGAGAGACTCCACAGGAAGACTCCACAGGCCTACATGGCAGACAAGACCAAATGAGCCGCTGCGGTCGCGTGCATAGTCAAAGAACAGGCTGTGCAGGGGAGAGAGGGAGTTTTGCTCTTGAGTCATGTTTAGCTTTTGTGGCAGCAGGGTTTCCAACTGGCACAGAGAGTGTCAGGAATGAACAGAGCAACAAAGAGCCCGAGTGTGTCACGAGGACAGATGTCGGGACAAGTTTGCTGGCAGTTCAACAACTTGGCTGGCCATGCCAAGGAAGGATCTAGGGCCCAGGGGGGAATAAATTCCCAAACTCTCTCTGGTTCATGTTTTACATCACGTAAGGCCTGCTTCATGTTTGTGCCAAGTGAGCAAATGCTTTCCTGGTGTGATGTTGAGGCTTCCTCTTAAACCTCTCTCCCTGACCATGTAATATGGGAAGTGCCCCAAATCCTCCAATGAAGGAACACATCTTTCTCTTCCAAATCAGAGGGTGAATAATGATGTTGAAATCCAAATCAAGTTGTAAGTGACTGATCTCTGCCTTCCTGCCAGCTGGTGGGATGTGGGCAGGGACAACAGAAGCCCTAATACAAGGCGTCAGGCACGCAGGGAGGCTTTGCAGTAGAAAAGCTAAAAGCCGGGGGTAGGAAGTCTGAGTCACCTGTAATACCAGGCTCCTCAAGCCCAGAGAGGGTCATGGCATCATGGAGAGCGCTGCCACCTGGGGAAGTCAAACTTCTGGTGAGGTCTGGGGGGGTGGGGGAGGGGGTGGGGGGTGGTGACACAACATTAATTCCTAATACTCTTTCCATTTCCTCATTTGGATTCCACGGGCCAGGAGGACCGAAAAAAAAAACACAATTATTTCAAGCTTCTGCAGAAAATTAGGAGGCTTTAAATTGAATTGATATACAAGCCACAGGTAAACATCACAGAAATGTGTTGTGTGTTTTTTCCCCCCAGTGAAAACTGTTCTGAATTTCAAAGGGATGTGCCATGAAAGTATATTTGGGATTTGGGAGGGTGGTGTCTTTGTGTGCTTATTTATTTTTACTTGTGGAGGAAAAGGGGCTCCGTAATAAATATGAACAAAAGCAACCTCATAAATTTCTAACTGGCCAGGTCGCAGTGGGTAGTCAGGGCCCAGACCTATAAAAGATTTGTCTTTGCCTTAGGCAAGCCCTGTCCATTGTTTGTATGCATCTGGGCTAACACACCTTTGAAATGCCTCTGTTAAAAATAATTTATGCTGAAACAGCGATCAGGCTATCAATCCCCAGAAGGAAAGTAGGGGAGGGAGGGGGTAAGGGGAAGAGATCAACCGAAGGACTTGTATACACATATATAAGCCAAACCAATGGACATGGACAACAGGGGGATGGGAGCATGAGTGTGCGGGAGGGGGGTGGGGGTGGGGAGGGGTGGAAGGTTGGGGGTTAAGGGGGGAGGATGAGGACACATTTGTAATACCTTAATAAAAAAAATTAATTTCCACATAAAAAAAATAATTTATGCTCAAAGTACCTAGTATCCTGCTTTAGAAATACATGGATGGAGAATAGTTTTCTGGTTACAATGTTGCATAACAAACTGTCCCAAATGTAGTGGCTTAAAAATACAACCATTATATTGTGTTCACAGACTGTGTAGGTTAGAAGCTCATAAAGGACCAAGGATAAAACCTCTCACACATCAATGGCCTGAGGCTACCTCCTAAAGAGTACAGAATCTGTCTTGTGGTGGACTATTTGTGTGTGTGATGAATATCTACTAGTATAATAATAAAAGGGTAATATGCTAATTAGACCTGACGTCTTCCTGGACAAAGCTGGGGCTGGAGGGAAGCACTGGTCCCGGGTGCCTGCTGGCGACCAGAAGGAAGCCAGTTCACATCCGGGGAGCCAGAGGGAAGCCCGTGTTGGCAGTTGGGGAGAGGAAGGCCTATTTTTGCATGAATTTCATGCATCAGGCCTCTAGTGTATATATATATTGACTAGGGGCCCAGTGCACGAAATTCGTGCACTGGGTGTGTGTGTGGGGGGAGTGTCCCTCAGCCCAGCCTGCCCCCTCTCACATACTGGGAGCCCTCAGGCGTTGACCCCCATCACCCTCCAATCGCAGGATCGGCCCCTTGCCCAGGCCTGACGCCTCTGACAGAGGTGTCAGGCCTGGGCAGGGGACCCCCAGACCCCTCCGATTGCTGGCTCTGCCCCTTGCCCAGGCCTGATGCCTCAGCAAGAGGCGTAGACCCCCATCACCCACTGATCACCTGATCGGCCCCTTGCCCAGGCCTGACGCCTCCACCAGAGGTGTCAGGCTTGGACAGGGGACCCCCATCTCCCCCCGATCACTGGCTCAGCCCCCCGCCCAGGCCTGATGCCTCGGCCAGAGGAGTTGACCCTCATCACCCTCCGATCACCAATCACCGGATCGGCCCCTTGACCAGGCCTGAGGCCTCTGGCAGAGGTGTCAGGCCTGGGCAGGGGACCCCCAGCTCCCTGCGGTTGCAGGCTCCGCCCCTGCCCAGGCCTGACGCCTCTGGTTGAGGCGTCCGGCCCGGGCAGCGGGGACCCGCAGCTGCAGCGGCCCCGCAATCATGGGCTCCGCTTTAGGCCCAGGCAAGGGACCCCTAGCTCCCGGGACTGCCAGCTTCGACCGTGCCCAGCTCCCATCGCTGGCTCCACCCCTACTTCCTGCTATCACTGGCCAGGGCGGCAAAGGCGCCTGATTCTCTGATCATGGCTGGGGAGCAGGGCAAAGGCGGCCCCAGGGCCACCTTTGCCCTCCCCCCCATCTCTTAGCTCCCCCCGGGGTTTCCGATCACTGTCAGTGGCAGGGGGCTTCTTCCTGCTTTCCCTTTTGCCTCCCTGCATTGTGCCTACATATGCAAATTAACCGCCATCTTGTTGGCAGTTAACTGCCAATCTTAGTTGGCAGTTAATTTGCATATAGCCCTGATTAGCCAATGAAAAGGGTATCGTCGTACGCCAATTACCATTTTTCTCTTTTATTAGTGTAGATTTCAGAGAGGAAGGGAGAGGGAGAGAGAGACAGAAGCATCAATGATGAGAGAGAATCATTGATTGACTGTCTCCTGCATGCCCCTTACTGGGGATCGAGCCTGCAACCTGGGCATGTGCTCTTGACTGGAATTGAACCCGGGACCCTTCAGTCTGCAGACTGACAATCTATCCACTAAACCAAACCGACTAGGGCTGGCGGACTGCTTGGACTGCATAGTGTGCATAGGGCAGTGGTCAGCAAACTGCGGCTCGCAAGCCACATGCGGCTCTTTGGCCCCTTGAGTGTGGCTCTTCCACAAAATACCACGTGCGGGCGCGCATGTACAGTGCGATTGAAACTTCATTGCCCATGCGCAGAAGTCGGTATTTTGTGGAAGAGCCACACTCAAGGGGCCAAAGAGCCACATGTGGCTCGCGAGCCGCAGTTTGCTGACCACTGGCACAGGGCAAGCCAGGGGCATGCTACTTGGAGGCAGACGCCCTCCTCTGGTTAGCTTGGTCCAGCGCATTCAAAAGGACCTTTATGGCCTTTCAGTTACTGACTCTTGATTAGCACCATGTGGCTTAGCTGGGGCCTTTACTCCCACTCTATACAAGGTTTTATGAATGGACTTCATAAATAAACTCATCGCCTGAGGCCACAATGGCCCCTCATTGTCTCCCGACTCTCCTCTTTGGTCTCATCTTTCTTCCCTTCACTCAGATCTAAGCCTGAGTGAGATGCCCAGGTACTTTCACAAGAACTAGTCTGTACCCGTTAGATTCCTGAGAGTTCTCAAATCTCTTGATTTTTTTTTTTCTCTTCTTCTACCCCAGCATAATCTGAAGAAGGCATCAAACATAACAGTGTTAAACCACGTCTCATGAGTTTCTTTTTAAATTTTTATTTTAAAATCATTTACTTAAGAATAGGCAATGCATTCACGTAGATCAAAATTTCAAAATTCTAAGATGAAAGTATATAAATAGATTCGCTTCCACATTATCACGTGCCTCATAAATCCCTCCAATTTTTCTAGCATAGGATCTCAAAATACTCACTGAATTTTAACAGTCAAGTTCCTAGCCAAGTGCACACAGCACACGAGACAAATCTACTGTGAAATTAATGAAACTTAAACCTTTAGGCCCCCTCACTTGCTTGGGCCCTATCTTAGTCTTTTCAGGATGCTTTAACAAACTACCATAGACTGTGTGGTTTATAAACAACAGAAGCTTATTTCTCACAGTTCTGGATGTTAGGAAACCAAGATCAGACGTGGTGTCTGGTGGAGGCCTCTACCTGATTCATACCTGTCTTTCCACTGCACCCACACATGGTAGAAGGGAGGCAAGGGAGCTCTCTGGAGTTTCAGTTTTAAGGACATTAATCTCATTCGTGCAGGCTCCTCCCTCATGACCTAATCACCTCCCAAAGACCCTACTGCCTAATACCATTACACTGGGAGTTAGAATTTGACATATGAATGTTGGGGAGATTAAAAAATTCAGACTATAGCAAACCCCCTTCCAGGTCACTTTCCAGGAACACTATCAATTTGCTAATATGCATTTATAAAATTTACAATAATAAAATATATTTTAACCACATCAGTTAAGACTATTGCCTCTTCCCAGAGTAATTTGCTATATAAAGGTGCTCTATGTCACTAGGAATTGGACATATATATGGGGGAGGGGGCAGTGTAGGGAGCAGGTATAGGGTCAAGCCTCGGACTGACCTGTGAAAGAGCCACATATAAGTCCCAGCTCGGAGGGCAGAGCCCTCCTAGCACAATTAAACTTGACCTTATAGTCCTCCCTTGTTCCTAGGGCTTTGGGAGGTGCAGCAAGTGCTGCCAAAACAAGGCTTGACTAACAAAATAGATTTGAAACTGGCAAGAAGATTTGAAACTGGTAAGAACATTAAAAACATGTTGACCACTCCCCTTGCTTTGCTTTGTGTGATCTGACTATAAAATAAAGCTTCCGCTTACAGGCTGGGGCACTGTTTCTCAACCAGGCAGTGATCCACCTGGTCCCAACTGTATTCTCTTGTCTGTCTACTTTAATCCTTCACCGCCCCTCCTCAGGTTCAACCCTGGCCATGCTAGATGTGGTTCAGGAGGGGATTGGGGGGGGGGGGGGAGTATTATAACAGTGGGAAAGTTAGTTTATTATTAAGAAAATTTATGTTATTTTTCTAGATGTTATGATGTTTGTAGTCTCTGTCAGCACTTTTGTAAATTTTCCCATTTCCTTTGTAATTTTCTAAACACAATTTTGATTGCACAATTTTTTATTTTATATATAAACAGAACAGCAGCTATCTCACTACTTTCCTTTATTTGTGTTTTGCCCATCTGTGTGGTGTGAGTGACCCAAACAACAGAAGAATACTGTGTTTCTCACTATATAGTCTTGGCACTTTCTTGGCTCTTGCCAAAGCCACCAGATCACAATCTCTATCATTATTGTTTATAGCAACAGATTAAATTGCAATGATTAAAAGTCATCTTGGCTATGTCAATGCCTGCGCTAATGAGTTGAGAAAAGAAGAAAACAAAAGGAGAAACCTAAAGGCAAGGTGAGGTGGAGGCTGGAGACAGCGTCCCCATTTGCTGCCCTCTCTCCACGAGTATTCCTAGTTTTATTTCCAAATCACTCAGCAGTGCGTGCACATTCTTTCTCTGACCTTGAGAGGCCACTGTTAGATACGCACACGGGAAGAACACGAAGGACTCCAGGTAAACTAGACACGGACACAACACACAGAGTCCCAGTCATTTGTTTTCTTTGACAGCACTTTGCCGTGCTGGCTGGAAGGAGAAAGACCATCAGTAAAGTAAATGGCTCAAATGGAGTTATAAATCAAGTCTGTACTCTTCAGAGGAGTTATTCAACCGAAGACACGTCCAATACAGGACGTGGGGCTATTCTTTGCTTATGTGGGAAAATGTCCAGTTAAAACAGTTGACTCTCCCAAGGCAGAAGAATATTATTATAAAGGAGAACTTTGAAGTGTTATTTATTTGTTAAGACACCATCAGATATTTTAAGCTATGGACTCAATAAGAAAAGTAATACCACTTCTTGTATGGAATTTTTATGTTTTCCCAATCTTTCTTACTCCACGTGTTTTATATTTCAAAATGAGTACAGTACCTTAATAAGATCCTGATCCAAGTTACAGAAACCTATGACCTTTATAACCCCACATTGTCAAGTTCTCCCAGTTATCTCTTTCTACTTGATCAACTCTACTTTATACTGTTAATCTAAAAATGAAAGAGCCAAAATGAGAGGCAATAAGCATCTATTTGAGATAAAAAAGAACTACAACACAGATTCAGGCAAAAACCCAAACAGTGTCCTGAGTACAAGGTGAGAAAAGGGATTTTTTTTTTTTGAGGGCAGGGATTTTTAAAAGAAAAGGAATTACTCCATGAATAGAATAAAGAAATTTCTATCCTATATAATGAAAGAGAAACATGCAAATTAACTGTCCCTCCACTACGCTCAAGACACGCCCACAGCCACACCCACCAGCCAATCAGGAGCAAGTATGCAAATTAACCCAACTAAGATGGCAGCAGCTACGAGCTGAAGTGAGCAGGAGGCTTGGGTTGCCCCTGGTGATGGAGGAAGCCAAGCTTCCTGCCTTCCCTGGCCAGCCCTGGGCTATGCTCAAGACTACAAAGTTTCAATTATAGAAGATAAATAAATCCCAGAAAAGAAAAAGAAAAAAGAAGAGGCTGGGAACTTGGGTTGCCAGGGGCATGGCCAGCCTAAAAATGGCCATCAACCCCTCACCCAGGCTGGCCAGGCACCACAGAGGGACTCCCCCACCCTGAAGGGGCTGTGGGCAGCCTGAAAACGGCCCTCAGCCCCTCACCCAGGCTGGCCACACCCCCATGGGGTGAGGGTCCCCACTGGGGGGCTTGACCAGCCTGCAAAGAGCCCTCAGCTCCTCACCCAGGCTTGCCAGGCACCCCAGCGGGAACCCCTTACCCTGAAGGAACTGTGGCCAGCTTGCAAACAGCCATCAGCCCCTCACTCAGGCTGGCAAGGCACCCCAGCAGGGACCTCCACCCTGAAGGGGGTGTGGTCAGCCTGAAAACAGCCCTCAGCCCCTCATCCAGGCTGGCCACACCCCCATGGGGTGAGGATCCCTGTTGGGGGAGTTGGCCAGTCTGCAAACAGCCATTAGCCTTTCACCCAGGCTGGCCAGGCAACCCAGTGGGGACCCCCACCCTGAAGGGGGTGTGGCTAGCCTGAAAATGGCCCTCAGCCCCTCACCCAGGCTGGCCAGGCACCCCAGCAAAACCCCCACCCTGATCCAGGACACCCTTCAGGGCAAACCAGCTGGCCCCCACCCTTGTACCAGGCCTCTATCCTATATAATAAAATGGTAATATGCAAACTGACCCTTACAGCAGAACAACTGGGAATGACTGGTCATTATGACAGACACTGACCACCAGGGGGCAGACACTCAATGCAGGAGCTGCCCCCTGGTGGTCAGTGTGCTCCCACAGGGAGAGCTCTGCTCAGCCACAAGCCAGGCTGATGGCTACCAGCACAGCAGTGGTGGAGGGAGCCTCTCCCGCCTCCTCAGCTGCGCTAAGGATGTCCAACTACAGCTTAGGCCTGCTCCCTGCTGGCAAGTGGACATCCCTCGAGGGCTCCCGGGCTGCCAGAGGGATGTCTGACTGCCAGCTTAGGTCTGATCCCCCGGGGATCCGGCCTAAGCCAGCAGGTGGACATCCCCCGAGGGGTCCCAGACTGTGAGAGGGCACAGGCCAGGCTGAGGGACCCCACCACAGTGCACAAATTTTTGTGCACTGGGCCTCTAGTTGGTGATAACAAACTGAGTTACTCTTTAGCTATACATGGTTGGTTACTGATTCTGTCTTCAAAAATAGAATCCATAACCATCTATTCTTGTGGTCAGGATGGCTGCTTTCTGGTTAGCTTTGCAAACAGTTGTTCAGAAGACAATATTGCTATGGTTCAATACAATGGCTGTTTGTCCAGTTCAGATATTCTCGTAGTTCTAAGAGTAAGACAAGTAAGGCAGTTTCTGTGGAATGGCTGCTCTGTTCCATTTAAAAAATGACTCTACTTATGTCAATTTTTCACAATATTTATTCATATTTTTCTACATATATATGTATATATCAACACTAATAAAAGAGAAAAATGGTAATTGGCGTACGAGCTACCCTTTTCATTGGCTAATCAGGGCTATATGCAAATTAACTGCCAACTAAGATTGGCAGTTAACTGCCAACTAAGATTGGCAGTTAACTGCCAACAAGATGGCGGTTAATTTGCATATGTAGGCACAATGCAGGGAGGCGAAAGGGAAAGCAGGAAGAAGCCCCCTGCCACTGACAGTGATCGGAAACCCAGGGGGGAGCTAAGAGCTGGGGGGCAGGGCAAAGGCGGCCCTGGGGCCGCCTTTGCCCTGCCCCCCAGCCATGATCGGAGAATCAGGTGCCTTTTCCGCCCTGGCCAGTGATAGCAGGAAGTAGGGGTGGAGCCAGCGATGGGAGCTGGGCACGGTCGAAGCTGGCAGGCCCGGGAGCTAGGGGTCCCTTGGCTGGGCCTAAAACGAAGCCCACGATCGTGGGGCCGCTGCAGCTGCGGGTCCCCGCTGCCCAGGCTGGACGCCTCAGCCAGAGGCGTCAGGCCTGGGCAAGGGGCCGATCCTGCGATTGGAGGGTGATGGGGGTCAACGCCTGAGGGCTCCCAGTATGTGAGAGGGGGCAGGCTGGGCTGAGGGACACTCCCCCACACACACACCCAGTGCACGAATTTCGTGCACCGGGCCCCTAGTATGTATGTATGTGTGTGTGTGTGTGTGTGTGTGTATATATATATATATATATATATATATATATATATATATATATATATACTGAAAATATGTAGAAAAATGTATCAATATAATGTGATACATTCTATAAGAGAAAAGATAGGACTAACAAGGATTTCTACATTAGTTTGGGGGGATGGGGGAAGGTAAGAAGGTGAAAAAAACTTCTTAAGAAGTCATCTAAGCTGGATTTTAAAGCGTTTAAAAGTAGGGACCACATCTGTTTTGCCCTTCACTCTCTACCCAGCACAGAGGAGTACCTGACCTTTGGGAGTTATTCTGGTACAAGGAAGGGATGTGAGAGTAGAAAAAAGAAATAATTGCAAGTAGAGATAACAGAAAGACATCCTATCTAATAAAGAGGGAATATGCAAATTGACCATCATGCCATCACAAAGATGGCAGCACCCACCGCAGAGGCGGGGTTTCTATAACACTAGATGGCTGCACCCACAGCAGAGACAGGGTTTCTGTAACACAGGATGGTTGCACCCACAGCAGAGGCCGAGTTCCTGCAACAAGCATTAACAAGCAATCAGCAGGGACGTGAGGCTGTGTGGTGCTGGGCCATTCCAGGGAACCTGAGGCCATGCTCCCTGCCCTGGCGCTGGGCCAGGGGACCTGAGGCTGCATCCTCTGCTGGCGGGGCTTGACGGGGGACCTCAAGGTGTGCTCCCCGCCACAATGCTGGGCCAGGGGACCTCAGGATGCTTTCCCTGCCCCGGGCCAGGGGACCTGAGGCTGTGCCCTCCACCCAGTGGGGCCTGGTGGGGGACCTCAGGCCATGTCCCCAGCCCTGGTGCTGGTGGTAGGGCTTTACGGGGGACCTCAGGCCTCACCACCCACTCTGTCACCGGGCTGAGGGTCCTGAGGGTGCACTGGGGGACCTGAGGCTGTGGTCCCCTCCCCAGCAGGGCTTGACAAGGGTGGGACTGGCCAGGTCTGGATCCTGCCCAATGGGGGTGGAGCCGGCTGGGTCTGGGTCTTGCGCAATTGTGAGGCAGGTGGGCGGGAACTTGATTCTGGGTCCTGCTGCATGCCCCAGACTCTGACAGGAGGAAGATTTTCATATACATTTTATCAATTTTCTTTCATATCTGACACTTCTATTATAGAGAAAGGGCAAATAGCAATATTAAAATATTTCCTCTAATAATCCCCTTTTAATGTGCATGAATTTTGTACACCAGGCCACTAGTCTTCACATAAAGAGGAACCTCAGTCTTTTGAGTGTTGGCTAAGAAAGAATTCAGAGAAAAGACTCAAATAAAAGTGAAAGTTTATTTAGAAAGTCACAGAGGTAGAAAAAGTGAGCCAGCTGGGCTGTGTGGGCTCAGGAAACAAGTTACAGAGGCAAAAGAAGGGCCCTTAGAACTTAGAAGAAAGAAAGCAGGGATATATATGCCTAGGGGATGGAAAGGGGAAAGCTCCAGCTGCTAGGGAAAAAAGGGAGTGGGGAAAGGCATGGGCTTTCTTGAGACAGAGAGAAAGAAGGAGAGAAGGGGGAAAAAGGGAAGGGAGGGAGGTTGCGCTGAGTCCTTCATCTTATGTGGTTATATGTGTTTCTCAAAGGCGGGGATTTTAGGGGAAGTCTTAGGGTGGGGGGAAGCTCAATAGAATATTCATCACTTTTCTACATGTGTCCTCTCAGGATCATGGTCTCTACTGATTGGTCAGCACCATGGCAGGGAGTCATTAGTCATGGCAGCTGGTCCAGATATCAGCCATGGCATCACCCTGCCTGGCCCTGCTGCTTTTCTGGGCCTGGAGCTGAAACATAACTGAGACCTAGATGCTATCTCTAGGGTTTAATTATTAAGGGAGTGGTCAAGGAAGGGAGTCATATGAGACTATTCTCCATACTTGTTCCTCCTCTACGAAGGTCTACCACAAGACTAGGGATATGAAAGGTCAGGGGGTCTAAACCACTAGACCAGATATATGCTAGGATATGCCAGGGGAGGAAAAGTCACCTTGGGGGCGAGGCCTCACCCTGCAGTTGCCCTTGCTAGGCACTCGGGGCTTTTCACCCTGGTGACCTTCTGTACCTGGCCTACTCTGCTCATGCATGTCTAACTGCCTCCTACAGAATTACAAATACTAACATGTATTATTTACAGAGGGCCTAAACGTGCTAAAATGCTACACGGATATGATGAAAGATAAATGTAAGGAGTGGTGATTAAGTTAGTACGGACATGCACACCTGACAGCTCCTCATTTTTCAGTAATCTTTAAAAAGAGGTCATATACTTGGAAAGAAACAGGTACTTGGCAGCATAATTGTGCTGCAGCTGAAGATCTCAAATCTCTAAAACTTTGTATGAGGAAACACATTCCCTTTGTTATTTAAGCCAGTTTGAAGCAGCTCCTGTTATGTGCAGCTGAAAGCAACTCTGCTTTAGATCAGACGAGATAAAGGTTAAAAGCAGAAAAAGTGACATGTTCTCATTGAGCTGCTCTAAATGTGGTCTGAAGAACAGCGGCAATAGAATAGTGGCAATCCCTTGGAATGTGTTAGCAAAGCAGATTCGGGGACCCCAACCCAGACCTGCTGAATCTCTGGGGCATGACTCTGGGATCTTTATTTAAAGAAGCTTCCCCAGGGACTTTTATGAGTGCGGAAACTGGAGAAGGACCGCAATCCTGGGAAGCCCCTCGTTTGCATTTCTAAGGAGCCACAGCGTTGCTGAGGCTGCTGGAAGGCTGGCCAGCTTGTGAGTAGCACTTCTGCAAAATATTCTGTTTCCTCAGAGGATGTTGAGGCAAACACTTCTGAGATTTGAGGAAGGCATACTGACTTTTCTACTGACCAGACATAGGCCCTGACTGATTCTGAATTAATTCAAGCTCATTTCTTCCCAAAAGAAGAGGTGAAGCAGCTGGGAGATGATTTCTTCTCTGGGTCAGCTGATCAGTGCTAAAAGTGTTATCTTATGGTTTCTTTCACTACTAGCCACACTGTAGGTCTCCAACGATTTTAAATAAGGAAAAGGGATTTAGTGAAAAGATTCTGGGCAGTTCACAGAGTGGGGCTACTGTAAGCAGAAATGGGGGACCGTTCTCATTGCAGTGCTGTCACTGGATGCGTCTGTCACAACTATCTTGTACTCTTGTGTGACTTCAGTTAAGTGTGTAAGTGTGTCATTCCCAGGAGAAAAGAGGCAGACTGACCTAGCTTTAGGCCCCATGATCACCCATGTGTGCAGGAGAGCAAGGAGCTCATGATTGGCAGACTCATAAGAACCACATGGAGGGAGCAGGTGAGATTCTGTTTTCCCAAAGGAAGAGTTGCTGGACATACGAAAACACAGATCTCCACAATAATCCTTCTAACACAGAAGGAAGAGAGAGAGAGAGAGAGAGAGAGAGAGAGGGGGGGGGGGAGAGAGAGGGGGGAAAGAGGGAGAGAGAGAGAAAAGAGTGTATGGAATAAAAGATTACATCAGGAAGCTAAAAGCTGAGAAAGTTTGAAAAACATTACATTAATCTACTGGGATGTAAATATTTAATAAACAAGAAAAATAGTTAAAGGGAATACTGCATGTTCATAAAAGTATGAGGCTTGTTTTACACAGAGCAGGGGCTCTAAATATCAGCATAATTTACATTTATTTTCTGTTGGGGGGAATACTGATCTGTGTATTGTAAATGTTTAGCAACATCCTTGACCTCTTCTCACTAGATTCCTGTGCCTACCTTCTCCACTCATAACAACTACAAATGTCTCCAGACATTACCCAGTGTCCCCTGGTTTAGAACCATTGATTTAGAGACTTTGGGTCATTTGGAAAGACATTATCCAGTGAAAATGATTTTCAAGTACTGTTGGGAAAAAGCTAGCTTGCCATTGATCACTGTAGGCAGGGAAAACTTGGTGTGGCTGTTGGTAACTTTCATTGATGCAGTTAGATACAGGTGAATGTAAACATCATTATCATTCAGGAGACATCTTGCTTTCCTTCCATGTCTCATATAAGAAAAGGATAGCTTTTGTAAAATGGCTAACCATTTCTCATTCTTGCTGACATATCAGAATTAAACACATTTGAAAACGAAATTCTTTCTGAAGGGTTGGGTAGAAAGTTACAGGAAATAAAGGAAGAGGACATTCTAGGTTAGTGGTTCTCAACTTTCTGGCCCTTTACATACAGTTCCTCATGTTGTGACCCAACCATAAAATTGTTTTCGTTGCTACTTCATAACTGTAATGTTGCTACTGTTATGAATCGTAATGTAAATATATGATATGCAGGCTGGTCTTAGGTGACCCCTGTGAAAGGGTTATTCGACCGCCAATGGGGTCGCGACCCACAGGTTGAGAACCACTGTTTCAGGTGGTATTTTCAGTATATCTTTCTAACCATAAGACTTAGAAGAGAAGAATGGTCTCAATTGAGCATTTGGCTACACAGAAGGTATTTCACTTGGATTTCTGGACAATAGTCTAAGACACTGGAATAGTGGGTTATTGGCTGATGTAGTGTTTGTCACTAAAGATGAAATATTTGCGTGTCTGGAATAATACTTCTCAAAGGATGAGTTATTTCCCAGAATTATTTCCCAGAATACCTACTCTGGACCCTACCATAAACATACTGAACCCATTGGGAAAAGGGAATTAGAAGTCACTGAATCTGCAACTTTAAATCATGCACTGTGAACTTTGAGAAT
Organism: Myotis daubentonii; assembly: GCF_963259705.1. Classification (NCBI taxonomy): domain Eukaryota; kingdom Metazoa; phylum Chordata; class Mammalia; order Chiroptera; family Vespertilionidae; genus Myotis; species Myotis daubentonii. The sequence continues at coordinate 29,619,139 of NC_081848.1, read as the reverse complement.
TTATGGTCTACTGGATAGTTTATCTGTCAATTAAACAGCACCAAAACAAGGAGAAAGTGAGTGAAAATACATTAAGATAACGTTATAATGTGCAAAAAGGAAAAGATACCAAGTACCTGGCAATTCTTAAAACAAAAACAGAAACAAAAATAAAAACAACAATAGAAAATAGTGACAAAAGGATAAGAAAATGCATACCTAGCTTGGCCGGTGTGCTCAATGGTTGAGTGTCAACCCAAGAACCAGGAGATCAGAGTTTGATTCCAGGTCAGGGCACATGCCACGGTTGCGGGCTCAATCCCTAGAAGGGGGTGTGCAGGAGGCAGCTGATCAATAATTTGCTCTCATCATTGATGTTTCTCTCCCTCTCCTTTCCTCTCTCTGAAATTAATTTAAAAAATTAAAAAAAAGAAAATGTACACCTACATATTAACCCCTAGAGTCCCGGGGAGCGCAATCGCGCTCCTCCTGTCTTTGGCCAAAAGTGCCGGGGAGTGCTATCGCGCTCCTCCTGCAGTGTCACTATTAGATGCTAGTAGTTCACTCTTTATTGACAGATGGCACCTAAATGCAGATTACTTATTACTTACTTATGATGCCGAATGGTTGTAGTTCTTAAATTGACCACTGGCATTTATCTGCCTAATTTTTTACAGGTACTATGATTTTATGAAGTTTACTCAGATTTTGTAGCCCTAAAGCTTTGAAATGGCATCCAGTTCTGTCTGCTTCTATTAGTAATGATGATATTGCTAAATATGTCAATTCTCGCCGTGAAGATGATGATTTTGTGGAAGATACTGGAGAAGGGTGTCCCTCTATTTTAACATTGTATGTTTTGTTCAAATTTTTTTCTACTAGTATTTTATAATACAATCAGCAAAAAATATATGTCCAAGATGAAAACAAATGTAGTAAAGGTTTCCTTAAGTTTTTGAATATGTAACTTCATTTACTTGTGATTCATAATTTTTTTCCTAAACTGCTGTAAAATCAGCAAAAATGCCTTGGCAATTTTAGCATAGTTCCTAGGATATTGGTTGGCACTCAAAGGGTTAACTCGTGAAATTGAGATGAATACTTCAAATAATACATATTCATCTTAAAAGGATTACTGAGACTTGTTGGGTTTGAACACCAAGATTGGAATATGGTAATTGAAGCTTGAGCCCTGAAAAAAAAAAAATCATTTTTGGGCTGGGATTCAGAGGTCTACTGTATATCAAAAGTGTATTTACTGTGGAAATCTCCAAATAAGTTTTTAGAGTTCATTTCCATGAGGATAGTGAGAGAGAAACGGAGGTGGTATCATAGTGGGCGCACATGACATGGAACAGGGACCAGTCACAGAAGGAATCATACCCTGACCAAGGAAGGACACAGCCAACCCAGAAACATCTGCCAAAACACCGTTTCAGCTCAACAAATTCTTTAATATCTTTTGGATAATTTCATTACTGAGAAGGCGATAAAGGGCCTAGAGGAACTAGTATTTGGGAACTAAACATGTAGTGAAATAAAAGAGACTGACCTTTGGGGTAGCAAGCTGCCATGTTTGTTAGCTTGTTACAGCCACAGAAGAAAGAGCGAACATAGTCTTAAGTTTGCTTCAGGAAGCAGATTTCAAGAAGTTCAGAGGGAAAAGCAGTTATGACGCAGCATCATGAAACATCTGGAAGGGAAGTCTAAGCAGAGATTGCAAAACGCTCCCCAAAAGCAATTCACATTGTACAGTTGCAAGTGGCCTCCATTAAGAACAAAAGGACATAATTTTTAAAATTTGTGGCATTGTACTAGTTCTTGCTGAAGTATCCAGATTTGTTTAAAAAGTAGTATGTGTGTGGCAGAATAATTTCCCAAACTATTAATATGTTCACTCTTCATTCGTCCATCTCCCATTTAAAAAATAATGATCAGGCTAATTCATTTCCTCATACATTTTTTCTAGAGTAGGAAACAAACTTCTTTGTTTATGGTTCTTCTTTTTTTTTTCTATAAAATCCCTTCAGCTTATTATAAAGATCAAGTGACTTATGTCCCTGAAAGGTAGACATGAGAGCGTTGTAAACACTTTTGAGAGATTTCCTTAGCCTGGGAAAGGGATAGCAGTTAGTCGGTTCTGAACACAGTGATCATGTCATGTCATCTTCAAATAGGGAGAGTTTTATTGTTTTCTTTCTCTTTTGGATAAAACAAACATTTTAAAGCTGGATTTCGATCTGTCTATCTTTTTTATTTTTGTTAAATTTATTGAACATTGGTTTATAAGATTATAAAGGTTTGAAGTGTACATTTCTTTGATTGCAACCCCCCCCAAAGCAATTTACAATGTACAGTTGCAATATACAGATCATCTGCTTTAAATATACAGATGGCTGCTTTAAAATCTATGTCAAATAATTCCAATATCAAATCCATCTCAAAGTCTTTTGGTTGTCTTCTTTTAAAAAAAATATATATTTTATTGATTTTTTACAGAGAGGAAGGGAGAGGGATAGAGAGTTAGAAACATCGATGAGAGAGTAACATTGATCAGCTGCCTCCTGCACACTCCCTACTGGGGATGTGCCCGCAACCAAGGTACATGCCCTTGACCGGAATCGAACCCGGGACTGCAGGCTGACTCTCTATCCACTGAGCCAAACCAGTTAGGGCTGGTTGTCTTCTTCAAGTTCAGGTGTGTGTATGTGTGTGGCAGAACAAATTATTCTGCCACACACATACTACTTTTTAAACAAATCATGCACGCGCATGTTAGGTGATTTTGGGTTGGATCATAAAAATCTGGATTTTAAGAGATTCTGAATTCTATTTAATTCTTCCATTTTACCAGTCACCCTTTTCAGCCTTAGTGTATAGGTCCCGGTCTATTTTGTGGGCTGTGTTTCCTATGACAACTTAGTTTTCAGAACCCTTTTAGAACCATGCTGGCCTGCTTCCTTCACTTGGCACCACTGGTCTCTTGTTTGACTTCTGCTTATGCCACCTGGAGTGTGAGAGATGAATTTTCCAGGCCTGAAGACTTTAGGTGGGGAGTGGGAGAGTTTGGGCCTGTGAGGACAGATGCTAGCAAGGCTCCCAATCCCTGCTGGAGCTGCCTGTGTTGTCAGAATGTACTACCCTGGCCACCTCCCCTGATTTTGTTCATGGGGGAGGTGAGAGGTGCTGGGCCATTATGTTTTCCTCAAGTTCTTGGGTCTCTAGCCTGTCTTCCCTTATTCCATATTTCAGAGCTCTCCTATGATTGCCTGCTGTATTATTTCCAAGTGTATTAGTTGTACTTAGCAGGGAGGAGCAGGAAAAGATGAATGTATTCCATCTTGTTCTAAACTGGAAGTCCAATTGTCAGTAAATTCATTTTTTAAAATATGAGGACAAATTTTAGAAGAAATAACAAAATCATTGAAAATAGTTGATCTGGAGCAGCAGAATGCAGAGGAGAAAGTCTTTGAGGGAGGGTACATGACTTCTTTTTCCACCCTTAACCTTCCAATACTATTTGACTTCTAAAACTATCGCAGCTTTAACTAGATACAGTAGGCAGGGTAGTGGCCTCCAAAGATGTCCTGCCCTAACTCCTGGAAGATGTGACTATGATGAGATATCACTCTGGTGAACATTTTAGCTTACATGGCCAAAGGGACTTTACAGATGTAATTGAAATTACTAATCAATTGACCTTAAAATGGGAAATTTATTCTAAATTATCCAGATGGGCCCAATGTAACCACATGGATTCTCAAAAACAGAGAGCAAGGCCAGAAAGGGAAAGCAGAAGATAGTCAGAGAGACATGCTCTGCTGGTACGGAGGAAAGCAAACATCCATGCTGTGAACTGCCAGTGCAGAGGGCCAGCCTTTTGCAGCTTGGAGATACCTCTAGCTGACAGCCAGGAAAGACACTGGGTCCACCAAATTATGATTAGCTTTCTTTGTATATGCATCCCATGCTAGATTATGAGCTACTTGGTGGATATGTTTATTGATTTTAGAGAGAAAGGAAGAGAGAGTTGTGATATTTTAGTTTGGAGGAATGAGACTTTATGCAAAGAAGGTGCATGAGGATGGTGTCTTTCAGAATAACTATGGTTTGGTCAATGATACCAGACAAGACACTATAATAGCTTTGTATGTGAGCAGCACTTTTTTTTTTAAAATCCTCACCTGAGGATATGTATTTTTCAGAGAGAGGAAAAACGGGAGGGAGGGAGGGAGGAGAGAGGTGAAAGAAAAACAGTGGTGGATTATCTTTCATAGTGCCCCAACTGGGGACCAAACTCAAAACCTAGGTATGTGACCTGAATCGATATTGAAATCGCCACTTATTTTCGTGCACAGGACGGGACAAGGCTCCACCAATTAACTGAACCACCTGGCAGCCTGGGCAGTGAATACTTTTTTGCATCAAAAAGATTTAAGATGCAATCCTAAGTTTTAAAAAAGTGGAATAAAGCAAAAGAAAAATCAATGTGCTTTTTCTTTTAACATGCTTATGGATCTTGCGCAAAATGATCCATATCTTTTTGGGTATTAAGGTTTTGATAGTGGATAATAATTCACTCACTTAAGTCTAGAAATTATCATCATAAAGGAATTCACATAGACCTAAGTAAAAACAACTGTGTGCCTATTTCTTATTTAGAAAATTATATATAATAAGTTAATTTCATTTCTCAATTGTAAATTAATAATGATAATAAAGATAATAGTAACAATGATAACAACTAATTATTATGGAATATTCACTATGTGTCAGAAACTGTTTTAAACAATTGGTACATAAAAACTCATTTAACCCTTATAAAAATTCTCTGAGTTAGCCACTACTAAACTGCAAAATGAGCAAACTATGTTTGCCAGGTCAAATATAATCTTATACAGGGGTATATGCTAAAACCATTTAAAAGGAATACATTTGAAATAAAAAAGGAACTGTCCTTCTAAGACATTTAGAAATTCAAATGAACAAATAACCAAAGCCATGGAGGGACTTTTCAGTCTCTCTCTGGAAGAGGACAGCATACGTGAGAGCAAGTAGCAGTTGGGGCTGGAAATGGATGCAGTGCTGAGTCCTTCCTGCTCCCCTTTTGTTCTCATTCTGTTCTACAACACACAGGAGGCAGCATATAAATGAAGAGCTCCTCCCATGCTTTACACACTGTCCTTTTGAAACTTCCTTGCTACCCATTGCACCAATTCTATGTTTTGCTTCAAACATTTCTAACTTGTCTCTGGGCCTCATGTTTTTTTCCTCAATCCTTCCTCTATATTACTCCTGTTCTCTCTCCCAAGAACATTTCTGAGTCCCTCAGATATACACCTCCAGTCTTTGCAGGCTTCCTCCTTAGTCCTGCCACTGGTGGCATCCTTTTGAGCTCATATCACAAAAGGCTGTGTGCAACATGCTAAGGAGTTTTGATTTTATTTTGAAGCTAACAGTGAACAATTTATGATTTGTGAGCAAAGGAGTTTTGCCATTTGGAGAAATATCAGTCTGGCTGCAGTGTAGAAAGGAATTGGAAGATGGTAAGAATGGAGGCAGGGAAATTCATGGGGAGGTTTGTAATGATTGAGCTAATGAATAGTGAAGCATAGCTGATGGAAGAAGAGAGGGAAGCAGATTCAAGAGTCAGGCAGTATGTACAATGTCCTATTTTCACAAGTCACTATAAGTAAATTAGATCAACTTTCTTTTATTTATTTTTTTAATATATTTTATTAATTCTTTACAGAGAGGAAGGGAGAGGGATAGAGAATTAGAAACATCGATGAGAGAGAAACATTGATTCAGCTGCCTCCTGCACACTACCTACTGGGGATGTGCCTGCAACCAAGGTACATGCCTTTGACCAGAATTGAACCTGGGACCCTTCAGTCTGCAGGCCAATGCTCTATCCACTAAGCCAAACCAGTTAGGGCTTCTTTTATTTCTTAAAAGAACCTGCCAATACCTATATATTTGTTCTTGGTTTATCCCTTAAATCCATCTCTCCAACTGAAATAAACAAACAATAATTAATCTGCAGAAATATACTTTTGGAGCAATTCCCTCATTGATGACAAAATGGAGAACACATTGGGAGAGGCCACACATAGTTGTTCTGCTTCCTAATCTATTAGTACATACTTTGCACGCCGCTATACAAGGACTTTTGCTTTCCTTTCCACTCCTCATTTTCACTTGCATAAATTTTCCATCACATAGAAGTACACATTTGCTTCCATAGTCTACGTTCTTTCTCCAGGGAGTAGGCAGAGCTTAGGTGTTGGAAGAGGGCCACAAAACCATCTGCAAGCATCAATGACATCACATGCCACCAAGCCCAGCCCCTCAGTCACTGGGCTGTACTACTCTCTCCTGTGTTGTTAGGTTCTGCTCTATAATCCTGCCTGTTTCTGCTCAATGGTTATGCCTCCCCTTGGAAAGCTCACACTGTCTGTTTCAGGGTGACTTTAAATGAAATGTCACCCCAGTGGCTTTCCATCAGCATCTTCCATTAAGTACAGCCAAGTGAGTGTCTGATGGACTGTATGAAAGAGACAATTTACAATTAGAAGGAAATCCAATTGTTTTACTGGCCCCAAACCCAGTCCTACACTTCTAAAGAAAGATACTGCTTTTCAGCTTGTCACAGAGTGTGAGTTCCTTGTATAATAGCTTTCTGTACTGCGGTGTTTACCCTTAAAAGTCCACCTGATACTTCCAGGTTACTGGCAGCTGCTGTTAAATTAAATTAAATTTCTAAGTGAAATAAACAATTTGTGTTTGGGGAACTCAGGACTAAAGAATTTTGCGCACATCAAATTCCTTTTTCTGGGCTCACTCCAGGAAACCTTCATTTCTTTTTATCCATTCTCTATCATTCCAAAGAATGAAGATATCTCAAAGTTCTGAATGAATCTATATCCTCTACATCCCACTGTCCTTAATGCACTTGAACATCCCTTTAATCTCTCCCACAGAGAAGAAATTCCATGCTGCCTTTTTTTTGTACTTTCGTTGAGATTTTTTCTTTGTACAAAATGAAATGCTCCTTCAAAAGTGTCTCAGTAAACAGCATTTCCCTTTCACAGCTGAATACATTTACAATTTGAAAAAAAAAAAGGCAAACATTGTCAGCTGTGACACATTAGTAGGCTTTATGATCTGGAAGGGACTTTAGAGGTCTCATTGTCTGATTTTTGCAAACCAAATCATACTGTAGATGCAGTCGGTGGTCACCACCCACCAGGTGGAATCTAGAATGTGAGATAGGAAAAAGGAGAGCCCGAGCCTCACAGTCCCACAGAGGGGAATGGTGAAAGAAATCATCACAAAAGAATGAACCATTTTCTGTACTGGTCAATGGGTCAGTAGATGGAAACCATAGATCTAATTTGCAGATGAGGAAAATGAGACACAGAGAGACTAGAGACTTGCCCAAGGTCACACAGCTAGCCATTGGACGTTTGAAGATGCAACTCTAAGTTTCTCAACTGTCTTCTTTGTACATTACATAAGAGCTGCTATTTGCCCCATTACTTATACCAAGTGAGACCTTGTCAGTAAAGAGAGATGGACCCTACCTTTCTTTCCTTAAAGGAATGGCTATTGGAGTCTGAGAGGTCTAAGTTTTTATCTTACTTCTCTACTATGTAATTTGGAGTATGATGCTTTAGCTTCCTAGGTTTCAATTGCTTCATCTTTAGTATGGCAATACTAACAGCACATATATACCCTATCTATATGAAGATTAAATGATAAATGCGCACAAACTTTTTTGTTAAAGCTTGACACCATGCTCAGTAAAAGTTGAGTCATTATTAAGAATTTAAAAATCATATATAATGTGCCTATGACAGTGACTAGCAAATAGTATATACTACATGACAGTGAGTTTTCCCTTCATTTTATTTCTCTTATAAGGTGGAAGACTTCCATTACTTCTACTACATTCCTAGGATCCTCATCAAACCCTCCTCTCACACTAGGGCTAACAAAAAGAGCAAACTTATCTACAGACTCTGAAATTCCCTTGAAAGTCTTCAGTAATGAGACACCCCCATCATTTCCTGTCAATCAACCATGACATTTTCCGATATCATCACTCTAACAAAACATTGCCAGATGCCTACATTGTTTTATAATGATATAATCAATTGTCCTTGTAATCACATTTCTGTCTTAGACATGAACATAATCTTTCAAATGCTTGTTAGACAAATTTTTACTGATTTAGCCTCTTTAACTCATCCATCACCAATTCTTACCAATTTTTCCTTGAGCTCCTTCCCTTCGATATCATTGTTTTTATCAATCACTGTTCAGTTTTCTCTTATCCCCAATGATACTTCTTAGAAGTCAGGTCTTCACACTGGTACCAGAGTGTTCTTTCTCAAACACAAAGATGAGCTCTCATTTCCTACTTAAAACTCAGCAGTGATTCACTATAGTAATCTCACGAATCACACCCAATGATTCACTTTAGGGTAAAGATAAAGACCCTTTATGAAGACTAACTGCTTATGTCTCTAAGCTGGCCATGGCCACCTCTACAGCTTTGCCTCTTGCCACTTTTTTTTTTTATTTACATCTGCATTTCCATCTATCCCCCAAATCTTCATGCTAATTATAGTTTATCTGTCTGAAATGCTTTTTGACACCACCATTTATACCTGTGCACCCTCCCTGTCACTTTTGTTTTCTTTACTCCTTTATGTTTTTAAATTTTTAGATCATCACTGTGTAGGCAGAATAATGGCCCCCCCACCAAGACATTCAACTAATCCCTGGTATCTATTACTGTGTGTGATGGTTAATTTTATGTGTCAAGTAGGCTATTTGGTCAAATATTATTCTATACGTTTTTGTAAAGGTATTTTACATGAAATTGACACTTAAGTCAGTAAACTTTGATTTTCCTTTAAGTTGTGGATGGTCCTCATTCAATCAGCTGGACTTAGAAAAAAAAATAATCTGACTTCTTCCAGTGAAGAGGGAATCTATCTATATCTATCTATCTATCTATCTATCTATCTATCTATCTATCTATCTATCTATCTATCATCTTATTGGTTCTATTCAGGAGAATCATAATACACTGTTACCTGATCTGACAAAGCAAAAGGAACTGGTATGTGACTCAGTTAAGAAACTTGTGACGAAAAGATTATCTTGCATCATACATGTATGTCCAATATAATCACAAGGGAGGCAGGAGTGAAAGAGTCAGAGAGAACTGAATGTGTTACTTGGCTGACTTTGAAGATGAAGGAAGGGACAACAAATAAAAGAATTCAGGAGGCCCCTAGAAGCTGTGAAAGACAAGGAGACAGATTCTCCCATACAGTCTCCAGAGGAATAAAGCCCTGCAAACTCCATGATTTTAATCAAATGAGAGAAATTTCACATGTCTGATGTACAAGAAAATAAATTTGTGCTGTTATAAGTCACTAAGTTTGTGGCACTTTGTTATGGCGGCAATAGAAAATTAATAAAGACTTTGATACCTGGAAGTGGGGTGCTTCTATATAAATACCTAAAAAAGTAGAAGTACATTTGGAATTGGGCAATGGGCAGAGGATGAAAGAATTATAAAAAGCATGATAGAAAAAGCCTAGATTGTCTTGAACAGTGTGACAATATAAATGTGGACATTGATGACTTCTATGAGGACTCAAAATAAAGTGAAAAGCATGGTAGAGAAACCTATCTTGTCTTAGTGAGCATAGAAATCATTATAAACAGATTGTCGGTAGAAATATGGGCATTAAAGATATTGCTAGTGAGAGATTAGAAGACAATCAGGAACGTGGAAAAAAAGAAAAATCCATATTATACAGTAACACAAAGCTTAGCTGAATTGTGTCTTCTAGCAATGTGGGAAACAAAATCTCTAAGCAATAAAATATATTTGCCTTGGTACATTTCCAGGCAAAGGATTGAACTGTTAAGCAAAAAGGAACCAGTATTTCATGATTTGGAATATGTCAACCTATCCAGATTGCAAAAGAAGCAAAATTTAGAAAACTCACTATCACGAAAGTGTGCTCTGGACAAAAAGTCAAAAATGTAGCTCAACAGCTTTCTGATAGTGGTTTAGAAAGATCAAAAGGTCAGCGTGTTCAGTCAGTCATACAGAAGGCTCTTTGAAGAGCTTAGGCATATGACTCATGAATTCCCATCAGCCATCTAAATAGAGGCCAAGAACAGAGATGGATTATATAAGAAAGGCCTGTGGGAGAGCTTCTTGTTTAGTGAGACATTGATGAGAAACTCCTAAAGTTCTTGAAAATGTTTTACTATTAGAAATACTGAAAGCCAGCATCATAATCCTATCTAATAAAAGAGAAACATGGTAATTAGCCGTACCTCCACTACCCTTCCCATTGGCTAATCAGGGCGATATGCAAATTAACTGCCAGCCAAGATGGCGGCCGGCAGCCAGGCAGCTTGAAGCGAACATGAGGCTTGCTTGCTTCAGTGATGGAGGACTCCAACGTTCCCCGCCTGCCTTGCCGGCCTCTGGGCTTGCAGTTTGAAACATTGTTACAAATTAATATTTTGAAAGAACAAGAAGAGATATATGACCAAACATACCAAAACATAAGAAAATAGTAATGGAAGAAAAGATAATGGACTTAAAGGGAAAACACAGACTATGAGACTTATAGAAAAAAAAGGTGCTGATATAAAAAAGGCAATGGTTAAACAAATGAAAGAATAAAAGCGCACTGAATTTAAGAACATTTAAATATTCTCATTTAAAGTGCTCGCCATGTTCCAGGCAAGACTGATAAAACAAAGGTATACACATACACATATCCTGGTAAAATTGTAAACTCTAAAAATAAAGTTGTTTTTTTTAACAATTAAAAAAAATAGAGATGAAATCTGAAAGTTTCTTCACAGAAAAACAAGTTATTTAAAAAAATAAGAACTTTCAAAAATAAAGATAAATTTTCTAAAAAGCACAACTACTCTGGGACCAGGGCTACACTACTGTGATCACAACTTCATAAACACTGCATATTCATTCAACAACAACAACAAAATTAGAGTGGTTATCAGATATTTTATATGAAACAACAGAATCTAGAAGATAAAGAATAACATCTACAGATGACAGAGAAAAGAACTACTACACTAGATTCTGATAGTCAGAATATTATTTATCATTTATTTTACTAAAAGTAAATAATTTATAGATATTCAAATATTCAGATAATATATCTATTTGGTAAAAATATTCCTGGAAAGATTCTAACAAATCGAGAAATAAAACAAACAGACCAATCTCTCTGTCATTCTTAACCTCCATGTATGTGTGCGTGTAAACAGATAATGACAGTTTGTAAGAAATTCTAAAGAGGGTTACTAAACTAATATAGTCATACTGCAAGGGAAATTCTGATAATCACCTATAATTAAAATTTCTAAATCATCTTAAGAAATATACGTATTCAGGAAGCAGGAGGCCAGGGTGAGCTCTTAATGCACTAAAATATTCATCTTACTACAGGGTGAAATAAGCAAGAGAAACAGGGAATATAGGTATGGAAATAGTTGATACCTTATTTTCATGTAATACTGAATATAGAGGTTTATAATTATAGATCGGCATAGATATTTGAGTTTGGAGAAATGGAGGCTAAACATAGAAGTGTGGAAGAATATAAATCTTCCACAATAAGAAAGGGGAAATGTTTACTAAAACTTACTTAAACCAAAATAGAAGAAAATTAGTAAGAAAAAAACATTATGTAATGAATGTAAAGTAAAAATAGAATAAAACCAATTATACCAGTTGTTACAATAAATATGAAATGGAGTCTCTTACAAAAATATGGAGGAATGGGGAAAAGACATTGCTTTTAACAAATGCTTTGGAAAATTGAGTATTCATAGGGAAATAAATATAATTGGATGCATCCTACACATGAACAAAAGCATTAACTTCAGATTGTTTGTAGACCTAAATAAAGAAGGAAAACTATAATGCTTTCAGAAGATCACATAAGAAAATATCTCCTAGTATTAAGGTAAAATTGCTTAAGCAATAAAGAAAGAAAAAATTAACTGTGTGATTATAGGGTGACATCTTAAGGAAAGTGAAAAAAGAAAAAGTATTGCAGTATATATTTCCGGCAAAGGGCTTGTCCCTGAGACATCTGAAAAAAAGTAGTAATAAAAGATACGAAACAATAGAAAATTAAACAGAAAACTTGAACTATTCTACAGACAGAAGGCCTAAATGGTCAATAAACATTTAAAAATGCACAATCCCAGAGTGATAAACACACAAAAATAGAAAAGTCTGACAGTACTAATTGTTATCAAAGATATCAACCAAAAGACAAAGATAGCCTTATTCACTGCTGGTGGTTATTATAAATGGATTCAATTACACTGGAAAATGGTTTGGCATTCTCTATTAAAGCTGAAGGTGTACATGACGTATGATGCAGTCATTCTACTCGAGGTGTACAGCCTAGCCAATCCATGCATGTTTGCACCAGTTAAGAATGCTGAGAGCAGGCTTGTTTGCAATGGCCAACACTAGAAAAAAGTCCATCAACAGGATAAATGATAAATAAGTTGTGGTATAATCATAAACATGAATTACATAAAGTAATGAAAATGAATGAATGATGACCTACATGCAAGAACAGATGAATCTTACAAATATACTGCTGATAAAAGGAGCAAGACATGAAATAATGGATGCCATGATTCAAAACCAGGTATGCTGTTTCAAACTTCAGGGTTAAGTATCTTGCCATGGATAGTACACTATTCTTCACAATTTTACTCCACCCTGCTGTCACACCTGTAGTCTCTTACAAACTCTCCTTAAACTACATAATTTATGTATGCCATCTCTTTCTGTTGGATTCATATCTGACTTAGCTTTCAAAATGATGGTACATTTAGCGTGGAAATACTATTGTTGTTGATTGTGTTTTCCAACGTCAGCCACAAAGCTATTTCCCATCATGCAGGATCTTCCTACAATGTGACATTCCTCCCACAGATATTTATGGTGTCTCCTCACATGCTTGAGCTTGTGACAGCTAAGTGATGCTGTATGACCTCCGAAGCTAGGCCACAAAAGGTGATAAAGCTTCCTGCTTCTCTTGGGACTATCACTCGGGGAACTCAGTCACTATGCCTGAGGAAGCCTAATCAGCCATATGGAGTGATCATATTTACCTGTTCATATGTAGGTACACGTCCCAGCTGACTGACAGCACAATCTAACATGCATGTGAGTGAGCAAACATTCAGATGACTCCAGCTCTCAGTTACCGAGTTACTTCATGTCACCAAGTTTGGGATTGTTATGCAGCAAGAGAATAACTAGAAGAGATTTTGGTGCCAGAAGTGGCATGCTACTATTAACAGAAACCTAAAACACTGATTTTGAGACTGTGTAGTGAGTGAAGGCCAGAGGGCCACAAAAAGAGTGTTAGTAAAGCCGGTGAAGTTTTGAGGAGACCACCAGTAGCATAAAGGAAAACAGTGTTGGTAGTTGGAAGAAAGAGGGCTCTTTTTACTACACAGCAGAAAGTTTGGCAACACTGTCACCTGCAGCAATGTGGAAAGTCAGATACCTATCTAATGAACTGGAGATGTAGCTGAGGCGATTTCCAGGAATATTACTGAAAGTGCCGCCTGACTTTCTCTCACTGCTGGAATAAATGTGAGATAACAGAAATGAGCTAAGAAGAAAAAAAAAAGTTAAAACCAAAGGGGCCAGGACTTCCTGGGTTCAAATATATAACTGTACCTCATTCCCCCCTTCTCCAGATAACAAGTAATTTTGAATTTAAGAAATGGGTTACAACCTATGAACCAGGAAGTCACAGTTCGATTCCTGGTCAGGGCACATGCCTGGGTTGTGGGCTCCATCCTCAGTGGGGGGCATACAGGAAGCAGCAGCCGATTAATGATTTTCTCTCATCATTGATGTTTCTATCTCTCTCTCCCTCTCCCTTCCTCTCTGAAATAAAGTATATATATATTTAAAAAAAGAAAATAAATGGATTACAGTCAAGGATAAAAATTAGGGCAGGGCTGTGAGATGCCTTTGTTAAGACATCAAAACCTGCGTAAGGCACTGTGATTTAGAAACTTTCAGATGGACAAAAAAGCTCATCTGAAAGGGGGTGCCTTAAAGATCCTCTCCAGTAGGGCTTATAGACACTGTGATTAAGCATATTTCCCAAGTTTTCTTTCTTTTTTATTTCTTCATTACGTGAAATTGATTCATGTCACTTTAAAGATATTTTCCTCTTTGATAAATGCAGTCTTCTTTACCTGAATAAATTTTAAACAGAACATGAATGATAGAAACAGTAAATGCTTATTACTTTCCATTTTTAATGATAAAACTTTTGAGTGTCATTTGTAACCACCTTTATATTACTGGCAATAATAAGTTCCCCATGTTTTTGGTTAAATAATCAATTACTTTTCTTCTCCTAAACACAAATTATTTGTTTTCATTTTGTACTAACTCTTCCATATCATCAAATGATATTCCAATTCCAGGCTTTTCTGACTTTTGCCAGAATCAGAAAAATGTCTAGACTGTAGTTCATTACTCATGTAATTTTTTTCTCTGTTCTAGATCCAGACGATTCATCTACACTCAGAATTACCAGTCACAGCATTCCTTAAGAATAATAATGAACTGATGTTTTACATAAAGCACAAGTGTTTCACAAACAGTCTAGGAGCAGCCTTGCAACTAATCCTAATTTAGGTCAACTGGAAGGCAGTGCTGAGCGTTTTGCAAATGCCACCATGATGGGAATGCAATTCCCTGTGTTCTCAGTGGTACCCTGAGACAATCAGCATAAACCAATGACATAACTTTTATTATCATTAATCTTGGTGTTTACCATAATTACTATTATGTTAGTTACTAAGTGATATGAAAGAGTCTCAATTAAAAGGAAATAAAATAGCAGTGGGGCCATTTCAGTACTGAAAGATAAGGTGAATTTTATAAAAATGGATTTTTGAGAATCTAAGAACTAAGTAAAGGGTGTAGGCAGGGAGACTTAGGGGGCTATTTTAAGAGTTCAGGTAAATAAGGAAATTTATTCTATCTGAGATGGTGATGAAGGGCCATAAAGAAAAAAGGAAGCAGTAGTGATGGCAGACACTGAATTTAGAGTTTCTGCTTCATATAGGACAGAAAGGAAAGGCTTCCCAAAAAGTCAGTAACAGTCATTCTTCTGTGATAATTTACATAGCTATACACTCATCACCTGTGCACTTTTCTGCATGCTTGCTATATGCTTCAGAAATGTTTTCAAAAATTCAGTCATTATCATCAATGTTTCAACTGTTTGGCCAGTTTTAAAAATTTACTTAAAATGTAAAATTCATGACTTTGATGTTATTGTAATGGTTTATGTGGTTCCTGTGCAATAGAAGGGACATTATCTGAAATAATATATCTAGTTTTATTATTTATGAGTGAAAAAAAGTGGAATTACTGAGAACTTTGAAAACTGTATCAAATCTTTGTGCAAATGGTACAGTATGACACTAAAGCGACAGGAGTTTCAGCCAAGATTTTGAAAATTTCCAGATGTTTTAATTGACATTGTTCCAAATAAAAGTATCTCTAGATCAAGGGTGGGGAACCTTTTCTCTGCCAAGGGCCATTTGGAGTTTTATAATATCATTCGTGGGCCATACAAATGTAGCAACTTAAAACTTAGCCTGCTATATTTGGTCAAATATTTAATTAACTCACCCCGAATGCCTTGGCAGGGCCAGACCATATGATTTTGGAGGACTTATATGGCCCTCAGGCCGGATGTTCACCACCCCTGCTCTAGATGATGCAGTAATTAGGTAAATAATTTTAATCATCTTTTTTCAATAAACTTCAAATTTACATCTAGTTATCATACCACTATCAAAAAAATTAAATATATATAGCTGAGGATATAGAAATTAGAAATTAAGCCAAATTGGCAGCAACTTACAATTTAGTTGCAGAACTGGTTTGGAAATTATATGAGGCCTTGGGTATTCACTTTGATGTAAATTATGAGATAGAAGTCATTAAAAATTTAAAAACATAAATTTTAAACTAAATTTGGCTTTCTAAATGACATTTTAAGAGAGATGCTAGTATTTTTTTTCTCTTCACAAGAAGGAAATATAATAACAATAAAGTTGATATATCCTATATAATAAAACCCTAATAATCAAATCTACCCAACAGCAGAACAACTGGTCACTATGATGTGCACTGACCACCAGGGGCAGACGCCAATGCAGGAGCTGCCCCCTGGTGGGCAGTGCACTCCCACAGGGGAAGTGCCACTCAGCCAGAAGCCGGGCTTATGGCTGGCAAGCGCAGTGGCAGTTGCAGGAGCCTCTCCCACTTCCACAGCAGTGCTAAGGATGTCCGACTGACTGCTTAGGCCCGCTCCACAGGGAGCGGGCCTAAGCCATCAGTCAAATATCCCTCGGGGCTTCTGGATTGCAAGAGGGCGCAGGCTGGGCTAAAGGGACCGCCCTTTCGTGCACCAGGACTCTAGTTAATTTACTAAACAGTTAAAGTGACTGCATGTATAAATCAAATAAAAGAATCCATAAAAGAAAAGTGAAACTCTAGAAATAAACATGACATACCATTTGAAACAAAACTAATCAACAATTCCTCAAAGCTTAGATTTTTTTAAAAAATATATTTTATTGATTTTTTACAGAGAGGAAAGGAGAGGGATAGAGAGTTAGAAACATCGATGAGAGAGAAACATCGATCAGCTGCCTCCTGCACACTCCCTACTGGGGATGTGCCCGCAACCAAGGTACATGCCCTTGACCAGAATCGAACCTGGGACCCTTCAGTCCACAGGCTGACGCTTTATCCAGTGAGCCAAACCAGTTAGGGCTCGAAGCTTAGATTTTTTAATAAGTTAGAAAATGTGCTTGTAAGATGACAAACATGAAAGAGATAATAAAATTTTGTATCGTTTCTAATTTACTGAGTCCTGAAAGTTGGCCCAATGATGTCAATAAAGCCCCATGAATTAGTATCTATACTAATAAAAAGGTAATATGCTAATTAGACCAGGTCGACTGGCCATCTTCCAGATGTCTGACTTCCTTCTGGACAAAGCCATGGTGGTAGGGGCCAAGGCAGATGCAGTTAGGGGCGATCAGGCCGGTTGTGGAGAGCAGTTAGGGGCGAGATCAGGCTGGCAGGGGAGGGCAGTTGGGGGCGAGATCAGGTTGGCAGGGGAGGGAAGTTGGAAGCATTAGGCAGGCAGGCAGGTGAGTGGTTAGGAGCCAGTGGTGGAATGAGGCCTAAACCGGCAGTCAGACATTCCCCGAGGGATCCCGGATTGGAGAGGGTGCAGGCCGAGCTGAGGGACACCTTCCTCCCCTGTGCACAAATTTCGTGCACTGGGCCTCTAGTTAAGAAATAATTTAATAAAATTGAGGCAAATAATTAAATAGGATATTTTAATAAATAATCTTAACATAATCTAATAAATGATTTTCTTCACTTAATCAAAAGTAGAGAGATTACTACTGAGATTTTAATATATTCAAAGGTAGTTAAAAATCATTTTGATTGTAACTGTTATTCAAAAGGAACAGAGAATTTAGCATCATCAATAATACCTCTTTGTTAAGAAACATTTTTTTACTTGTTGAGGCTACAAATCACCTAATGGCTATCAATTAAAATGAAGAATGCTCATTAAAAATACTTATGTGATTTTCTCTGTCAAAATCTATCTCAAAATGTGGCACCAAAAAAGGCATCAGTTAGCTAATAACAGATGTGTGAGTCCAAAGAGACCACTAGCAATTTCTAAAATGAACAAATGATTTTGAAGTAATAAGAATGACTTCATGAATGAGTAATGCTACAACTTCTATCAGTTGGTAACCATTTGATTCAGAGAATAACTGATTTTTTTGGAATTAGAGTTTTCTTTATTTGTACTAAGTTATTAAATATTGTTAGTATTACCATCTCATTATTTTTAAGATGATATATGCTGTATTTATTTGTTCTGATTATTGTTTTTTCTTAAAATTTAAATGTGAGCTTAGTCTATTTTTGCTCACAGCTTTGTGTATAGTACTTAAATAGGTAACTGGCATATAATCGATGCCTTATTCTATCCTTCCAATAGAACATACACATTGCTACATATTCATATAACTAACATAAGTAGTCATGTACTTGGTTACAAAGTATATCTTCATGGTTATTTTCAAAAGTAGATATTTAATAGGTATTCACTGATAATAAACCAACATATTAGAAATAAAAATAAAATGACATAAGTACTTACAATTAATAAATGCACATTTAGATAACCTTTAAATCATAATAAAATAAAAATAAATTGCCTAATTCCTATAAAAAACAAAACAAAATATAAACACTTGAAACCCAAACTATGGGAAACAGCTGAAGCAATTAACAGAAGAAAATCTATACTCTGAAATGTCTTCATTATTAAACAATTAAAGACTAATATACTGGAAGTCAATATTTATATCACTGATTTAGAAGATAAAACAATTAAAAATCATGAAAATATAGTTAGAGTAAAAGAATTAATAACTTTAAAAATTAATAAAATAGAAAATAAATAGAAAAATTCTAAAGTTGCCATCTGAAAGAAACAGTGAGATAGCAAAAACAGTTGAAATTAGGAATAAAAAATACATATCTAGAGAAATTAAAATGAGAAAAGTATATAAGAATATTATGTGCAACTCTGGCAAAAAACATCTTTCAAATCTGGAAGAATAGATAATTTACCAACAAAATATGTTATAAAAATACCCCCTCCAAAATAAAACAAAAACAAAAAACAAAACATGAATCAACCAATTACCAAGAAGAGATTGGAAAGATAATGTTTAAAAAGACACTAAGTCTTTTTTTTTTTATTTTATTTTTTTTTAATTAAATCTTTATTGTTCAGATTATTACATTTGTTCCTCTTTTTTTTTCCCCCCATAACTCCCCTCCTCCCAGTTCCCGCCCCACCCTCCGCCCTCACTCCCCACCCACTGTCCTCATCCATAGGTGCACGATTTTTGTCCAGTCTCTTCCCACATCTCCCACCCCCCTTTCCCCCCCAAGAATAGTCAGTCCATTCCCTTTCTATGTCCCTGATTCTATTATAATCAACAGTTCATTCTGTTCATCAGATTATTTATTCACTTGATTCTTAGATTCACTTGTTGATAGATGCATATTTGTTGTTCATAATTTGTATCTTTACCTTTTTCTTTCTCTTCCTCTTCTTAAAGGATACCTTTCAGCATTTCATATAATCCTGGTTTGGTGGTGATGAACTCCTTTAGCTTTTCCTTATCTGTGAAGCTCTTTATCTGACCTTCAATTCTGAATGATAGCTTTGCTGGATAAAGTAATCTTGGTTGTAGGTTCTTGGTATTCATCACTTTGAATATTTCTTGCCACTCCCTTCTGGCCTGCAAAGTTTCTGTTGAGAAGTCAGCTGACAGTCGTATGGGTATTCCCTTGTAGGTAACTGAGTTTCTTTCTCTTGCTGTTTTTAAGATTCTCTCTTTATCTTTTGCTCTTGGCATTTTAATGATGATGTGTCTTGGTGTGGTCCTCTTTGGATTCCTTTTGTTTGGGGTTCTCCGCGCTTCTTGGACCTGTAAGTCCATTTCTTTCACCAGGTGGGGGAAGTTTTCTGTCATTATTTCTTCAAATAGGTTTTCAATATCTTGGTCTCTCTCATCTTCTGGCACCCCTATAATTCTGATGTTGGTACGCTTGAAGCTGTCCCAGAGGCTCCTTACACTATCCTCGCATTTTTGGATTCTTTTTTCATTTTGCTTTTCCGGTTGGATGTTTTTTGCTTCCCCGCATTTCAAATCATTGACTTGATTCTTGCGCTCCTCTGGTCTGCTTTCGGGCGTCTGTATAATATTCGTTATTTCAGTCCGTGTGTGCTTAATTTCTAGTTGGTTCCCCAATATAAGATCGAGGGTCTTATTAGTTTTCGTGTAGATCTCATTAAGTTTATCGGCAGCTTCTAAACAGTTCTTGAGAGACCTTAAAAGTGTGGTTCTGAACTCTATTTCTTCCATTGACAATTTTGTCCTGTTTCTTTGTCTCCGCATTTTGTTATGCTTCCTTGGTGCACCCCCTAGTGGTCTTTGTTCGCAGTCTTATAGATAAATCTTGATTGTTGTAGCTAATTCCAGGGAGGGTTTGACCTCCAGGCCAAGTGGCTATGAGAATCAGCTGTGTCAGCAGTGAGAGAACTTCTGTCCTCTAGGGAGGTGCTAATCTAGCCTTTGCCTGAGGCTATCCGGCAAAGGCCTCTGTGCAGGGCTTGGGCGGGGCGGGTCGCACAGGATCAACAGGGTGGGCCAGAGAGAGCAGTTATGGCGGCTCTCAGTCCTGTCCCAAGGGGCTCTGCCTCTCTGAGTCCCAGCACCCGCTGCAAAGCTCGGAGAGAAAGCTGCACTCGCTCTGACCGAAGCCAGACAGTCCCGCTTCTCCTTTGAGTCTGGGTCCCTAAAGACTCGCCCGGATCTGGAGCTCAGAGTCTGCGACTCCCTCCAGATTGAAAACGCCAACCGCACCCTCCGCCGCCAGCCCGCTCGGCGCACTCCGCACCTCAGAATTTGACTTCAGCACTGCGCCTCCTCTGAGTGTCCGTGTGCGTTTCTCTTTCCTCCTAGTTGTAGGACTTCCACTCAGCCAGCGTTCCTGTGGTTCTGGGTAATGTCCCTTCCGTTTTTTGGTTTCACTTTTGAAGTAGTTGTTCAAAGCAGCAAACTCCGGCGTTAACCTATGCCGCCATCTTGGTTCTCCAAAAAGACAATAAGTCTTGATGGTTTTGGAGCTTTAAAATATACACAATTCTCATGGTCAACAATTACAAGTCATCAAAAAAAAAAACAAAGCAACAACACAAAAAAAGAAAAACAAAACAAAAAACCCCACTTCAATCCATTTTATAAAGCCAGTTGTACAAGTTAGGGATCCTTTTAACCACATGTATTAGAAATCTTACATCAGTGTGGAAGAAAGCAACGTCTTATTTTAGTCTCAAAACAAGCATGTGGCAGGCAGGGAGGTGGTTGGCCTTACTTGCACAGGTTAAAAAGGTCATACCAAGAGTTCCATTCTTATGGATTTTCCTTCAAGATGACTACTACATTTCCAGCCTCCGAGGGTAAGAGCACCATGAAGGATAAAAGGGTCAAGGAAGCGCCTAAAACAGACCTCTCCTTACATCTCGTGGGTCAGTGAGATATGGTTACTCTTCACTATAAGAGTGGGAAATTGAGTGATTAGCTTTATAGCTAAAGAAGTTAGGAGTAGATGAATCAGTCTCTTGTAACTGCTACGGAAGCATAAATAGAGAAACCTGCTCAATATTTTATAATGCATGTGAATATTTAATGTATGGTAAAGTGGTATTTGATAGAAGAGGAATCCTGGTGGAGGAAACCGGACATTTTAAGAAGGGACAAAACAAAATTATGTAAAATGTCTAATGTCAAAATTGAGAGTTTGAATTTTGAGAAAATTTGGTGCCTGACTTCATGCTTTCAACAAAAATTGTCACAGCAATAGATTTCTGACATGGTAACTTAAAGTAGGAATTGAGTAGGGAGTTACCTTGGGCTGATGTGTGCAAATATTTGAATGGATTTAAGCCTGGGGCTCAAATCCAGAGCTTGCTGGTGGCCCACTCCTAAGTATACTCTCAACTCATAGGTCAAGCCTCTCTTCTCTTGAATTCATCCAGTCTTTTCATTTTAATGGTGACTTCAAATCAGTCAGAGTATGAGCAGTTGAAGCTCACATGCTTCTTCTTCTATTGCTCTTCTTTAGATATTCCACTGCAAGAAGAGCTAATGCCATTATGAAATTAAAGAGTTTATTGATCAAGTACATGGATATTGGATTCAAATGGATATGGATTTGACCCCCTTACAAATCACGTGTTAGCTATGTTGTCTTAGGTAAAAAAGTTAACCTCCCTAAATCTTAGACATCAATTATATTTGTAAAATATCTACTATACAGAGCACACTGGCTGGCATATAGTAACTGGTTAAAACATTTTATCTATAAGTATTATTATTAGATGATGTCTCTGAACAACTAAGGAGTCTTTTGTTAAGGACTTTCCCCTGCCATAGTTTTAATCATTTATTTCGTCATTTATTCAGCATCATCTGTGCTAAAACTGTTGGGACTCACCAAGAATCTGGACTTAATTTATCACAAGTATTAATTTAACTAATGCATACCATAACCTCAAGGTAATTCTTCCTTCTACATAATAAGAAGCTGAACATCAGATCTGCTAAGTTATTTGTTCAAAACTAAATAGGTAAAAGATCAAGGATCAGGCTTCTTTATTCTAAGTCCACTACTTTTTCTTGGCAAGTTTGCAAAGGTGTTTTTGCATCAGAATTCCTGGGGACTTTAAAAAAAGAAAAAAAGCAAAGATGGCTGGGTCTCACTCACAAAGTTTTATGATTCAGTAACTTTGGAAACCACTACTGCACCGGTGCTGTCCAATATGGTAGCCACTAGCAACATGTGGCTATTTATATTAAAATTAAAATTTAAGTTTAGTTCCTCAGTCCCACTAACTATAACATACTCAATAGCTATATATGCCTAGTGGTTACTATATTATACCACACAGAGCATAGAAAGTTCTACTGGAAGGTCTATCTCATTCTGCTTCCTAGGATCTCACAGTCAGCATAACGGGGTATAAAGGAAAAAAAACATATATATTTTTTTGCTACTGTATACATAAGCAGGGGAGATGGCAGGGTGGGGAAGCACAATGAGCTGCTCCTCAAGAACTTGGAAATAAGACATTTGTCTGAGAAGAAACCTGTAGAATCAACACCAGCTTGATCACATCACAGAAATGAAAGATCTAGTGATAATGGCTCACCAGACAATGGACTTAACTATAACTTGTTTGGTTATAGTAACATATTAAAGATGTACTTTGAGAATGGTGTTTGATCAGTCACTAAAGATTAAAAAAGGAGAATCACAGAGGTGAGTTTTGGGCCATGACCAAGTACCATGCAAGGAACAGGAGCCTTCACTAAGAGAAGACTTCTATTATTAGATGTCTGCAGCAGGTTAGTGTATAATGTCATATAGTTACAGTCCTGATTCTATGTAATCCTTCATATTTTGAATTCCATATATTAAAATGGCATCATTAAGAACAGATACTACACTTGATCTTAGCCAAAAGGGCGAGAAGCGATAAAAAAAAATGGCATCATTAATATCAGTTTTCTTAAGAAAGTATGCCAGAAGTAAGAGAATATGATGGAATTTCTACTTCATTCAATTCTCACTGATGACTGTCTTGGTATAAATGAGAACATTGAAATTCTGTTTTATTTGCTCGTATATATGAGCCTGTTTCTGAGAAATGGATCTGTTCCCCACTGTGCTGAGCCTGCAAGGCTGAGGTCCAGACCTTGACAGGTCATAAGTTAAACACATCCAAGTGATGAAGTGATGGTCAAGCTGTGATGAGTTTTCTTGGCACCTAGGCCCGCTCTCTTTGCCACAGACATCAATGACCCACCCCACTTTGTCCCTGCATGTGTTAGCAAAAACTAATCAGCAGACTATGAGATAATTTCTACCTCCAATATTTCACTTATTTTCATCACAGTATCACACACACAAAAAATACTTTTAGTATAATTTCACTAATAAGAAAATTGAGGTTCAGGAAAAGTATAACGATTTGACAAAAGTCCTGAAATTAATTGGAGACCACAAGCAACTAATTTTTCCTAAATCCTACCTAAGTGCTTTTTCCTTTATTCCCTTCTCATTCTTTCAGAACTTAATAATGAACCTACAACCACAGTGTATCAGAGCTGTATAGCTTTGGAAATCTGTTCCAGAAATCAACTTGTAATTGATTTATCAAGTTCATTGAATCATCACAGTGCTTTTTTGTTTATTCTTTCTCTGATGATTAAATGCAATAGAATTCTCTGATGTGTCTGTGTCTTAATTGCTTTGAGGCTCATTAAGTGGAGCATTTGTCATTGTTTCATGCAGCCTAGATGAAAAAATCATCATTTGGAAATCACACGACAGGCTAGTGGAGTGTCAGAAGAACACTACCATTATCATCAATGTTTTCTTGGTGGTAATAACAGACCATTTTAGGTTGGGCATCAAATGGATCCTTGATATTCAGGATCAATGTTAAAATTATATCCTGCCATGCACATATCAGATACTTCCAATCTATACAGGGTATCCCTCCAAAATGTATACATACTGTAAAAGCTAATAGCGCAATTTTGAAAATAAAGTATTTTTTAATAAACACTGCCTTTATAATTACTTGAAGTGTGTGTATACATTTTTGGGAGACATCCTATATTTATTGGGTGGATGCAGGCACTCTATCTCTTTAAGTCTAGAATTTTCACTTATCATATCCCAAGCCCAAAATCACTCCTAACAATTTATGAAACTTGTGATTCTAAAGTCTACCCCTCTCCTTGAGTTCCCGAGTCCCATATTCTGTTTCAAATCTCCAACTGTATATTTTATGTGAATATACTTTCTAAATCTTAAGATCTACCTCATATAAGTCAGATACTCATGGTCTCCCTGTGCAAACCTGCTCCTGATTCCCCACCTTTGTAGCATCTTCTCAGTAACCAGAGCTAGAAATGTTGGAGCCATCTTCACTTCCTTATCTTATGGCATCAAATCTTTTTCCCTAAATGCCCCACTGACTCCATCTCTGAAATGTCTTTCATTCATCTCATCTTTACACTACTTCTGTCAAACATCTATAGTGCTTGCTATATGGAAACATCAACACATTCAATCCTCAAAATACCCACAATGAAGACAGCTAATAGTGTTATCCTCACTGTTCAGATGAAGAAACGGAAGCAGAGTTTAAGTAGCTCCCTGGACTCGCACATTTCTTGAACTCTGGAGAGAACGTTCACACCCAGGCAGTCTGCTCCTGTAGGCCAAGCTCTTCAAGACTGCCTGCCTGCCCACCCCATTGCTAACAAGATTCAGAAACTGCACTCTATCACCTGGCCTTTTTACACCTAGAAACTCTCCTTTTCTGAGCCTCTCAAAAAAAGGTGAGGGGATAGAGTAGGAGACCCTTTTAACCTTGTTACTTTATCCTCCTCTCACTTAAGACTTTAAAAAACTCTCATTTTCTACCCTTCTCCATTCCACCCTCAAAATTCCCATAATTTATAAATTTCCTCCATAATATGATCCCAACCACCTATTGTCACTTTAAGTGGCCTTTATGTAGGTATCTCCTGATTGTGTGCTCTGTCCTGGCTCAGTGCCCATGTTTGTGCTGTTCCCTGCTTTTCCAATGCCTTTTCCCACAACATGCCTCATGATCAATACTACCAGTTCTTTGAGTTCAATTTTTAAAGTTCTCCACCAAAAAATATCTCTTGGCTCACAAATGAAATAATCTTCCCCTCCCCTTTTCTCCCTTGTGTGTTCTCATGATACCTCTTTTACAGTATTTAATTCATTCTGGGAGGTGAGGGAAGACAGGGGCACACAAAACTAGGAAAAAAAACCACAACAAACCCACAACAATTCAAGGTAGGATGTGGAAGAAGTATGGAACATCAGTGTTAGATACATCACCTTCTTCAACCATCTTATTTTACAGGCAAGGGCCTTAAAAACTGATGAGCGAAAGGTACTTACGAATTGACAGAAACTACTGTCTTTGATCTCAGGCTATTTAATCAGTACTATTAATAAACCTCAACCATCTATACAATGAAAATGCTAAGTAGACAGAGAACATGATAATAGAAACCTTGAAAAGATACCCATAAGAACTTGCAAAGAAGAACCTTAATAAAATGTTAGAGGTGTTTGATTCCATTTATACAGGATCATGTGTATGTGTGC
The DNA here is from genome assembly GCF_963259705.1 of Myotis daubentonii. NCBI lineage: Eukaryota > Metazoa > Chordata > Mammalia > Chiroptera > Vespertilionidae > Myotis > Myotis daubentonii. The sequence goes on along the minus strand of NC_081848.1, from coordinate 29,593,173 downwards.
ATGTGTGTATGAGTGTGCATGAGAGAGACAGATATAAAAGATACGTGTGTACAGAAGAATGTTTATCAAAGTGCTAACAATGTTTATGTTTAAATGATGACATTTGTTCTACGTAATTTTGGTATCATTAAAAATATTTAGAACAGGAATGCATTATCGTTTATGATCAGTAAAAACACAAAAGGGCAGAATTAATATTTAGAAAAGGAAAGGAAATGACTTACTCTAAATATCTGCTTGGGAAATCCAACACAAATTATTACTAAAGGAACCCTATCATTTTTTTCTTTGAAAGTTTCCATTTTGATGATATTTTCAGGAAGGACTTTATTAGCAGATAGGACAGAGCCAACTAGTTTCTCGGCTCCTTTGAAATTCAGCTTTCACTAAATTAACAAAGTAGCTGTAGTTGTTCTACTCACAATTTAAAAAGAAGGACACCATTTCCCAATAAAACATCTTTTTGGAGTGCTCCATGACCACATTAGCTAAGATGACTGAAAATCTCCTGTATGCTTCCCTTAACAACTTGTACAACATTTCAATAAGCAATTAAAAATATTGCCGAATGGTACATTAATGGGCCGAAGGGTCACATGTTGAATGAGTCTCACTTAAAGGTCACACCATACTTAAGGGGGTCCTCCTGAGACCAGCCACCCTGTAATGGGTTACAGCCTTCCTAACAGCCTCACCATGTTCCATCCACTACATCTCTGACTGCTGTTTATTTCAGGGAAATTATGATTCTATTCAAACAAAATGTGTACAGAAGAATATTTTGAGAGCAACAGATTTTTTTCATAAGCAAGTTCTTTGTTTGTCCTCGTTCCCCTCAGACAGTACACATACTTCTGCCTAGTTTCAGCATCTGTCCCACCCACTTCACACAGCCCATGCCAATGTGCTTACCACCACATTGTGCTTACCATGTCATTTTAATTTGGGCAGCATCTGTTAGTTCACACTGCTGTGGCAATGACACATGGTACCAGGAACTTGAGCTGTGAACCAGACAAACCTGGGCTTGTGCCTTGGTCCTACTCATTGCCAAGTGGCCTTAGATACAATGCTTAACTTTTTTGAACCGCAATTTTCTCATGGAAACTGGGAGCAATTATAAATCCTGATTGCCGTGAAGATTTAGTGAGTCAGTGAATATGTTTATAAAGTGCTTAGCAAGTGACTGGCTGCCGGGGTCCAACCCCAGCAGGTCCAGGGGTTCCCAAAGGCGTAGACGGAGTCAGCGAAGAAGGAATGACACGGAGACAGCGTTCAGTTGATCAGCGGCCTAGCCAGGATCTCCAGCCAAGTTCTGGTCTGGATCTCCAGAGAGGTTCTGGTTCAGATCTCCAGCGAGGTTCTGTAGCCATGTTCCCTCGCTAGGTTCTTCAGCCAGGTTCTGTCCATGTTCTCCAGCCAGGTTCAGTCACCAGGTTCTAGTCAGGTTCTCTTGCCAATTTCTGTAGTCAGGTTCAGTCCAGGATCTTTTGCCATGTTCTCTCCAGCGAAGTTCTTCTGTCTGTAGGTTCTGTGTAGGTTCTGTCTTCTGAGTTCTGACTTCTAAGTTGTGTGTTCTCAGTTCTGTCTCTTTCTGTCTTGTTACAACTGTATTTATACCAGTTGAGTCAATCCTATCAATCTCTATTACAAAGGTTAGGGCGTTTCTTATCTCCATTCCAGAGAGTAAAGATTATGTAGCTTAAGCATGATTGTTCGTAGTTAAAGTGATTAATTACCCGCCTGGCACTTAGTTGAGGGGTTTTATTCCCTCCCTAACTTCAGGGGAAAATCCCTACCTGGGGATTCAACCTTTCTCGGAGAGGTGACCTTGGTTAAAACACAGCGCCAAGAAGGTGAGCAAACATATTAAGAACCATATGCCATATATGCCAGGTCCCTTGAAACAGCAAGGATGGACCGGCTCCCGGCAACTGGCATATTGTAGATTCTCTACAATGTGTAGCTATTCAGAATCTAAGACCACTCTGGATTTTCTCCTAAGGGATTCCAAACACCATCCATAGGTCTTGTCTATAGTAATCATATTTAAAAAGCATCTCTGTGTGCAGAATATTACTATAACAATTCCATGAGAGATATATACAAAACATCCCCATTTAACAGACAAGAACATTGAAGCCTGAAATTTGAGTCTTGAAGTTCCTTAGGCAGGAAGAGGGGAGGTTAGTAGTAGGACCCAGTTACTTAGAAATGAAGACAAATGTTCTTTATAGCATATCCATGCTGCCTCTCTGCTTTTAATTGGTAATTTACACTTACTAACACAAGTCTTGCTTGAAGTTGACTATACAAGAACAATTATCTGCTTATATTTAAAATATATATAAACTTGATTTCCTACAATATGTCAAGCATACCACTTGGAATTTAAACAAACATCAGACCATGTAATCTGGATAGCAATGCTCTGGGGTAGGAGTAATCTCCACTTTATGGATATGGTCAGTTGACTTCCTTGTGGTCACACAATCACAATGTTGTGTATATCAAAATGTCACATTGTACAGCAACTCCACTACTGGGTTATTTATCTGAAGAAATCCAGAACACTAATTTGAAAAGATATATGCACCCCTATGTTCATCACAGCATTATTTACAATAGCCAAGATATGAAAGCAATTTAAGTGCCCATCAGTAAATGACTGGATGTGGTGTATATATATACAATGGAATATTAGCCATAAAAAAGAATGAAATCTTATGGTTTGTAACAACATGGATGGAGCTACAGGGTATTATGCTAAGTGAAATATGTCAGACAGAGAAAAATAAAAACCATATGATTTAACTAACATATGGAACCTAAAAACCAAGATACATGAATTAACAAAACAGAAACAAAGTCCTAGATCAGAGCAAACTGATAATAGACAGATGGGAAAGTGGGGTACGTAGGGAAAAAAGGTGAAAGGGATTAAGAAGTACAAATTGGAAATTATAGAAATAGTCACAGGATATAAAGTACTGTATAATTAATATGGTCAATTATATTGTAACTAGAGGCCCGGTGCATGAATTCGTGCACCAGTGGGGTCCCTCAGCTTGGCCTGTGGGATCGGGCTGAAACCGGCTCTCCAACATCCCCCAAGGGGTCCCAGATTGCGAGAGGGCAGAGGCCAGGCCACAATCGGTGCATGATCGGGGCAGGGAGGGCTGCAGGAGGGCTCCAGGGAGTATATGGCCTGTCTTGCTCAGTCCCGATTGGCCGGAACCCAGCAGTGCCAGAGGCCAGTCCATCCTTGTTGCTTGACATAGTCACTGCAGGGAAGAAACATCTGCACAGCATGTGTTTCAAGGTACCTGGTGTATACAGCATACTGTTCTTAATATGTTTGCTCCCCATTTTTTAGCGGTGTGTTAAAACCAGAATCACCTCCTTGAGAAAGGTTGTTTCCCCAAGTGGGGATTTTTCCCTGGAGTTAGGGATTAACAGGACTAAGGAAGGGAATAAATCAGTAAAACCCCTTAACTAAGTACCAGGCGGGTAGTTAATCACCTTAACTACGAACAATCACGCTTAAGTTACATAATCTTTACTTAGGATAATCTCCTTCAGTTACTTCCTTGTAGTTTAACAGAACAGTAGAGTAGTGACCTTGGAATTGAAATAACAAATGCCCTAACCTTTGGAATAGAATGGATAGGATTAAAATCAAATGGTATAAATACAGATGTAACAGGGCAATTAAGGGAGAATCTGGCAGGAGAACCTGGCTAGAGAACCTGGCTTTGCTGATCATCTGAACGCTGCTGCCTCTGTGTCATTCCTTCTTTGCCAACTCAGTCCACACCTTTGGGAACCACTGGACCTGCTGGGGCAGGACCCCAACAGCAAGCTAACCTACCAGTCGGAGTGTCTGCAACCTGGTGGTCAGTGCACATCATAGCGAGCAGTTGAGCGGCCTTAGCATATCATTAGCATATCACGCTTTGGTTGAACGGACAACTAGACACTTAGCATATTAGGCTTTTATTATATAGGACTAGAGGCACAGTGCACGAAATTTGTGCATGGGGGGTCCCCTCAGCCCATCCTGCACCCTCTCCAATCTGAGATCCCTTGGGGGATGTCCAACTGCCGGTTTAGGCATGATCCTGGGCCTAAACTGGCAGTCGGACATCCCTCTCACAGTCCTGGACCACTGGCTCCTAATTGCTCACTTGCCTGCCTGCCTGGTCACCCCTAACTGCCCCCAGTGCTGGCCTGATAACCCCTCACTGCCTCTGTGTGCTGGCCTGAACTCCCCTAACTTCCCCCCCTGCCGGCCTAGTCATTCCTAACTGTCCCCCCCTCCTGCCGGCCTGGTCACTCATTATGCCCCCCCTGCCAGCCTGGTCGCCCCCAACTGTCCCCTCCATCGGCTTAGTCACCCCTCACTGCCCCCCCCCTGCCAGCCTGGTCACCCTTCATAGTTCCCTCACTGGCCTGGTCACCCCATGCAGCCTGCTTGTTCAGTCATTTGGTCATTCCTTAATAATCCCCCTGCCAGCCTGGTCGCCCCATGCAGCCTGCTTGTTCAGTTGTTTGGTCATCCCTCACTAACACTCCCTGCCGGCCTGTCTTGGCAACCACCTTGTGAGGGTGTGGTGGTCAATTTGCATATTACCTATTTATTATATAGAATAACCATATATGGTATCAGATGGGTACTAGACTTATCAGGGTGATCACTTCATAATTTATATAAATGTCTAAGCATTATGTTGCATAACTGGAACTAATATTTCAAGTATAATTGAAAAATAGATAAAAATAATACTGCATTGTATACTTGAAATTTGCTAAGTGAGTTCATCTTAATTGTTCTTACCACACATACACAAAAAAACCTCATAACTATATAAGGTGATGAATATGTTAACTAGCTTGTCATAATCATTTCAAAATGTTACATATATCAAAACATCACATAGTATAGCTTAAATATATAAAATTTTTATTTGTCAAGTATACCTCAATGAAGCTGGAAAAAGTAAAACAAAACTTAAAAATAAAAAAAAATAAAAAATAAAAAATCTAATGATATATTAAATACTGCACTTTTCAATTAAATTTATTGGGGTGACATTGGTTAATAAGCTTATATAGGTTTCAAGTGTATATTTCTATGATACATGATTTGTATATTGCATTGTGTGCCTAACCATCCCAAACTTCTAACTTTTGGAAATAAAGCATTTTTGTAATTTCTGAGCACAGAGAACTAAGCAATTGAGATGGTGCTAATGGATCTGAGTGCGGATTTACTGTAAAGTGAAAAATATAATCATCCTTCAAGCTGCCTGACTTAATGGATCCCTAATTCCACTTGTGAGGAAATCATCCAGAAATTTCATAAAAGCAGAACTGAATTTTCCATCTTTCAATTAGATCTACTGAGTGCCAGCCTCAGCCTAGCTGTCATGATTTCCTACTTCTGTTTTGTTTAAAATTATTCTGTTCAAAAGATAAAATTCTACTGAGAGTGAACTGCAGGGGGAATCTTGACACAAACCTCTGTTGTCCAGACACTGTCTCTGGGGTAGGTTTTCTGGGATAGGATCTTTGTGAAGACACTAAACTTAACTTTGATGGACAACAGGAACCTGAGGGGACATTGAAGTCTTCTATTTTGGCCAAAGAAAGAGGCTTAAGAATTGGAAACATTTCTTGGGAGAGAAAGGCAGTATTTTAGCAGTGAGTAATATACTTTTTTTGTTTTAAATTAAGTTGGCCCAAACCAACTGTTCTGCCCTAATTTGGATATGTGTTCTTGGTGCTGTACTCTCTGAGCTCACCTTACTCTGTGGGTAAATGACAAATGTTTCCCTTGGGTGGGGTGAAATGAGGCTGGCATTCATCCTAAGTAATTAGGCATTGTTCCCTGTCACTCTCACCAGCTCAGCCAGGGCCATTAACTCAGGGTGCCAGCCTTTGTTGCAATAAGCCTCAGTTAGTAAATCAATGTGCCAATAAAAGAATCATGTATGCCATGCAGGAGTACTTGTCAATTTTGTGACAGTCATCTTCTTAATGACTTCTAAGTGCAGTCTTGTCATTCACTAAAGACATGAAGAAGCCTGACACCGGACCTGTTTCTTTATTCTGTATCTGTTGGAAATCAGGTACCAGAAATAAGTTAGCCAGGGGGGAAAAAAAAAAAAAAGAAAGACACAGGGAAAGAAATGCCTAACAATGTCATTAACAGAATTACAATCAGGGCTGTAAGTGTTTCCTACTTTCTGTCACCGTCACATCACATTTGGGAAGATACCGACGCACATTTTTCTTCCCAACCCCTCCGTTTCTAACCGAACACCTCCAGTTATGTATGGGATGCAGACCTCAGAAGTATCACTGATTTATCCTTTCCCGTCTTCTTCCTTTAGAATATCATTCGTGTCACTCACTTCCTCTCTGTGCTCTGCCAACAACCTGGACCTTAATAATTCACACTGAGTCTGTGGCCATTTTCTTCTGGCTGACTTCTTTGCCTCCTGACTGTACAACTCAGATCAATTGATCCTTTTTAAATGCCAATTTCATTATGATAATTCTTAATTTGAGCACCTTTGATAGTTTTCTGTTTCCTAAAAGACCATTGTCTGGCTTTTAAGCCTCTCCATATTATGGCCTCATCTCACTTTTGCATCTTGTACTGTTCTCTACTACATCTCTCCTAATTATGCAGACTCTCTGTCACTCCATTCATCAAGAATTTAAGTAGCACTCTTTGGTACCTGCACATCCAACACAGGATGTGCCACATATAAGAGTTCAACTGTTGCATAAATGAGGATGAAGCAAAGATACCTTCCCTGTGCCACTCTTCCCTACATGGAATGGCCTTTCCCCATCCTATCCAAACCCAGTGATCCTTCCAGGTTCAGGTCGGGCCCAAGTTCCTCTAGGAGGCCTTTCCTATCTCTCTGGTCATTTGGCTTCATTTTTCTTTGAGGTTGTTTTTTTTTTTTTTATGGCATATGCTGTCTTTATCACAAAGTTTTTTATTAGACACCAATTTCTCTCTTTTTAAAAATATTTTGTTATTGATTTCAGAGAGAGAGTGGGCAAGAGAGATAGAAACATCAATGAGGAGAGAGAATCATTGATCGGCTGCCTCCTGCATGCCCCACACTGGGGATCGAGCCCACAATCCAGGCATGTGCCTTTGACCGGAATCGAAACCGGGATCCTTCAGTCCACAGGCCAATGCTCTATCCACTGAGCCAAACTGGTCTGTTGTATTGTTTGTTTACATAGTCCAACATTTCAAAACAGAGTTCAAGTTTTGTGGGGAAAAACAACCTGTTTTGTGCTGCTTTGCCTCCCTTACACAAACCCACAATTAGGGCCAGTGGATGTTATTGGATAGGTTAGTGTGTCTACCTGGCCACAACTTCTTTTAATAGTTCTGGCTGTATACAGCTTGATTATCCTCTTGGGACACAGCTTATGTGACCACGATGAGCACCTGAATCAAAGTTTGGCCATCCAAACTGATGCAAAAACATGAGCTGTAGTTTTAAGTTTAGCTCACATATATTGATAAACTGATTTAGTTGAAAGCAGAAAAGAAAGAGACAAATTAGTGGCACACAATCCCTGGGTCACATTAATGGTGGGCCTTCTGGTAAAAACTCCAGCCCTATTCTCAGATCTCCAGGTGCCCAGCCAGAGCCCTGGTCCAGAACAGTGGAATCTCGTTTCTCGAACATCTTGTCTCTCGAACAATTCACTTCTCAACCTGACAACCATTTCATGCTGATAGCCGTATGATCAGTCATGTGCCTCTCAGGTGACAAAGGAGAGAATGTGCGAATATGAATCAGTTTACCACTGTTAAAATCTCAGGATATTGTGCTGTGAATATTTTCGTGTTTTATTTGCTTTTGTTGCCACTTATAATTATTTTAAGCAGTTAAATTTTCATTTTTTACTGTACATTTCCTTTTCTTTTTGTTAAATTTTCATTTACATTTCATGTAGTTTTTAAAGTGTTTATAGATTAAACAGTACAATAGACATGGACTGTATATAAGAAAGGTTAAAACAGAAAATCATTTGGAGATCTGAAATGGATTAATTCAATTTGCATTATTTCTAGTGGGGAAAAAATGACTCGTTTTTCAAATAGCCTTCCAGAACAAATTAAGTTCGAGAAATGAGGTTCCACTGTACTTTATTCTTCAAGTTTCACCATATTCTGACAATACCCCTCCCTTCTTTCTAAGTTAGTTTGGCAACTCTCCTAAAAATATGAGTCTTGTTTAGTCCTTTCTGGAAGAACATGCTCCTTTAGGAAGTGACCAAAATTCTGTTCCCCACCCCCCTGGCTCTCTGCCAGGTCCTTCAACTCTTTGTTCTTTGACTCAGTCACTTTCATAATTTTTTTCTCATGCTTTGCTTGTTCTGGAATTAGAAGTGAGTGAAACTGAGGTCTAAAAGCAGCAATAAATCATGCATATTTTGTGAGCCATTAAACTAAATAGACCCAAAGTATTAATTTGTGACAAAGGCATCAGAATATTTGTCACAAAAGCCAAACAAAAAGCTCACATGGAAAAATTTAAACCAGAATTGTGTATGTATCTTTTCTACAACTACTGAAATAGGACAAAACTAGAATACCAAAGTCTTATAGAAACAAATATCTACACGCTCAATCACATTTCATTTGTTTGATCCTCTGACATCAACACTGTTTTTTTCTGGTTTTAAAATGCAGTGCTTGACAGTAATAACAATCTTTGAATGGTGCTTTGAAGATTACTTAGTGTTTACACATCCATGTTAAGAGGCTGAGAACATAAAAACTATGTTCCCTGATACGTTGCTATAGCTATGTGGGCGTGGCCAGTATTTTATTTTCTCTGTTTTTCAGTTTCTCCATTTGTGAAATGGGTAGACATTAGCCCCTATCTCATAAAGTCAAGAGAGAAAGAATATCAATAATAAAGCACTTAGAATAGTAAGCACTTAATAGTATGCATGGTAAATACTTTATCAGTCTTAGCTATACAAAGAGAAGGAGGAAGAGTTATTCTATTTGGTCCTCACAATCACCCTGTGATGCAGGCTGGGCAAGGTTAATTAGAGATACTTTATTTTTGAGGAGATCAAGACTGAGAGAGAATAACTTATTAATAGTACTTGTAAAATACAAATCTAAATTCAGACTTTTATAATTTCAAGTCAAAAATATTTGATGATTCGTAGACACTCCAGCCCCCATTTTGGGCATGTAATCATAGTTCAGTCAAAATTCCTTTGTGCCCTATCTGGTTTGGCTCAGTCGATAGAGCGTCGGCCTGTGGACTGAAGGGTCCTGGGTTCAATTTCAATCAGGGCACATGCCTGGGTTTGTGGGCTCGATCCCCAAGAGGGGGCATGAAGGAGGCAGCTGATCAGTGATTCTCTCTCATTATTGATGTTTCTATCTCTCACCCCTCTCCCTTCCTCTCTGAAATCAATAAAAATATATTTTAAAAATTCTTTTGCTAGAAATTTGCAGTATAGAAGAAAAGGAAGAGTAAAAATAAATTTGAGAAAGAGTGAGAGACCTACTGTGGCTAGAACTCAAGCATGGAAACTTGGAAATTATGGGTAGCCCTGTTTCATCAGCATTACATATTCTACCACCATAGCTACTGAAGCACAGTTGGGAGAGAAAAGATGAATACCACTTTATTTGCCAACAGTTTTCCCAAATCTATTTTAATCACTTCCTGAGAGCTAACTATATTCCTTCAGAGACAACCTTAGCCATGCCAAGGAAATGTTGACTAGTGATGAAGAGCACAGATTCTGGACTGGAGTGGTTGGATTCAAATCCTACCTCTATCACTTATTAGCTATGTGACTTTGGCTAAAAGCTCTGGTGTCATTTTCTGCATCTATACAATGGGATGGAAATATTACCTACCCCATCAGTACCATCATGAGACAATGAGATAACTTTAATGCTTTTGGAATAGTGCCTGCGACTGTAGATGCTCAAGAACTATTAGCTGCCATCCTACTTACAACAAATGCCCCCTTGGGGCTTAAAACAGGCCAAAATGGTTGGCAACTCAAGGGGTTTAGAATATCATCTTACAAGAAATCCAACTTAAAAACCAGTCATTTGGCTTCTCTTTTTCCTTAATTATTAAAATCTAATCAGTCACTAAGTCTTATTGATTCTAGCATGTGATTCTTTCTGCTACTGCCCTATTCCATATATTCACATTTTACTACATATGGCTTACTAGACTGCCAATGTGTTTATCTGTGTTTTTTTACATTAGTTCCAGAGCAAATGATCATAAGCACAGAACACATTGTAGAATGGGGCTGGTCTGCCATATCTGTATTAGTAGTGTTCATTTTAAGTAGTAAATGCGCTCTCTTATTTCTCAAAATCCTCAGAGAATAGTGTCCAATGTGATTAACGTAGCATTCAATGTCCTTCATAATCTGGTCCCTATATAGCATCCAGTTTTCAATTCCCAGTTCATACCTGACATCATTTACCCTCTACCTTCACTAAATTGATTATTCACTTTCTTTAATCTATGTAGTCCTTCAGTGTCTTAATAACTTGTTCCCTCTCTGTAATCCTCCCTGCTTATCAAAATCCTATACATTCCACAAGCCTGAATCCAGGACTTTGTCTTCCAGGAAGCTTTTCAGAATATTCCAGGCAGACTGATGGTCCTTCTGTGTACTTGTCATAAACCTGCCTCGTGACCTTTCATCATTCTACTGGCACAGTGTTCATTTAAATATACCTTTCTTCACCATTGAGCTATACTCTAAGCTTAATAAGATAACTAAGCTATTATGGGTTTGATCCCTGGCCAGGGCATATACAAGAATCAACTAATGAATGCATATGTAGGAGGAACAACAAACTGATATCTCTCTCTCTCTCTCTCTCTCTCTCTCTCTCTCTCTCTCTCTCTCAATTAATAAAAAACAAAATTAAAAAAAACAAAACAAAAGACAGCCTAGTTATCCTCTCCTCCAGGAAGTCTTTCCTAAATCCCCTTCTAGGTTATCTTCCCTCATCTACCCTCTTATAGTATCCTATGCATAGTTACAGTACATTTTTAATATGTATTTTGGACAATATCTGTTACCATGTTCATTTCTCTAAGGACATGAACTATATTTTCACTTTTGTAAACCTACACTTACTTCAATGCCTGGTAGACAGTTACCTCTCTGTGTGTGCTTATTTAACTGAACTTGAGGGGAAAGATCTTCTCTAGGTCAACACTGCTGCTTCTTACCCAGCTACAGTGAACACTGGCATTGTCTAAATATAAAGCCTGGCACAGCTGAAGCTATCTTGCTACTTATCCAAGGCTAAAATTCTCTGAGAACCAACTATAACTCTGGATATTTTGTTAGTTAAAATCATACATTTCCTTATGTAAAGCTGATACTTTCCAAATTATTTGCATCTGGCAGTATCCCAATAGATAAAGGGACAGAGAGCAACAGTAGGGGAGGGGGGGTATTATGTGGCAAGATGTTTATGGCTCTCACTGCCTTGATTAGTGTCCCTCACCCACTCCTCAAGCTTGGACTGGCATGGGAATGGGATTACAGTAATTTCAATTATTACCTCAAGACTAAGCATTTAGGATAGAATGGAGTTAAAAATCAGATCAGTAGAAAGGCTGGTGGGGAGAGGTAAAGAGTGTGGAAGGCTGAAACCTAAGGTGACATTCTTCATATGCCATATTCAGTAATATCTAAAATGACAATCATTTAGGTAGAATGTATGGAGAGAAATAATAGTCCCTAGCACATCCTATTCTTTTTCTAGCTTTTATTTGCTCACTGGTAGGCTGCAAAACTTACAGACATAGGTAGACATCTCTCAGGTAATGTGAACTGACATGTTGCTGAAAGACTACAGCTGAGGGATTTAAATTTTTTTTAATCCTCAAAAAAATCACAAAAGCAAGCTGTAAAGAGGTAAACATCAGACCATTTAAACTCTGTTGTATTCTACAGAATAAAAGGAGATGGCCTTATGCATGTGTCATCTTCAGGTCAAACGCTAGTTCTCTGGACAGAAACCATAACTCAGACATGTTGAATAGTGATCTGAAGTGAAATGGCTTCCCCACAAAGCATCTAGTATGTCACGAGGAAACCATGATCCATGTCCTTTCCAAGGGTACAGGTCTCATTCTACTATTTAAGGGAAATAGGCAGTCGGAAAACTGCTCCTGTGTATGCCTTGAGAAGAAACCATTTTAGTTATCTACTCTTTATTTGGGGCCAGGCAAACATTATTCTGCAGTATTAATTCTCACCAGAGCCCTATGAGGAAGGCACCCTTATCATTTTCCTTTTGCATTTGTTGAAATTAATATTAGGGAGATGAAGTAACTGGTCCAAGATCCCAGCCTAAGTAACTTGTCTAGCATATGGCACTACTACAAAGTGGAAGAGCAGAATCTGAATGTAGGTTTACCTGACTCCAAAGTCTCTGTTTCATGGAAGTCCACCAAATCTCATCCAACTTTAACTTCTATGGTTGACTTATGCTTAATGTCTAGACATATGTAGAGAGGTCACATAATTTTCACCTAAATTGGGATACTTTTGAGAGTGACAGTGAATGTTAACAAAAATTACATTGGAGCAACAGACATAAATTGGGACTGTTCCAAGGAAAACCAGGGTGTGCCATCCTAGATATATGGCTACTTGAGAAAAGAGCATAGACTTGGGGATGAAACAGTCTTGAAATATAATCCATTCTTAAAATCCATCTTCATCTCCAAGATGACAACAACCAAATACTTAAATGAGATATCTCTAGATCACCCAGCATCATCAAAGCTCATTATAACTAATAATCAAAGAATATAAGCCTTTTTTTTTTACTGTTTCTCCTTCCCCTCTTGTCTTATTTTTCTCAATCTTGTGCTTATATAAGTATATACATCCCCATTTAAATGCCCCAGGATACAAAGTACAAATTGTATAAAATCAGATTTTCCACTCCCAGCATAGGTGGGAAACTTCATTGGCACTCAAAATATACTTGATTTGACTACTGGGGAAATAAATGACATGTAGAGTTTGACAATAACCATCTTTCATTATTTTCAAAAGTGAATTATATCTAGTCTTTTTTTAAAACAAATATGTTTTCTATACATTTCTGGGCATTCATATGAGGGTACTTCTCTACTTTGTTGTGTCACTAATGTCATATTTAATGGTATTGCATCAATTTCTTCACAGTCCAGGCGGGTTAAAAAAAACAAAAGGATCCCTAGCTGGTTTTGCTCAGTGGATAGAGCATCGGCCTGGGGACTGAAGGGTCCTGGGTTTGATTCTGGTCAATGGCACATGCCTGGGTTGTGGGCTCGATTCCCAGTAAGGGGGGCGTGCAGGAGGCAGCCGATCAATGATTCTCTCCCTTCATTGATGCTTCTCTCTCTCTCCCTCTCCCTTCCTTTCTGAAATCAATAAAGATATATTTTAAAAAATAAATAAAAGGAGAAAATTGTGTAGTAATCCTTAAATTGCCAGATTTTTTTAATGCAGATTTCCAATAGACTGCATCAGAATTACCTAAGTCTTGTAACAAATACAGATTCCTCAAGCTCAATTCCCGTCCCTAAAGATTCTGGTTCCATAGGTATAGGGCAATGATGGCGAACCTATGACACGCGTGTCAGAGGTGACATGCGGACTCATTTTTTTGGTTGATTTTTCTTTGTTAAATGGCATTTAAATATATAAAATAAACATAAAAAATATAAATCTTTGTTTTACTATGGTTGCAAATATCAAAAAATTTCTATATGTGACACGGCACCAGAGTTAAGTTAGGGTTTTTCAAAATGCTAACACGCCGAGCTCAAAAGGTTCACCATCACTGGTATAGGGGGTAGTGTGCAAAAGGGTTCTTTTCTTTCTTTCTTTTTTATTTTTAAACCCCCAAGCTGATTCTGACAAGCAGATGGGGTTGCAAGTCACTTTTTTAGAGCCTCCTTATGACTCTTCTAAACCAGCCATCTAAGTAGTTGAAATCTATAAAGAAATACATACTAGGTACTTCGTATATGGTTGGCACTAGGTATAGAGGATACAGCTGTGAATAGAATAGATCCTGATTTTATAATTAAAGAGTCAGGTCTTTGAAGCTTAAATATTCAGGCAGTTCCAATCCTGGGAGAAGTACTAACTGTAGAAAAAAAACCTTGAGATTCATAAGGGATGAATTCACAGATTTTCACAAATTCCTAAAGCCTTGAGAGAAAACAAAAGCCACAGTGAGGAGGGTTTTTCCATTTATCTAACTATCAGAGACATTCAAGTACCTCATGATATAGTTGAAATCAGAATTGTCAAATTTAAGAATGAAAAGTTTCCATTACACCCACAATAAAGGAAGACTTTGTCAACGTCTCACTTCCTATTATCTGTTCTCTGAGGACCATCTAACTTCATTAAAAGCTTACATCTCTACAGTTGCAATTTCCCCATTAGTTTCTGTAATAATTTGATTAATTTACCTGTATCATTGAAGTAGATGGCTCGTGGGTGTGGCAACTACATATGATTTTCATTCACGATTGCATCCTTCATGCCTAGCACCATACCTCACATACAGAAATATCAAAAACCATTTATTGAATAAATGAGTGAATGAGTGACAGGCTTTTCTAACCATCATACTAAAACATTCACATTCTAAAGGATTTTAGAGATTTTCGGGTAGTCCCCTTGGAAAATCCATGCTGTTTCTGATAAATCTAGCATTAGTAAATCATTTCTAGAAGTTAGAGAGCCTGTGAGCATTTTGTTAAAGAAATATAAAGAAATATTTTCAGTGGAAGTAAATATTCATAATTTAAAATTGGCCTTTGTTTCAAGAGTCAAAGGTCATGCTTAATAAAATATTTGAAAAAAATGAAAACCTTTGCATATAAGTTTTAGCCTGACTGAATTCTTGGGAAAATAGTCATTGCCAAAATTCTTGTTTGATAAGTTGTGTATTTTATCTCTGCAACACCAGTGTATTAAGATGCCTATTTAATTACCTTTGGCCTAACATTGTGTTTAATATGTTTGTTAATGTGTTAGAAATTATTTATCATTGTAATGTAAATTCCTGTCATAAAATTCAACCTTTTCTTATAGTCATTTGTATTTCTTTTAATTTTTCTTAATAATCAAATCTATTGTTTTTTTCCCCTTTGTAATCTTTTTTTTGCTTCTATGTTTAGAAAATCCTTTTTATCATGAGCTTAAATAATCATTTTTCTTTTTTTTTAGACTTCAGTTTGTGTGCATTTTTGTTTTCATTTTTTACTTAACACTTAATTGTACTTAGCAGTGATATATGGTGTTTTCAGAATCCTCTAGTTTCAGTTTTTACTTGCTCTATTTTTATGTGGTGTGTGTGTGTGTTTTCTTTTTTATTTAACCTTGTAATGTGGGGTTGCTGCTTTGGAGAACAAGCCATTCTCTTTTTTTCATTTCTTTCCTCTTGGCAGGGGAGCTATTTACATTTCTATTTCCTTTTATCCTGTTTTCAATCGGTTTTAAGGTTCTAAAACAACTTCCACAATGTGTGAGTGACTTTGAAAGGGAAGCAGAGGACAAGAACAAGTTTGGCTTGTTTGAATTTGTATGAGTGTTAATCAAAGATGAAGCGATCATTTTGGCCTGTAGAGCGGCCTGACATGGAGAGAATACCTCAGCCAACCCTTGGCTATAGATTGGCTAGTGTTCCCTGCTAGACTGCAGGTACTAGGTGTACCGGTTAATAATGGCGGATTTTGTAATCAAGAAAACATGGTAATTTCAAGAGAAACATCAAAAGTGCTTTTGGGAATCACAGGTTTAGTCTACAACTTTCAACATCCTAATACACTGAGATGAGAGGTAGGAGAAGAGAAGCAGAAAAGGGTGAGTGCAGATCCCGAGAATATTTTACCCTACAGGAAAGTGTTATCCTCTCCCAACTCTCTTTAATCCCCACTCCAAAATTCGGAAGGACCTTCTTTCTATTTGCCTTGAGAATTAATGCTGTAAAAGAAGTGACAATTTATCAGTATTTAGCAGACATATTCAGTGGGTTAAGATGCAGAAAATGCTTTACAGGTTAAACTGAAAGGAGAAACATTGGTGGGGCAGAGGAAGAGACAATCTTCTTGAATGGGTTGATTAGGTAAAGATACAGGAAGGCAGTGGCATCTAAGTTCAGCCTTAACTAGGGAGTGGAATTTTGACAAGTGACATATGGGAAACAGCATTCTAGGCAAACAGTACACATGTACACAGACACAGAGGTCTGACTTTGGTTTCTTTGCCCTCAGACCACAGTCAAGCCTGTTCCATTCCTGGACTTAACTGTAAGGTGATTCCTTAAGCGTTGGGTTCCTGTGCTACCCATGTTGAAAGGTTGATTTCTAGAGTTTGGGGAACCTGATCCAGAGCCATGTTTTATAAACTAGCAAGGGAATAATAGATAGGGAACTGGCTTGAGATCAGGCCAAGCCTGGTGGGAGGTTAAAGCTCGAAGTGAGTGGCTTCATCATCTCTTAGATCAGTGGTTCTCAACCATCCTAATGCAGTGACCCTTTAATACAGTTCCTCATGTTGTGGTGACCTTCAACCATAAAATTGTTTTCGTTGCTACTTCATAACTGTAATTTTGCTACTGTTATGAATAGTAATATAAATATCTGATATGCAGGATGTATTTTCGTTGTTACAAATTGAACATAATTAAAGCATAGTGATTAATCACAAAAACAATATGTAATTATATATGTGTCTTCCGATGGTCTTAGGCGACCCCTGTGAAAGGGTCGTTCGACTCCCAAAGGGGTCGGGACCCACAGGTTGAGAACCGCTGTCTTAGATAGTCTTCAGAATCCAAGAACTGTGTTGCTATGTATGTTTGGATTCATTTAGCGGGATATCCTTTAAGAAATAAAAAGACCTGGAATGATAAGGGTATCAGCTTTTATTCTTAGTGATAAGAAAAGGTCTTGGAAGGTTTTAAGCAAAGGAGTGTCATGACCTGATTGATCTTTTAAGGAATGACTCTGGTTATAATGTTGAAAACACCTTGGGGTAGGGGAAGGGGAGACAAAGTTGGGAACAAAGACCTGTTAGATTATTGCTGAAATCCAGACAAGAGATAATGGTATCTTGAAACAGGCAGAAGTAAATTGGTGTGAAGTGTTCTGATTTTGTTTATATTTTGAATGTAATCAAATGAGAGATATAAAGGTATGAAAGAGGAAAGATGAAAAAAAAAGGAGTCAAGGGCACACTTTTTAACTGAGTTATTAGAAGAACGGAGTTGATAGCATATTGAGCAGAAACATTTTAATGTTTTCATACCTAATCTGACAGCTAACAGCTAATAATTGTCTAGTTCTTTATAATTACAAGGGCATTTGTACTTATTATCACGTTATTTTATCATCAAAACAACCTTGAACATAGGCTTGATGCTATGATCATCTCTGTTTTATAGAAACTAAAACTGTCTCAGGGAAATTAAATTACTTAGCCCAAGATCTCACAGTTGGTGATGTGACTCAAATTTTAACCCAGGTCTGCTCGACCCAAATTTAGGCCGCGGTCTGTCTGTTTGCCTTTTAATTTGCTGTTTATGCAGCATTTATTCAGACTAAATGTACTTCTGCTTTTACACTGTTTTTTTTATTTTGTACTTCAGCCTATGTGAACAAAGCAGCTGACAGCTATTGCCATTCTAATGAGATACACACACACGGGAAAAGGTGAGAGGAATGCTTAACTTCATGATGGTGCTTCTGTAAGAAACTCACACACTTAGCCCAGCACACTTGTAACCTGAAAGCAGCAAATTATTTTGCAAATTGCTGAGATATAGCAGAGTTCCATTAAAAGGAGAAACCAACAGGTGTCCTGGAGGTAGGCCTTCCATCAAGACTAGACATTAGAAGACCTAGTTCAAATTTTAGTATTTGCTATTAGCTGTTTGGTCATGTTCCTGTCAAAAGCTAATGCAAATCTTATTTAGAATGCTACTTATTGTCATTAATATCAATAATTAACAATTCATAAAAGCAAACTTTTTTTTTTTTTTTTTTTTTTGCTTTAGCCACCATTAATTCTGCAAAGGAGAATGGCTTACTGATGAAAATTCTGAGAATTATAGTAAGTAGAGCTGGGGAGTGTTAGAAAACAGAGCTGAGGACATGTCAATTCCATGATCTTTGTAGAAAACTTTCCATATTTGGTTCTCTGAAAAACCAGGGCCAAAAATTCATTTGCCAAAAATTTTTGCTCAAATTCACGAACCCTTGATCTAATGAAAACTCTAAAATAAAAATGTAAAACCTGCTAAGCTTTCACCTTTCTCTCTTCTTCCTCTCTGCACATTGTCCATCCAGACACAATTTGTCACTTCAGCCAAGGCCAGATGCATGGCAAAGTGGATTCAGATTGAGTTGTTTGCCTGGCTCAGGTCGTTGCACGTTTCCCATCTCTCTGAATGTCCCTATGGATGCTCTGCATTTGCATGTCCTTCCTAAGCAGCAGAGGGATGTGTTGGCAAAACTGAGCAAATTAAAATAATTAAAGTGGTCCCTGGAAGGACAAGAAAGGGTATCTATATATATAAAAGGCTAAGCGACCAGCTGACCAGCCACCTGGTTGGTATGATGCACAGTGACCACCAGGGGGCAGACGCTCAATGCAGGAGCTGCTGAGCAACAGCAACTTGGCAGAGTGCCCTCTCACACTCTGGGACCCCTTGGGGGATGTTGGACTGCCAGTTTGGGGCCTGATCCCCTCAGGCCAGGCAGAGGGACCCCACCTGCCAGAGGTTCTCTGCTCACTCTGCAGATGCCCTTTGAGCCCCGCACCGCCAGGTGCAGCCGGCTGGGGAGGGACTGTAAGAGGTTAGCTCTAGGGCATGTCTGGCCAGTCTCACCCAGTCCTGCCCCACCAGCCACCTTCTAATTAATTTCCTTTCAATGTGCACAAATCCATGCACCAGGCTTCTAGTAAGGTAATAATCTTGAAAGAGGACCATTTCCTTTACTGTAAAGATGCTATCTCATGCAGCCTTGCCATTGAATTGGCAAAATGACTGTTAGCACATTGTCCACAGATGGATGATGTTAGCAGTGGTGAGAATCCCTTTGGCCTGGGTTTCTGAATCAGAACTGTGTTAGAATCATCTCGGGAGAATGCTGAGGGAAATGCAGCTATATACATGACTCCTCCTTCACTGCTAGCATTTTCCAAGTTCACAATTGCATAAGCCTATGATATTCTTTATTTTAAAAAAAGTAAGAAGTCATTTGGGTCCATCCTAAATTATTCCCTCTAGGAAAGAAGATGGAAGGAAGAAAGATTTTTCCAGCCTGATTCCAATCTTCTAAAATTATTTGAATCTGGGTGTTTTCCTGACCTAGGTCTGCCAGCTGCTCAGTTATGCTAGAATCCCATTCATTTATGATTTGGGAGTCACCTGTCATCATGGTATGCAGAAGAGAGGCTACAGCAAGAGGGCAAAACCTGTGTGAATGTCTCAGTTGGCCTCTTGGAAAATAATGTAGTTACATGTTGAGCAAGCAGAGAATGCAAACAAAGAGAAGCAGTGTGCTACAGCAGAAAACTGCTGGGATGGGAGCCAGAAAATGGGTTCCAGTCTAATTCACAAGGGCTTTTGTATGGATTAAATGACATTACATATGTTCCATGTCCAGTTACACAGCAGATGCTCAATCTTTTTTTTTCTTGGTCCTGATTCTTCCATGAGCAAATTGTGGCACTGAACAAGTCAGTCCCACTCTCAGTAACCTTGTCTCTAGTGCAAAAACAGCTGAGAATGAAAAGACGACATATTCAGATACTGTGTTGTAAAGCACTATGCTAGGTGTTTAAACTAAATTATTTCATTTAATCCTCATAGTAACGCTTGTGTTAGGTATTATCAGCCTGAGACCAATGAGACATCCAAAGCTCTGAGAATTTTAATAATTTGCCCAAGGTCATGAGAACATTAAACGACAGAGTTTGATTCATGGACTCTAATATCAAGGCCAATGACAACTGGAAATAATGCTCCTCAAAATTTCCCTCATGTAAGGGGAACTTAAAAACCTAAAATGACTTCACATCTGTTTTATATTTAAAATTCACCTGGATTTGTTTGCATTCTATCCATCATGTATGCATGATTGTTTTAATATGAAATAAATGCTTCAGAGTAGTGTTTATTCTCTAGTCTGATATGTCCTGTTCATAGTGTTAGTTCCTAGATACATGCACATCCACAGATGTGGAAATAATCAACTTTAGGAGGTCATCTCTATAGGCTTTTCTAATTTTAATGATTTACAGGTTTAATTAAGTGCCTTGGTTATCAGGCAATTAGAATTATATAAATAGTTGTCAGTGTTACTTAGAAATAGAATACCGTAATAATCCAAGTTTAATTGGTCAAAGTGTTGTTAATGGGGCAGTCTTCCAAGGCTGATGCGTGGACAAGCTATTAGAGGTGTCGGACTACCCTCTCCTGAGTTAGTGTATCTCCTATAATCAACTGCCATAGTTCTAGGCAGCCCATCTGAGATGTGGGTTGCTTTGGACAAAGGGAATGTGGCATCTCCCAGATTCCAAAGACCACAGCACTTTTCAGGTGGTCCTCTATTACAGCTGCAGCTGTTACCCATTCAGTAAACCCTCCCTCCTCTTGCCCCTTCAGCAGTTCCAACCAATGTCCAGTTAGTTGCCTAATCCTGCTCATATTTTTGTAATAGTTCTTTCATTTATACCTTTTCAGTTACTTTTTTTTTTGGGGGGGGGGGGGTTGGCCACCGTTTCCTGCTGAGATTCTAACTTTTCCTCTTCCTGAGCTCTGCTCCCATTTATCCATCATTTATCCAATATACACTGGACATGTTACTATAGTTTCACAGTCACCTCAACTCCAAAACAGAACTCATAAGCCTGCTCCTCCCAGAGTGTGGCCTGACTCAGTGATTGATGCTACTCTCTATTAATCACCACACTAGACACCTGAGTGTCCTCCCAGCCCTCTTCATTGCACTCACTTCATCCAGCCAGTTGCTAATTCATATCACTTCTCCTTCATGTTTCCTAAAATCACTTCTTCACCATCTGCCAAGTTTCTGCTCTTACTGTTTGTCAAGTAGATTGCCTCCTAATGGATCCAAAGGAGCTTGCCTTCCCCATCCTTTTCCATTGTTTTCTCTCCTATTGTAATTATATTTTACAAGAACCCATTTATGCCAATCCACTCTTAAAACAATTTGATGGCTCCTTATTACCTTAAAGATAAAATCTGAACTCCTTAGCAAAGAATACGAACTTTTTTTTTCTTTTGTAAACTTCAGAGTCATTTTCTTGACACTTCATAAGAACTCTCTCTCTGAGTATTATCAAATCCCTCATGTTTATCACAAATGGTTGAACGTCACACTTGCGCATTTTTACACTCTATTTCTTTTGTCAGGCATATTCTGTGCCTAAGAGTCCTTCAAGTTCTACCTCCAGCATCACCTTCTCTAGGTAACTTTCCCAGAAAACCACAACTCCCACAACTGGTTTGGGTGTGTCTTAAGGATTGCAGTGGCCCCTATCCTTCAGGTGATGGCATGTCCCAGGGCAAAGTGTTCTGTTCTGCTGGATGAAATACCATTGTTAAGTGCCGTCCTATGTCAAGTGAACACCGTAAGCCTTATACTTGCTTTTCTCTTTAAGATACTGTGTAGGCCTGGAATGAGGCCTGGGACTAGTGTGGGCTACTCTGGAAGGAAGCTTCAGAGCTTCTCATGAGATAAAATATGTTGGAATAGCTGATGGATCTTGGAATCAGAGAAGGTTTTGAATGCCAAGTCTTCTACTAACAGCTGCACAGCTTTTAAGAAAAGTGCAGAGAATGTTATACCAATGAACAGTGCACTTACTAGTTACACAGAGGTCTGAAGCTACAGAGGGCAGTTTGAGCAATGGTATAAGTGAAACCGGCTCTGGATTTTGCCTTTGAGTCAGAGCCAAGACTGAAGTACTAGTTGTCAGGCCTATCTCACAGATCATACAGAAGTTCGTGTTCTCTCTCTCTCTCTCTTTCTCTCTCATCTTCTTATTGATTTCATAGAGGGAGAGCAAGATAGAAACATCAATGATGAGAGAGAATAATTGATCGGCTATTCCCTACAGGCCCCACACTAGGGATTGAGCCTGCAATACGGGCATGTGCCCTGACTAGGAATCAAACCACGATCTCCTGGCTCACAGATCGACACTCAACTACTGAGCCACGCCAGCTGGGCAGAAGTTCTTTTTTTCACTTGTAAAATATAATTGCTGAGGTAGATGTAATTTGAAGTTTCCATCCATATTATAAAGCTCAGTGATTTTTAAGCTGAAATTAACCAGAGGGGTAATATAGAAATATATTAGGGAAATATATTTTTTAATCTTTGATTTGTGAACCCCCTTTACAAATATGTAATTTGACAACACCCCTCTTAGCATTAAAAAAACATACATTTTAGGTAGTAAATGATAAATAATTTTATATTACATAATTTATTTTTTGATCTTTATATATGTAATATTTACATATTGTATAATAGAATTTGCTCTTACCTTCAGTAATTGATATATATTTTATAGCTCTAGCCTAGACTTCTTCCTTGAGCTCTAAACTCTAATACTCAACTATCTTCCCCAACAGACATCTCAAATTCAACATGTCCTCAACCTCCCTCCAAAATCTGTTCCAACTACTGCCTTTCTAACTCGATCTTGCAAATACACGTGTAAATTATGACCACTTTTCATGACCTCCACTGCCATTACCATGCTCTATAAGTCACTATCATTTTCTTGTCTGTTAATTTTAATAGCTTCTTACCAGTCTCGCTTCTAACTTTGCCTTCTAACAATTTAGTCTAGGACAGTGGTCGGCAAACTCATTAGTCAACAGAGCCAAATATCAATAGCACAACGATTGAAATTTCTTTTGAGAGCCAAATTTTTTAAACTTAAACTATATAGGTAGGCACATTCAACTTTAAGTTCACGGTTTTCGTCTTCCGTTTTTCTTTGCTTCTTCTTTGTAGCCATTTCAAACAGGGCACCTAAAAAAATGTTTCATTTTATAATAATAAAGTCACCAACACAAAAGAATTACAATTCTTAAATCGATGACAAAAATACCTGTAGGATTTGCAGTTGGTTGGAAAAATTCAGGTAACTTTATGCTTCGAGTAGGTACTTTAGTCACCCGCGCGATTTGCAGACGCGACTAGCACTAACCACTGCACAATGAGACAGCTGGCTGACTGGCTCACTCAACTCCTGCATGAATCGCACGCGCCTCCCCTGTGCTGCGTATCCCATGGGCCGCCTGCACCCCGACTCCCGTCGCCCGATCGACCCACACCCCCCACTTCTTCTAACGCCACTTCTTCAAAATAGACTCGCCCAGGCCGAAAACCGACTTCTGCCCATGGGCCACGAAGTTTCAATCGCACTGTACGTGTGCGCCCGCACGTGGTATTTTG
This sequence comes from Myotis daubentonii, assembly GCF_963259705.1. Classification (NCBI taxonomy): domain Eukaryota; kingdom Metazoa; phylum Chordata; class Mammalia; order Chiroptera; family Vespertilionidae; genus Myotis; species Myotis daubentonii. The sequence goes on along the minus strand of NC_081848.1, from coordinate 29,569,594 downwards.
TGGAAGAACCACACTCAAGGGGCCAAAGAGCTGCATGTGACTCGTGAGCCGAAGTTTGCCCACCACTGGTCTAGGACTTTCAAAGTGGTCCTCTTGAAACTAATCTGATGTTATTATTCTTCTGCTTAAAGTGCTCAGAGTAAAAGCCAACCTCCAAATAATGGCTTAATAGGCTCCATCTGAGTGAACTATGGGCTTACTGACATCAGACTCCTTGAGCCACACCAAACTTTGTTGGAGCTCCTAACATTTCCAGGCTCACTCCTCCCTCAGTCCCTTTGCGCTTACTGTTTACCCTGCCTGGCATATGCATTCTACAGAAAATTTCACAATTTGCTTCTGTACCTCCTTCAAGTCTTTTCTCAGATATACATAGGAGTAAAATATTTCCTGATGAGCTTACTTACAATTACTTCCCTTTCCTGAATATGTTATCTGCTTTATTTTTCTCCACAACACTTACTTTTTTATACACATTAGACCTTGCTTGTTAATTTTTGTTTGTTGTCTTTTCTGCCAACATACACATATCCATACACATAATAAAAAGTAAGGTCCATGCAAACAATAATTGTTTCTTGTTCCTTGCTCAACCCCCAGAATCTCAAAAAGTGCCTTGGCATGTAGCAGGCACTCATTATTTGTTGTTTGAGTGAATTATATATAAAGACAAATTTCAATCTTTTCTAGTTATCAAAAAGCTTCTTAAAATATACTTGAATTACATTTGTGAAGGGAAAAAAAAACGTTTTGATGACACAATAAGACGAGATTGTTTTATGTTTAGTTGAGATATTGAATGTAATTGAAAGGTAGGCTGAAATAACACCGCATATGGCAAAATACTTGCGATCATGATCTGATATTAGGAAATATATTTGTAGTTTAAAAACAAACTGCATATATTTATCATGTTCATGATTTATTTCTAAATTAAACTAGACACCTTTATGTTTAAACCAATATTGAGTTGGAAAACAGTCAAAAACAACTCAGTGCTTAACAGTTGTGTTTAACAGTCTGAATGAGCATCATGAACCCACACTTCATTCTTACCAGCTGCTCATCCCCTCGCAATCCCTCTCAGTGTCCATGACTTGCCAACACTCAAATTAAGTTTTGGTTTTTTTTGACAATGTGAGTGAGACTCATCGTGCCCTTGACTTTCTCCACCTCCCAACATGAGAGAATTGTGCAACTTTCCACAAGACCGCCTCCCTGTCCCTCCCCAAAGTAACTAGCCCAGGTGTTGGTTATTCTGGGTTTGACACAAGCCAGTGAGGTCCCGTGAAGCCTCTGATGGGCCCACCCCATCTCCTCTCCAGCCTCCTCCACCTGCATCTCTCGCACCGGCTGTTTTCCGTGAAAATGGCAGTAAACAGGTTCAGGTTTGAACTGGCCGGGAAGAAATGGGTCAGGATGTGTGTGAGCAAGAGGGAGGAGTGAGAACGGCTGGAGAATGGGGGTGAATATTGTTTTTCTCAAAAAAAAAAAAAACCCACAAAACCCCACAACATATATATATTTAACAACAAAAGCTCTCCGAAGGACCAACACATGGCGGAAGTGGAGCAGCAGAAGCAGCGGGCCTTCCGCAAGGTCACCTACCTTGGCGAGGACCTTGACAGGCTGGGGGAGCAGTCCGGGCGCAGAGCAGCTGATGAAGCCCTGGGAGCCCAGCGTTGGCTCCAAACACAGCCTTGGGGGGAGGGGGGGTGCGCTCCTGCCAAAGCGCCTGCGCAGGGCCAGGAGGGAGGCGGGGCCCCGGAGAAGCCGCAGGTGGTGAAGGTGCACCTGGGGGACGTGAACATCTCGCGGGAATGGTGGGCTCCACAAGGGCAAGACCTTCAACAGGTGGAAATCATGTCCCTGGCAAGGGACCACCCACCCCTTGTACCCACAACCTCTAGGAAAGTGGTTCTCAACCTTGGCTGCTCATTAGAATCACCTGGGAATCTTTTATAAAATCCTGATTTCTGGAGAGGCACTAGCGCTGACAGCCAAGCCCCACAGCAGCTCAGCGTTGGGCCAGGATCACCAAGCGTGAACGTCTGTGTCCGTGAGGAGAATGGCATCTCAAGATGAACCATCCAGGAACGGTCCCCGGGGAGGAAACTTCCCGCTTAGATTTCACCGAAGACCCGTCAACCAGGAGGGAGAGGAGGTGGAGGAGGTCGGCGTCCCCAGCCCTGGGCTCATCTCACTGAACAACAGCAGGCATCCGATGGCGGAGCTGCAGGCCATCTATTGGTCCCTCTGCGCGTGGCTGCAGCCACACAGGCGCAGTAAGATGGAGATGATTTTCCAACTGTCGATGGAGCAGTTCCTGCGCAGAAGGCCCAGCAGCGAGAGGGCCGCGTGGCGGCAGAAGTGGGAATCGAGCGGCAGAGACATGGAGGCGTTCATGGAGCACCTGATGGTTGAGTGCCCGAGGCGCCCCCGCATGGTCCGTGTCAGAATGGGGGGGCAGGAAGACCTGTTCCCGCAGAACATGCCCTTAGGACAGATCCGGGCCTCCTTACAGGCGCAGCGCTCAGCAGCAGCCTCCATGGCACTCACCCTGGGGACACCCTCCCAGACTCCCCCAGAGACACCCCGACCAGTAGCACCAGGAGATGCAGATGAAGATGCCCAGAAGCTGTACCTGTGCTGGGATGAAGCCCAAAGTCCCGGGAATGTGCCCTAGAAAGTGGCTGACACGTTTTAAATGACCTAGTTGTTGAATAAATAAAGTGTATTGTTTATTTCTTAAAATCCAGAAATGCCTCTGAGGTGGTGTGGAAAGCGGCTCCCGGGTGGCTAGTGATATGGGTTGTGGGAGGTGCAGCAAGTAAACAAAGCTTGATCAGGTGCTTGTGATTGAGTAGATTCAAAAGCACGAGAAGGATGTGAGGGCGATCTGGCTGCGACATCTGTCACCCCATTGATCGCCAGGGTTGATTCGGCTGATCTGGCTGGCTAGGCGGGTGTCCCCCTCCTCCCTCACCGATCCATGTGCGTCCCTCCCGAAGCTACGCGCTCGGTCGAAGAGGACGACCTTCCCCCCCCGAGGAGAGGACCGGTCTTCGGTCAAGGGTATACGAGTAGCTGAGCTCCCCTGCTAGAACCTCCAAACAAGCTCTCAAAAGCACGAGAACATTGTAAACATCTTGGCCACATCCTTACTTTGCCTCATGGAATCTGGCTATAAAATAAAGACTCGGTTTGCAGGCAAAAAAAAAACACACACACACACACAAAAAATTTTTTTTAAAAATCCTGATTTCTGGGCCTTATCCTCCAGAAATTCTGTTTCTTTGTTATGGGGTGGGGCCACAACATTAGTAACAAAGAAACAGAATTTCCAGAGTATGAGGCCCAGAAATCAGGATTTAAAAAAGATTCACAGGTGATTCTAATATGCAGCCAAGGTTGAGAACCACTGCTCTAGGAGCTGGCTCTGCCAATAAAGGCATATACTTCTCTCTAAACAACAAAAAATGCTCTAGAAGGGTCTTGGGCAACATGTATTGAAATATTTAATCTTCAGTTACTCGTAATAGCTAAAGATATGGAAACAACGAAATGTCCATCAGTGGATGAATGAATAAATACTAGTAAAATGTGGTGCATAAGTATAAGTACAATGGATTGTTATTTAGCCTTAAAAAAGAAGGAAATCCTGCCCTAACCGGTTTTGCTCAGTGGATAGAGCGTAGGCCTGCTGGTCAAGGGCATGTACCTTGGTTGTGGGCACATCCCCAGTGGGAGGTGTGCAGGATGCAGCTGATCGATGTTTCTAACTCTATCCCTCTCCCTTCCTCTCTGTAAAAAATCATATTTTTTAAAAAAGGAGAGGAAAATCCTGTCATAACAAATTAGATATTGATTATTTACCATTATTAAATTTATCTGTAAAATATTTAGGCCTATGCTTTTTAGTTATTTTAAATTTCCTTTTATCATATTCTGTTATTACTGGTATGCACTTTCTACTGGTTTTTGTTTCAATCGGTAATTTATATTTTCCTAGAATAATATTCATTTAATCTGTATTTTCAAAATTATTTAGTATAAAATTTTACCTAGTGTTTTTTACATATCCTCTATACATGTAGCTACGACTCCTTTATTATTACTAATGTTAATTGTGGTTTTTCTCTTTTAGTTGATTATGTTTAACGAGACTCAATGAATATCAATGTCTTGGTATTTTCAAATTAAAAGACAGGTTTTAATGATCACTTTTAATTTTGGTTAACTTTGTTTTCTTATATTAATTTTGACTTAATATTTGTATTTTCTGTTTCTATTGTTTATTTTCTAATATGTTCATTTGAAAATTTATTTTTAATCTTTTTTAAATATATGCATTTAGAGTAAAATATTTTCTTTGGACTACTCTTTGGCTGTTATGAAGATTTAAATATGCAAAGTACTCACCAATGTTCATTTTAAGTAGGTTATGATTTTATTTATTTTTTAATCCTCACTTGAGGATATGATTTTATTGATTTTAGAGAGAGAAGAAGGGAGAGAGTTGGGGGGAAGAGAGAGAGAGAGAGACATCTAAGTGAGAGAGAAACCTCAGTTGGTTGCCTCCTGTATCCTGAACTGGGATTGAACTCAAAATCCTGGTATATGCACTGACAGGGAATCAAACCCAAAACCATTTGGTGCAGGGGAAAATGTTCCAAGCAATTGAGCCACTCCAGCCAGGGCTAAGTAGGTTCATGATTTTAGAGAAGTTTTCCTCTTCATCTCAAAAGAGCACTTAGAGAAATATCACAAATGAACAGATTTCAAAATTTCATGTTTTTTAATTCAGTGAATATAGCCTTCACTGACTTCAACAATTTTCATTTTTGAAATTAAAATGTCCTTTATCATCAAATCCAAGGTTAATGATTTTTTAATGTTTATATTTAAAACTTGTCATTCATGCACAGTGTAACTAAAAAGAATGTCTATTCTCTGTTTAATAGGAATAAAGCTTTAAATATATTTCATTATTCTTAGTGTTTACCTTATTGAGTCCTGTAAATGTTATTTTCTTTTACTTCTGTTCTTGGAATACAATTCACCGTCTATTCAACATCTAATAAATGCTAGTATCTCACATACTGATTCATCTGAGGCTGTTGAAGGAAACCATCCAACATGTATGATGAAAAAGAAAAAAAGAGAAAGGAATGATAACCCTTAGTTGACCCCTGAGAGTCAAGCATATGTGCTGGTAGAGTTCTGAGAAGTCAGAATAGAGAGAGAACGAATAATAAAGCTGAGCAACACTTCCCCTGGTTCAGTGAAATGGCTCTGAAAGTAATGCTATAACTGTATCAATTCATATTTTCTGCTCTAAAAGCCTTTGGAGATCATTATGGAAACAGCAATTAATTTTTGTGACTAAAAGAAAAAGTATGTATAAATTTTATGTCATTTCCAAAATGTGTTCCATAAAACTACTCTGAGAAAACTAATCATTAAAAATAAAAAGATTTTGAGTTAATGCATATTTGCCTATTTAAAGACTGTCAAGTTGTGAGATGAAGACAGACATTTAACTTAGAGTTATTTTGTTTCCCAAACTTTTAAAACTCTAAAAACTTTTATTTTATAAAACACCTATTACTATTTAGCAGTTCAGAATAGTCAATTTACTATATTATGTAATTTTCATGAACATATCATTTATATAATTTATTATATCTAATGTATCCTGTTATAGAAATATAGTTATGAAAAAAGCTTTACTTTATGTCAATGAGTAAAAATATGAGCTACATATAAATAAGCTAAATGTGTCTGATACATGTAATACATAATTAGCCTGTTTATATAAATATTCATATAGGACACATATGTCAAAAAGACTTATATGCCCTGACAAAAATATATGCCTTTGGTCTGGAGTAAAAGCTAATTAAAAATATTTATTCTTGCTAAGGTTAAGCAATGTTTTCCTGTAAATAGTTTTGGTTTAGAATTCTAAGAATGTACAGAAAAGCTGATTCTAAAAGTTTTCTTCATAGAATTTATTAAAATAATTTTTTAAAATAATGAAGAGGGTACACTGTAACTGATTTCAAATTTTGAAATACTTTGACAAAAATCTGTAAATACTGTTTTTGTTAAGGAGATAATTTCATTAATATAAATCTATCCACTTACCTATCTAGCTAGCTAGTTACCCTAGAAAAATAAATGTTTTAAAATTGTTTATATTTAAAACTTGTCATTCATGCACAGTGTAACTAAAAAACTGGCCAGCATTAAGCATAGATCACTAAAAAAGAAAAGCATTCTTTCTGTGGTGTTTAAGGTTAGTTTATAAGACATTATAGATGAAAAGTTTCAAGGTTGCACATGAGTTCAAATGTCATTAGGCTTACCCTCCAAAGATGTATGCTGTAAGTTGGACAAGAATTTGTTGTAACTCCACAAGTAATATTGGACACAACATATCTAAGCTGCCTACTGTATATAACTGTATATATTGCCACTAGGAATAGATACTATCTACTGAGCATTTATCATGTACCAGAAATGATGTAAATGAAAGAAATCTCACAGATTATTATAACTCACTTCGCATTTAAAGAAAGAGGAATTGGCCCTGGCCAGTGTTTCTCAGTGGTTGGAGCAGTGGCTCACACACTAAAGTGTTTCCGGTTTGATTCCAGGTCAGTAGTACATACCTGGGTTGCATGTTCACTCTCTGGCCCCAGTTGGGGTGCCTGCAGGAGGCAACTGGTTGATGTGGCTCTCTCACATCGATGTTTCTCTTTCTTCCTCTCCCTCCCACTCTCTGAAAAAGCAATGGAAAAAATATCCTCAGGCAAGGATTAACAAAACAAAACAAGAAAAAGATAAAAGAAGAGGAATTGAGTCATAAAGAAGTCACTTTATCCAAGGTCATATGGGACAGGGCAATAGATCCTGACTTTCAATTCAATGTAATTTCAATTGCATTAGCTGGTTTTGACTGGCTTCCATAATTCTATGGAATCTCACTGGACTCTTTTTATCTTTAGAACATAATTTTCTCTACGTGGTCCAGATATCAATGATCTCACCTCAACCTTAAGATTTTGTTTTGTTTTTTTAATATCAGAAAGGAAGGGAGGGAGAGAGAGAGAGAAACATCAATGATGACAGAGAATCACTGATTGGATGCCTTCTGCACACCCCCTACTGGGGATCTAGCTCACAACCTAGTCATGTGCTCTTGACCAGAATCAACCTGGACCCTTCAGTCTGAAGGCCAAAGCTCTATCCACTGAGCCAAACTGACCATGGCTCAACCTCAAGTTTATATAAACATATGACCATTTGTATTACTTAGAAGCCACTAAACCAAGAAAGTCTGACAAAGCACACACACACACAAAAATGATTTCCTTTTTAAGATCAAACATTTTGTGTTAACTTCCATATATACTATAAGAATAAGAAGTTAATAAATATTACAATATAGGGAAGCAGAGAGAAGCTATATTTTAAAATCTACATTGTCTTTGTCATCCATGCATTAAATATCTAGCCTACATTTTGCTTTTAGGATTTAGCTTATTTGTATTCAGGGAATATAAATTTGCTTAAGAATTCATCAAAGCAAAAAGTGATTTGACAAGTAAATTTTTCCCAGGAAATTATGTAGATACTAGAGGCCCAATGCACAAAATTCGTGCAAGAGTAGGCCTTCTGTCCCCTGGCTGTTGGCACCAGCTTCCCTCTGGCACCTGGGACTAGGGCTTCCCTCACAGCCCGGCTTCGAACAGAAGGATGTCTGGAAGGACATCCGGTCTAATTAGCATATTGCACTTTTATTATTATAGATGCCCTTATATGCACACAGAAACATAAACACACACAGAAAAACATGTATAGATGGACTTAAAAGTGAAATATCTATATGGATGTGTGTATATTTGTATACACATACACACAAAAAAATCTATATTATTTTCTGATATTACCTCTATCAACAGAGATCATTGTGGAATTAAATAATTTGTACTTATATTTCCATAAACAAATGTGTTTTGTTTTAATCTACTGTCCCCAGGTTACTTTGTAAACCCCATAATTCAATTGTGTGCATCATTCAGAATTTAAGATTTAGATTATGGCTCTTTGGGTCTTAGAAAACACTATTAAGACCACATTCTAAACATTTAAGGGGAAGAATCTTAAAGTCATATAATAGTTTCTTTTTTAATATTTTTCAAAAAGTAACTGACTTCACAAACACCAACAATAACATGATTTAGACAACTGAGAAACAGGCAAGTGTATTTTAAAATGCTAAAATAAAACACATTTGTACAAGTACAAAGCGAAACAATGCTGATAAAAATGTTAAATTTTATGAAAAAAAATGATTTGCAATTCACATCAAAATAATTTAACATTCTCTATTGTTTTAATAGTACAAGTTGCAACAACAGAAAAAGAACAGATACACGCACACAATTTTTTTTTTTTAAACCAAATCAGTTATAAGTGCAGAAAAATGTAAGTACAAGCACTTGTAGCCCACACAAATCTTTTAGGATTGGCACCATCTCCCTAAAACATCTATATTCTATATAGATTTCTAATTACAACACCACCAGCAGCTGCCATTGAAATCTAGAAATACACACAATATACATAGTATATTTGTTCACATTGGGAAGATCAGTGAAATTCAGCCAACTATTTTATACATGCCTCATTCTTCAACAGATAGTAGAGAATCTCCCAGGCCTCAGACCCTCTTTAAAGTGAATTCTAATTTATCTTTATGCTTTTCACTGATCTGTATTTTTTCACAGTATAAAATTGTAAATGGTTACTATAGAGATTCTGACAGCTTGAGGGTTATTAATAAGCTGTGGCTAAATGTGAACTCAGATAATACCTTTGAAGTCTCCAACGCATGTACATTTTGCTGGGAGACTAACCTAGAAAATGTTTATTTTTTTTTCTTAATAAGTATTTAATTCCTGGTTTGGAAGTCACAGCACTGCAGCAGAGCCACTGTACAATTCATTTACAGTCAGGAACAGCTCCTAGTCTTTCTGATCACTTGCTGGTAACAGCAGGAGCTTGGGAAAGGCTGTTACTATCAAGGCTTAGCAACACTTGGGAGTTTGCTTTTTTCCAGTCAAATTTTATCTGGTTCTCCTTTCCATACTCCCTTTCTTTCTGCTCCCCCTAATCTAGACAGATGGTTCTTCCCAATCCAGATGTGCTTTTCTCAGGCTGCCTCCACTTCTCTCCCCAAATTACAGAATGGGTAGACTGCTTAGATAGTCCACATCACTTGATCAAACCAGGTCTTCTTTTTTTTCCATCCTGGAACCAAACTGTCCTGTAGGGTCACTTTTCTGAACTTTAGCATTTCGCTGTACTTTCCCCTTTCTTTTAGTCCCAACTGAATTATCACTGGACACCAGGAACAGATTGTTTTCAAGGAAATTCAATGAAAATAGGTACCCAAATTAATTGTGAAGTTCACATCCTAGCCCTAGAAGGAATATTCGTTTCTCTTTGTGTTGTAGATTTATTACTTGGAACCTGGTATGAGAATTGGCAAAGAGACAGAGTTAGCATCATTCCAAAATAAAAAAATCTCAAGAATGCACTAGTACTACTAATATATACAATGTATAGAATGAAGTGGCACAGGGCATAGAAATACAGAGAACAATACATCTTGTCCCCTAACTGGATAAATTATTTTTCTTAGAGTTGATTGTAATTTCATGTGGAATTATTACAGGGGAATTTATTTGCTTTTAATTTCTAATAAATTAATGTACTTTTAAAAGAAATATGTTACGAAGAGCTTAGAACAGATTTGATCATGGAGAAAGTTTAAAAAATGGTATTCTGTTGGTCAATACAGTGAAACTTATTGTACTTGAGAATAAAATGGAACTCAACATAGGGTTTTATGAAAGGCATTTTAACACTTAGGTAGTAAAGCATATTTAGAAATGTTTCAATGTCTAAGAAATCAAGACAGTAATCCTCAGGTGAATGCCACCATTTAGATGAGGATCCAGGGATAATAATACTTCAAGATATTTACATTTGTTTTTTTGAGTAGAGGCAGACATTTACTTTCAATGACACCTTAAAATTTAGCTAGGTTCAAGGGTCTCATTATCATATTTGGAATCAGGGAGCTCTGATGATGCTATTTCAAATCTGTCATGGGAGGTTTGAAGTTTTAAATTTATATTTGAGTAAATTAATGCTAGCTTTTAATATTTTATATTGGGAGATTTGATTTAAAATTTAACACTAAAACAGGTACCAGGAAAAGGAAATCCAGCAGTATATTTATTATAGCTTTTAAAAGTGGAGAATGATAAAATATGGCCAATGGATATATTTCTATTTCTGAGTTCTTCTTTTAAGTCGATATGAAATAAAAAAAACATACAAAATAAGGATATTGAGCAAAAGAAAAAAAGGTTTTACCTATATTTCTGCCAAAAAATGTACTTCTGCCTCACCGAAAAAGTTTTTCATAAGGCTACCTTTAGTATAAGGCTGGGTCAACTGAACTTGAAACTTATAGGACATTTCCTCCTTTTATTACTATCCTTATTTAAAAATCAAAAACATTTGGCACCTGAGGATAGCTGTAATGGGAGGAAGAAAGATGACAGTGGATGCAGGTCTTGAGCTGTGAATGGTATCTATATGAGCCTATCAGAGCATGTGTATTTCTATTATAACTTTAAATCTCTTTTCTGCAGTATTCAAAAAGTGACAGTATGAAATGCACAAAATGATATTAATAATTACTTTAAAAAGGAAAATAGTCATAATTGCTTTGCCTCTTTTTGGAATGGCTAAGAAAGACTGTGTGGTTTATTTTCATTAAGGTTCCTCTGTTTTAGTATTCTGTATTGCTTTGAAAAAAATCTACATTTGTCATAGTTCATAGCTGCCTTGTTTGCAGCAGCCAAGAAAAGTTAAAATCACTGCTCACTGGCATGGCTAAATCTCTGCTAAGCCGACTTGACACAGTTTAACATTTCCAGTGTATTAAGACTGTGTTAATTTTTTTCAACAACAGTGCCTCCAGGCGTGACAATGTCTTCATTGGGTCTTTGGACCATTCTTCCAGTGGTGGGACTTGAAAAGAACAGAGGAGCTTTTTCTGCAGCAGGTTCTCAAAAGAAAGGAACGAAGAAGCCCAAATGCATAAGCTAATAGTTTAGCTGGCAATGCTAAGGGAACAGCATTCACAAGGAGGAGTGGCCCCAGTTCATGAGAGAGATAGCCAAGCTGGAGCTTAAGAATGATTATTATAAAGAGCATTCCCAGCTACACAACACACCCCAGTAAGGGAATTACAAAACAGTATTCCAGAAAATATTTTTTTTGCTACTCCAGTATTGATTGGCAACATGGTGAAATAGTCAAGAAATCTTCCACTGGTTTTCTTGGTCGATGGAGGTGAATTGAAATAACTAGATGGAATCTCGGATGCAGGCTTTTGGAAGAGGATTTCACAAACAAATTGGAGAGGAAAGGAAGTCTCTGGTTAAAAGCCCTACATACATCAGCGCACCACTCATTATCCAGTTGTGTGCTATGCTTCGGACACACTCACTACGCCTCAGTAAATGCCGGGCTCAAGGAACTGCTTTTCAAAGTCTTTAAAAGAAAAGGGGCGGGGGGGGGGGGCGGGGATGGCAAAGAAAAAAGGAACAAACAAACAAACAAAACAAAACGAGATAGGTTGACGTTTTGGTCCCAGATTTTCAGTTTGTTAGAAAATGTACATTCATGTTTGGTGAATCAAAGACTCTTCTGGGAAAAGAACTGAAGTAAACAAACGGAAACTCTGTACAGTTGTTTATCGACTATGCTTTCCCCCCTCCGTGATGCTGTTTCACCTCATTGCTTCCCTAGAGCAAAGCACTTGGTATGTAACGGTTTGAGCAGACTCCTGCCAGCCCTCAAAAATAGCAGTGTTTCTTAAAAGCCCATGTGTTCTAAGGCCACTAGAAGAGAATCTGCCAGAAGATTTGTCGTTGGTGTCTTCGTCGGTTGATGTTAAATAGCACTATTTAATCTCACGTCTCCAGGGCGGCTTTTACTCCACATCTTCCACCGCTGATCTAAAACCCGGCGACTGCCCTGGTCACCGTGCGGACACGGGGCGGCCTGGCTCCATGGGGAACCCAGCGTGGTTTCCAGTGACTCTCACAACGACGAGGAGCTCTGAGTGTAATCTCTGATGATCAGTGTGTCATATTTGGGAGACGATGGAATACACAGGGCCGATTCGGACACTGGCGAGTTGGGGGTTGTGCTCCCCGAGTCCACCGAGTCTCTGAAGGGGGACGGCGGGGTGAGGGCCACCAACTCCTCCAGGTCCGGCTTGCCCGCTGCAGCCTCGGGCCCGGGCGCCGGGGTCTCCAGGGCAGCGCCCCCCGCCGGCGGGGCCGCCGCTGCCGCCACCGGCTGCGCCCCGGCCGTGACCTCGATGGCGGGCAGAGGCTGGATCTCGGCGAAGGTCGTCACCGTCGTGGGCAGCTGGATCTCTTTGGGGATCAGGTAGGAGGAGCAGAGCGGGGCGCCCGCGCCGGGCCCGGGCGCGGCCGTGGACAGCATCATGGAGTTGAGCTCGCTGATGTTGGCCGTGAAGCGAGTCACCACGCTGCTGATCTGCTCCATGAGCGAGCCCTGCGAGGTGCTGCTGCGCGCCGCGGGCTCCGAGGGCAGCGCGGGCGCGTCGTCGTCGGGGCAGCCGGCCGACCCCGCGCGCTGGCTCAGGGTGCTGATGGGCGAGGGCGAGCGCGGGCGCGCGGGCGCGGGCAGCTGCTCCTCGGCCTCCGCTACGTCGTACAGCGCCTTGGGGCCGGCGTCGGGGGGCTCGGGGCCGCCGGGGCCCGCAGCCGTGCAGCTGGCGCCGCCCGGGGCCCCCGCGCTGGTGCCCGCGCCGCCCGCGCTGCCTGCGCCCAGGCCACGGCTCTCCGTGCTCTTGGGGAAGGGCTTGATGACCGCCGTCTGGTTGGGATTCTCCTTCTTGTTGATGTGGATGGACAGGCGCTGCCACAGGTGCTGCCCCCGGCCGCTTCTCTCGTTCTGGGCCCACGTGACGGACTTGCCATTGGAGCTGCGGAGAGAAGAAGGGAGAGGAGAGGTGACTCAGCGCGGTCCCCATGGGCTTCCCCAGTGGCGGGTGGGGAAGGGGCTTGGATTGGGAAGGACCCTTCTTGTTCCTTCAGGAGATAAGGCATCAACAGGACGCCATGGAAAGAGATTGTGGAAGTGGCATTTGCTTGCTGGTTTTGTTTTGCGTTCAAGTTAGCTCCCTCGTGGCTGGCCTTCTGTTGATCATTTCCACGAAAGTGGTCAAAGGGGATATTGGTAAGGGGGAAGGAGTATTTATGGGGGTTCTGCAGTAGCACTGAGCCCACCCGGGAGTGCACCAGCTGGTTACACTGCACACTTGGAGGCCAGGGCTCGCAGTATTGTGACTCTGCAGAGGCTAAGGGCTTCCTAATCTTGGCGGCCTCTGAAAGGAAAGAACTAGGACCTCCACTCACCAACCCAGGCCTGGAGAGAAGGAGGAAGAGTCAAGTGTTACCAGGAAGTAGACAGTAGTTCCAGTTCAGTTTTTATTCTGCCAGCCATTGGTTGGTGTATTGAACTAGGGATTTCTATATGAATTCCTGACTTTGAAAATGGTTTTTACTTAGTCTGTCTTATCTTCTGGAAAATAGAAATTCGTATGAATTTCTAATGAATTAGAACTTTTTTACTTCATAGAAAATTTCCTCACCAATTTATTTTTAGGCTTAAAATTTGAAATAATTCTATGAGAGAGCATGTAATATGTTGCCTTTGGCACCTAGCATATTGCTTTCAAATTAGGGGCTTATGTATTATCTGACTAATGTTCTTTCTTAGGGTCTTTTTTCCCTCTTTTCTTTCCCAGGCAGTTCTTTTTGGGTCTACTCTGGGATCTGAAAGCTGCTCTGATGAAGACTGTATTGGTGCCTCTGTGCCTGACCGCAGAAAATGACACAATGGCCCCTGAAGCTATGTGTGGCTGGAGGATGTGGCTTGACCTTTAGGGATGGTATATGAAGAGATCCTGGTGTGATTTCTCATCATGAAGGAACTTGAGATCTCTTTATCTGGGGGTCTGTCTGGGGGTCTAGACAGCTCGATTCTAGGTGCTGTGACCAAGAGATAGCCTTGGGCAGTCTGTAGATAAAAGGCTCTGGCCACCAAATTTTATCATCTCAGCAAGTGGTTATTAAACGTGACTGTGCATAAGACTCATCTAGGACATTTGTCAAATATCCTAGGCAGGATCCCAAGAGCTTCTGATCGTCTGTATTGGGTTCCAAGGACCTATGCTTTTTACAAGTCCTCTCGCTCTCCAAAGTGAGTCTGCAGCAGGTGTTTTGCAAACTGAGAAACTCTTCAGGAAGCTCTCCATTCTCTCCAGGTTGCCATTGCTCTTTTGGCCTCCTGGAGGCCAAGTTAGAGGGCTAGCCTGCCTTTGCCAGGCAGGGGACTGAATTGTGTTTGGAGCCCACCTGTCTTGGGGTTACCCAATTCACTCTGCCTGAGACACCCACTGTCTTGATCACAGACCATTGTTTCTGCAGCCCGTAGACCAACATGCTCCCCACCTCTTTTCCACACTGCTTCCAATGTCTTCATCTATCCTTCTTCACTTTGTGGTCTTCCTTTCTCTGCCCCTTTGAACTCATTCCATTTAATCTACCCAGGGCATTGCACCTTGGTGTCCTTAGGAATTGGGGAATGTGAGGTACCCTCCACCCCCACCTCTCTTTCTGCAACGGGTGGATAGAGTATATCCAGGTTTTCTGGTTGCTCTGCATCCTCAGTAGCAGAAAAGGCCCTGCCAACCTCTAACTTTAGTTTCCAGGAGAGTTTCATGGTTTGTTTTTACATTGTGCATCACCCTGACCTGCCGCCTTTTATGTTTTTAGTGCATTACTTTTCTTCTTCCCAGGTGTCCACTAACTCTTGGAACATGACACAGAATAAATGGGCCAGATTATTTATGGGGGTTTGATTTGGAGGATGGTTGCCAACAACCCCTTTCTCTCCTACCAGCAGGATGAAAAACAGGCATGTTGGGAGGGACAATACATCTTTCAGTTCTCTGAGGCCACTTTAATACAAAGCATGGGCTAGAAACTAGAAGCATAACTGGATTTATTCTCCAAACTTTATCCTAGGGAAGTTCTTGCTCCCAGCACAGAAAGGTTTTGATGGAACATAACTTTGGGCATTAACAGTGACAATCCTTGGGATCACATGTCGCCAGGCCCCAAAACATGACAGCAGATCAAAAACCTTTGGATGAATGTGTGAGAAGGAAACTATCTTAACCAACCGATATGCACAAAATACTGATATCTTTCCTGCCATCCTTGCTCACAGCGCCCATGGTCATGCGGGAGAGAGTGCACCAGGCAATCAGAATAACAAAGGAAATGGACACAGGAGACACCAGAGACATGGAGTCTAAGTCTGAGCACTTCATTTCATTTCGTGAGTAATAAAAAAAAATTTTTCTACAAAGTAAATGGAAACTCTTAGGGGGGAAAAAAAAACACCGCTAATTTATGACATTAATCTGTTTATTAGTAGAATATAGTTCCCATGAAGACAGGGACCTTATCTATCTTGTTTATTGGCACACAGATCTTAATAAGTGTCTGATGGATGAATAGGATTCTTAAGCCAGCAGGGAAGTTTGTGTTGTCCTGGCAAGTGCAATGGACAAAGAATCCTAAAATCTGGGCTCTAATTCTGGATCAGCCATCCTGGATGCTTACATAATAATAATTATCTCTTAAGCCTTGGTAAAAAAAAAAAAAAATTTATCATTTGATGGAGGTTGTTGTGAGGATGTAGAGAAAAGGATCTAGCAAGGAGAAGGTACCTATAGATTAGTTTTTGCATTCCAGAATAGTACATTTCAGAAAATACTACATTTCAGAAAATAAAAACAGTATACTCAGTGCCATTTTGAGCTCTGTTTTGAGGAACAGAGAATTCAGTGCAAAGTAAAATATATGGTAAAACCATAAAATATTTCTGGTTACTTCTCTTTAACATGACCAACTGTAACAACAAATGGAGTTTCATAGGGCTTAATCTGTGGTCTCTTTTCTCACCCTGAGCTCTGTCCTTGGATGACAGCATCTACTCCACTAAATTCCACATTATTCATAGTCCACATCTTACTTCTTCCTGAAATGCTCTTTCATTGTGTTCTGTGCTCTGTCTTTACCTTCCTTTTTGCTTAAACTCTTCCTTTTTAAATTTTGATTTCACCTTAATTGACTTTTCTTGAGGGATGCTTTCCTGACCTACCCCTGACTAAGATACTCAGAGTCCTGCCTTAGGTACTTAATAACTCTTTGCTATATGTACATCTCATTGCTGACTGGTGTGATTTGAAGGCACAAACAGAGGGTTCTTTGTTGTCTGTTATATCCTTAGTACCAGTGCATTGTCTATAATACAGTAGGTGCTCAATCATATTTTGGGGCAAATAATTGGATAAATGCATTTCATTTAAAAAATCATACTGAATTGTTTTTCTGTTAGAATTAAGTTTTAAAAGTAATTCAGTATTACTTAAATTCTCTTTTTGTCTTATGGATCCATTTTTTTATAACTCAAGGTACTGAATAGTACTTAGTGTATACAGATAAAAGATTTCATTAACTAAATATGAAAACACAGATCTTGATATCTACTATGACTATCACAAAATGTTTATTCCTTTTCTGTAATTCACATATATCTGTTTTGGTGAAACTTCTCAGTAGTGAAAGCTTACAGAGGCAGTATGAGCTGTGGACTCCGAATGTGAGTCCAAGATCTGGCCCTGAGTGACATTGGGCAAATAAATCACTTAATACCTTTAAGCCTCTTTGCTTATTGGTAAAAATGGAAGAAATAAACCTCCCTTGCTCACCTCACATGATTTCTGGGTGGAACCAAAGGGTAATGCACATGAGGGTACTTGAATAAGCAAAGCGCCTCTGTCAGGGGATATTTATCAACCCTTCCATTCATTTGAGGCACAGTGTTGTTGATTATTACTTGGGCTGAGGATTTTTTTAAAGCATCAGGATTGTACATTTGTCCTAGGGGCCTGAGGTAAGAAGAAGGGAAGGGGACTTGTTCTTACCTGTCTAGAGCACTTCACCTTACCCACTGAATATCTTCTTCATTAGAGAAGGAGGAGGAAAGAGGCACAGAGGAGAGACAGGACAAATCATTTGCTACATCTGGGAAGGAGGACAAACTGGCCAAAACAACAACCAACACAAACACTAACAAAACTTCTTCCTCTTTGCAGGCACCTTTTGCCAAATACAAGTGTATGTAATTAAGCTATTGTTTTATCATATATGACAATTTTCTCTTTATTTCTGAAAAAAATAAAGCAGCATTTCAATAATGTTATTTGAGGGGTAGGGTTTTACTTTGTTTATTTTTGTTTATATTTGGGGTCTGCCAAAATTTCACTTTATATCTTTATTCTCACAAGTGTACTCTCTGTCTTCTTTTCTATGTGGGACACAAATAATTTATTCATTTCAAGCCATCTCTGAATGTCAGTTCAATGACCTCTCCCATCTCTCTATTCATTTGCCAAAACCTGCAGGAATTAGAGCATTCTGCTATGGCACACCATCGTTAGGAAGCAAATGTTAATACAGAGAGTTTAACCATCAAAAGTCTATGGAATTTAGAATTTTTGTGCTCATTTTAAAAGGCTGTTGAATGATCTGTATGGTTTTTCCCCCCCTCAGAACTTGTTTAGGGTTTTATTAATAGCATATAAACAATTAAAATTCTCAGAGTATTTTATTTAATGGGAAAAAACCCCCAAACTCCTAAGCCCTTATTCTCTCTTTTGTTACTTGGCTTATTAGTACCTTCATAAGTTGCACAGTTTCAGGGCATCAGAATAATCAAATATATCCTCTGAAAATTACCAAATTCTCTTTATGAAACAGTTATCTTAATTGCTAACCTTTCTTGTTTGTGATTTTGGGCGGAGGGATAGGCAGGAGAGAGACACAATATGATTTTGAGTTTCCTAATACAAAAAGTATCCAAAAAAAAAAAAAGCTTGTAACCTCACTAGCAAATATGACTTTGGAATGACATCAGAAAATACTAGGTCAATAAGAGAATTTCATGAATTAAGATAATTATAAACTGAAGATTTGCAATTGCAGTTCTATTTTCAACTCATTTTGTTAAACTTTTAAAATCAATATATTTTGTTTTCAGTAATTTGCTTTGAATTACGAAGTGTGGAAATACAGTTTTTTAAAATATGCCAAACAATTTGATATTGTTGCTATTCAGACATTTTAAATTAGGTGGAAAATTTCTTTCTAAGCCTTTTCTAAAACCTGATGTCTTGGTTTTGACAATTGCACTGAGAAATACACCATAATATATAAGAATGTGACAGAATCATCTATATACATTTCCCCAGGTACAGCATAAATGGATGTAAATAGCTACCTCCCTGACAAAAATAACTTAAATGGACATGACAATGTATGCATTAGAGATGTATGTATAGAGAAAAACACTTGAATAAATGGAAATGAAGTCAAGGACTAAATTACTTATTATAGACACACACACACACACACACACACACACACATCAATGCTACCTTATATTTGCATAGTGCTTTACAAAGCACTTTTAGAATCATTCTGATTGTCAAAGGTAGATAAGATCAAATTCTTTATCCCCCGTTCAAAAATGAGAAAACTGAAGCTCATTGAGATTAGGTGATTTACCCAAGGTTACAGAGTTAGAAAATGACAAGGTGGGACTATACCATAACATAATTTACAATTCCATTTTCCATGACAGACCACTGTCTATATTTGCTTTTTGAAGTGATCTCTCCTTATTCCATGGAAGAGAAGTCTCAGATACTACCTGGTGATGATATGTGTTTTTAAGTAGCTAAATTAGTCATTTGATTTATATTTTCTATTAATCTATATCACTGTACTTCTTAATCATATACTTTGCACTCTCAAGAAAGCACCCTATATTTCGCTCTTTGGATGTTAACTCAAAAAGCACAGGTTGATCGAGCACCTACATTTGTCACATATAATGAATGGATGCCTTGATGATGAAGGCACTTGCAGCTTACAAACATATAAATTAATATTATATGGCAGTTTTTAGCCTTTTTTTCATGCCGTCATCCAATAAAAGACAACTGTCCTATACGTAGCACACATAATTCCTACTCTGATAGTTCTCTCTCATTTTCTCTCTGACTTATTTGGAAACTCGGGAAATGAAAATGGAATAATTGCAAGCATAACCTTAAATGTGCACTATTTTGAAAATTTTGGTGTTTCAACTAATATTGGTAACAGATGCTATGTGATAACTTCACAAATGATTTTATTCAGCAATGCTTTTTTATATAGTGACTGAGAAGTATTTTTTTTTTGTAATTTTTTTTTATTTTTATTTTTTATTGCTTAAAGTATTACAAAGGGTATTACATATGTATCCATTTTATCCCCCCGCCCTAGACAGTCCCCTAGCCTCCCCTATCACCCAGTGTCTTATGTCCATTGGTTATGCTTATATGCATGCATACAAGTCCTTTAGTTGATCTCTTACCCCCCTACCTCCTGCCCCCCAACCCTCCCCGGCCTTCCCGCTGCAGCTAGACAATCTGTTTGAGGCAGCTCTGCCTCTGTATCTATTATTGTTCAAAAGTTTATAATGGTCTCTATTGTCCACGAATGAGTGAGATCATGTGGTATTTTTCCTTTATTGACTGGCTTATTTCACTTAGCATAATGCTCTCCAGTTCCATCCATGACGTTGCAAATGGTAAGAGTTCCTTCCTTTTTACAGCAGCATAGTATTCCATCGTGTAGATGTACCACAGTTTTCTAATCCATTCATCTACTGATGGGCACTTAGGCTGTTTCCAGATCTTAGCTATGGTGAATTGTGCTGCTATGAACATAGGGGTGCATATATCCTTTCTGATTGGTGTTTCTGGTTTCTTGGGATATATTCCTAGAAGTGGGATCACAGGGTCAAATGGGAGTTCCATTTTCAGTTTTTTAAGGAAACTCCATACTGTCTTCCATAGTGGCTGCACCAGTCTGCATTCCCACCAGCAGTGCACAAGTGTTCCTTTTTCTCCACATCCTCTCCAGCACTTGTCGTTTGTTGATTTGTTGATGATAGCCAGTCTGACAGGTGTGAGATGGTACCTCATTGCTGTTTTGATTTGCATCTCTCGGAAGATTAGTGACTTTGAGCATGTTTTCATATGTCTCTTGGCTTTCTGAATGTCCTCTTTTGAAAGGTGTCTATTTAGGTCCTTTGCCCATTTTTTGATTGGATTGTTTATCTTCCTTTTGTTAAGTTGTATGAGTTCCCTATAAATTTTGGAGATTAGGCCCTTATCAGATATGTCATTGGCAAATATGTTTTCCCACACAGTGGGTTTTCTCGTTGTTTTGTTGATGGTTTCTTTTGCTGTGCAGAAGCTTTTTATTTTGATGTAGTCCCATTTGTTCATTTTTTCTTTAGTTTCAAGTGCCCTAGGAGCTGTATCAGTGAAGAAATTGCTTCGGCATATGTCTGAGATTTTGTTGCCTTTGGATTTTTCTAGAATTTTTATGGTATCCTGTCGTACATTTAAGTCCTTTATCCATTTTGAGTTTATTTTTGTGTATGGTGTAAGTTGGTGGTCTAGTTTCATTTTCTTGCATATATCTGTCCAATTTTCCCAACACCATTTATTGAAGAGACTATCTTGGCTCCATTGTATGTTCTTGCCTCCTTTGTCAAATATTAATTGAGCATATTGGTTCGGGCCAATTTCTGGGCTCTCTATTCTATTCCATTGATCTATATGCCTATTCTTGTGCCAGTACCAGGCAGTTTTGAGAACAGTGGCTTTGTAATACAACTTGATATCTGGTATTGAGATCCCACCTACTTTGTTCTTTTTCAGGATTGCTGCAGCTATTCGGGGTCTTTTTTTATTCCAGATGAATTTTTGGAAAGTTCGTTCTAGATCTCTGAAGTATGCTGTTGGTACTTTAATGGGAAGTGCGTTGAATTTATAGATTGCTTTGGGTAGTATGGACATTTTGATGATGTTGATTCTACCAATCCATGAACACGGTATGTTCTTCCATCTGTTTATGTCTTCCTCTATGTCTTTTTTCAACATCCTGTAGTTTTCTGAGTAGAGGTCTTTTACCTCTTTAGTTAAGTTTATTCCTAGGTAGCTTAGTTTTTTCGGTGCAATGGTAAACGGGATTGTTTTTATAATCTCTCTTTCTGAAAGTTCACTATTGGTGTATAGAAATGCCTCAGATTTCTTGGGGTTAATTTTGTATCCTGCTACATTGCCAAATTCATGTATTAAGTCTAGTAGCTTTTTGATGGAATCTCTAGGGTTTTGTATGTATAATATCATGTCGTCTGCAAATAAGGACAGTTTTACTTCCTCTTTTCCAATTTGGATGCCTTTTATTTCTTCTTCTTGCCGAATTGCAATGGCTAACACTTCCAGTACTATGTTGAACAGGAGTGGTGAGAGGGGGCATCCCTGTCTTGTTCCTGTTCTTAGGGGAAATGGTGTTAGTTTTTGTCCGTTGAGTATGATGTTGGCTGTGGGCCTGTCATATATGGCTTTTATTATGTTGAGGTATGATCCTTCTACTCCCACCTTGCTGAGAGTTTTTATCAAAAATGGGTGTTGAATTTTGTCAAATGCTTTTTCTGCATCAATTGATATGACCATGTGGTTTTTTTCTTTCAATTTGTTTATGTGATGTATCACGTTAATTGATTTGCGGATATTGTACCATCCTTGCATCCCTGGGATAAATCCTACTTGGTCATGGTGTATGATCTTTCTGATGTACTGCTGGATCCGATTTGCTAAGATTTTGTTGAGGATTTTGGCATCTATGTTCATGAGGGATATTGGCCTGTAATTCTCTTTCATTGTGTTGTCTTTACCTGGTTTTGGTATTAGGGTCATGCTGGCTTCATAGAATGAGCTTGGAAGTGTTCCTTCCTCTTGAATTTTTTGTAGTAGTCTGAGGAGGATAGGTTTTAGTTCTTCCTTGAATGTTTGGTAAAACTCCCCTGTGAAGCCGTCTGGTCCTGGGCTTTTGTTTGATGGAAGCTTTTTGATGACTGCTTCAATTTCTTCCATAGTTATTGGCCTGTTGAGATTTTTAGATTCTTTCTGATTGAGTTTTGGAATGCTGTATTTTTCTAGGAATTTGTCCATTTCCTCCAGGTTGTCTAGTTTGTTGGAGTAGAGCTGTCCATAGTATTTTTTAACAATCATTTGTATTTCTGTGGGGTCTGTTGTTATTTCGCCTCTATCGTTTCTGATTTTATTTATTTGGGTCCTCTCTCTCTGCTTCTTGGTGAGTCTGGCTAGAGGTTTATCAATCTTGTTTATCCTTTCAAAGAACCAGCTCTTGGTTTCATTGATTTTCTGTATTGTTTTTTTGGTCTCTATGTCATTTATTTCTGCTCTAATCTTTATTATCTCCTTCCTTCTGCTCACTCTGGGGTTTTCTTGTTGCTCTCTTTCTAATTCTTTGAGTTGTAGAGTTAGATGATTTACTACCATTTTTTCTTGTTTTTTGAGATAGGCCTGTAGAGCTATAAACTTCCCTCTCAGGACTGCTTTCAATGTGTCCCATAGGTTTTGGATTGTTGTGTTTTCATTGTCATTAGTTTCCAGGATGTTTTTAATTTCTTCTTTGATCTCATTGGTAACCCAATCAATATTTAATAGCATGCTATTCAGCTTCCAGGTGTTTGAGTATTTTGGGTTGTTTTTATTGTAGTTTATTTCTAATATTATGCCATCGTGGTCTGCGAAGACGCTTTTTATGATTTCAATCTTCTTGAATTTGGGGATACTTTGCTTGTGACCCAATATGTGGTCTATTTTTGAATATGTCCCATGAGCACCTGAGAAGAACGTATATTCTCTGGCTTTGGGGTGAAGTGTTCTGAAGATGTCTATTAAGTCCATCTGATCTAGTGAGTCATTTAGGATTGCTGTATCTTTGCTGATTGTTTGTCTGTAGGACTTATCCAGTGCTGTCAATGGTGTATTAAAGTCCCCTACTATGATTGTATTGTTGTCGATCTCTCCTTTGATATTTTCCAGGAGTTTTTTTATGAATTTGGGTGCTCCTACATTGGGTGCATATATGTTTACCAGGGTTATATCTTCTTGTTGTATTGATCCCTTTAGTATTATGAAGTGGCCTTCCTTATCTCTTGTTAAGGCCTTCACTTTGAGGTCTATTTTGTCCGATATAAGTATTGCTACCCCAGCTTTCTTTTCCTTTCCATTTGCCTGAAAGATATTTTTCCATCCTTTCACTTTCAGTCTGTGTGAGTCCCTTCTAATGAGGTGGGTTTCTTGTAGTGACTGAGAAGTATTGATATAAGAAACCACACTCAAAGAGGGTAAAATTGAATTCAAGAGAGAAGATACATAGAGAAGGTTAGCAATATGAGTTACAGTATTTTGATAGAAAGAGGCTGCTTCTACCCCTCCCTACCACCCGTCAGCACCTTGAAATGAAGAAGTAGATGAGTGGGTGATAGGTGCTCAGGGTGAGGAAAGTGAAGGTGAGGGATTGTAGAACGTGAAACACGCAGTGAGTTCACTGAGTTTCTCTAGGTTGAAGCTCACAAGGGATTCAAAACTTCACAAGAGGAAGAAACCATGTCCAGCAGCAGGAGTGTGGCCAGGGAACGCTGCCTGCCCATAGGAGACAGGTGGTGTCTAGGCCTCGAATAATTAGAAGATTATGGCAAAGTACAAAAGGAGAGTGCTAGGCATTGGCTTCTAGGAAGAATGTCAATGACAGAAATCAGGAATCTGCAAGGAGTTTTCCAAAGATAAGCAGTGGTCCGGTTTGAGTGTGTGGGGATGGAGCAAGAAGTTAAGGCATCAGAAGATAGAGTTTCCATTTTTTTGTCCACTATAATATTCTTCCTGGCCATCCCTGACCTACATGGATCTTCTTCCTTGTTCTTTCTTTTGTTTTTTGAATAACTTAGTAATTAACCTTGGGCTCCTCCTCCTCCTCCTCCTCCTCCTCCTCCTCCTCCTCCTCCTCCTTCCTTTTCTTTCTCCTCCTCCCTCTTTCTCCTTCTTCCTCTTTTTTGGCAGCTGGTAGCCAACATACATTAAGGAAAGAAGGGGTCCTGGCCCAAGCCCTGGCAACCCAAGCAGGTCATTTCAGATGACAAATTATTAGGTTTATTACAGGCCTTGTCTCTAGTTAGCTATTAGGTTTCTGCACTTATATGCCAATTTCTTTGATTTTTAATTGATTTGTTATTCTATAACACATCATCTGTATATTGTTTTGTGTGTTCACCAAGTCAAGTCTCCTTCCATCACCATTTATACCTCCATTACCCTGCTCTACCCCCTTATCCCCCTGGTAATCATCATACTGTTGTCTGAGGTTTTGTTTGTTTGTTTTTAATCTCTTCACCTTTTTCAACTTGGGCTTGTTAGTATCTAGAATTCATAGGTGGTCTAATATGTTAGGTCAGAGAGATGGTTCAAGTATTAGATACATATGTAATCTACATGCTTCATCAATAAATGAATGAATACAATATAAAGAAATACTCATGGCTTCTTTTCTGTTATTCTTCAACTGTAACAATTCTACATTGTTATGTAATATTTTACATATTTGATTTTCTTTCTTGAGCTTAACAAAACAAGCCGAATGTAGGAACCATGCCATAAACTTTAAACCCTCACCCCAGCTTCCTCCATTGACCTTACTGATCACCTGGCCCCAGTTCTGCTTCTACTTCAGGAAAATGTTACGGCCTAATTAATGTCGGTTATGTTAATAAGTCTTTAAGGCAATGAGGAACTCAGTAGATCAATACAAGTCAAATAGTGGTGTCCAGAGTAGATTTAAGAGCTTGTTTTCATAGTGCAGGGTTACAATTTTAAGATACTAAAAGGTATGACAAAAAAAGAGGATGGAAAGAAATATACTGATACCAAGAACTATTGTGAAAAGAAAATATATTTGTTCTTGTCCGTTAGAATTTTCTTGTTAGTATTCAAAGAATTCAGAGAAAAGGTTGTTCACTGGGGAAGAATTTTAAAGGAAGGATTTGCAAATAAAGTGGACTTAATGAGGTGTAAAGCCTGGGGAATTTTGAAATAACATGGATAAGCAAAACCCAGTTAGCATATGTATTGTACATGTGGCTAAATAAATAAATAAATAGAAGGTAATTCCATGTGTTTAATCTCATGAAACCCTTGCAGCAACCCTGTGAGGTGGACTTTCCCTCTTTTCTGAGTAGATGGGAGGGAGCAGTGGCTGCAAACTTCCGTGATAATTCCTCCAGAGCATATCTCTTACTGGGCAGTTAGTCCCTAATAAGATCCTTGTTTGGAAGAGAACCACTGGGCCCCATGTTCACTTCTCTTTGGTTTAACAGCAACAGGAGGCCTTTTCAAAATGTTACATGTCCATTCAGAGTAACTAATGGTAAAGTATAGCTGCTACGTCCCCTAAGTCCTCAAAAAGAGGTATTTGTTGGATCGTTACAGAGGTTTCTTTCTCAAATTAAGCTATATCTTATGATCCATAATTCAGAAACCTGGACTCAAATCTCAAAACTAAACTACTCCTCATACTGAGATTTAAGTTCTAGGCTTTTTAAGGTTCTTCACCTAAGATTAGAGGTTTTTTTTTCTTTTCCCCAAAACAGAAAATGATCCCACCTCCCTCAACCTCCCCTTCTCCCCACTGAGCAATCATATAAAAACCAGATTAAAATTGAGTAAAGAGAAAACAAAAGACACAGCTGTTTTGCGCCTGTGGGCTGGTATAGGCAGGACGACTTTCTGAAGGAATCCAGCTTGATTTAACCTTGAATAAAACATAGGGTTGGAATTGATGACAAAGGAGAGGGAGTTTGGGGAAGGTAATAGCTTCCATTTGAATAGAACTTTACACTCCAAAAGGAGTTTCACTTATTATATTTGACCTCACAACAGTTGTCTGACAGAGCACTTATAAGGTGGTAATTTTAATTCTTTAACAATCTGTTTTTTGCACTGAACCTAGAACACTCCAAGGGTAGTGACTACAGCCTCTCCTGTGCTTAGTATGGTGCCTGGTGTGGAGTAGTTGGGCTGGGAATGTCTGGGAAATGAACTAAATCCCATCACCTTGAATGCTTGGTATAAACAGGTATTATTAACGTGTACTATAGACGTAAACACTGAGGCTATGGAAGTTAACTAAGTTGCCCAAGTCAAATAAAGGCAGAGCAGTGCCTCAAACCTGACCTTAAACCCAGAGTCATTGCCACCATGCAATACTGTCTCTGTGCTAAGTGCCCAGATGCACACACAAACTAAGGAGCAATAAGACATATCCTTGTGGAGCGTCCAGGAAAACAACAACACCCAAGTTTGTGTCCATAAAATAACCAGATAATAAATTGAAAACTCTCTACCAACTGACCTGAATAACGCAGAGATAAATCCCGAAGGACTGTAGAATAAAAGAATCACAGGATTTTTATAATGGTTGCTGGAAAAAATGATTTCTTTAGACAAAAGACTTCTTTTGGTCTTAGTTAAAGCATCTCTCTTTGATGTAAGAATTTTCACTAAACCACTCTACTGTGTTATTTAATATTCCTGATCTTCATTTTCCTTATCTGTACCATGGAAGTAAAAAAATACCTTGCTTATAATGTTCTTGGGAGAATACCTATAATATATGAAGGGACTATCACAGTATCTAAGTTATAGTAATTATTGTAATTATTATTTATTTTAGAACATCTCTAAATATAAGTTAGAACATTAATTTGAAATTGACTTTGGGAGGGAATAAAGAGAAGTCTACTGCAGGGGTCCTAATCTATTGCTAAGCAACTAATTCGGGCTCTATTGTTCTAGAAAGGCAGAATCTTTCTTTTTCGTGGATCCTGAATTTTATATAACTGTGTGCATAGCCCTAATCTAAGCACTCAGTTCAGGTTTATTACTTAGTTTCTATGTCTCTTAATTCTATTTGCACTGGCAGAAGTTATAGAAATGATATCAAATGAGGAGTTATTCTGACACATTATCCTGTGGGAGAGAGCTTCTATATTATATTGAGATGATCTATTTTTCTGACTCAGTTCCCAAATAGACTACAGATTTTCAAGGGCATTAGTCATGTCTTGGTCACTCTTTTATCCCCATAGTCTTGAAAGTGCTTGACTCATAGTATGCACTTCATAAATGAACATTAAATGAAGAAAGTAATAATGGAATGAAAGAAAGGCAAAACAGTCCTAACATAGATATTACATTTTGGGGTTACTTTTCAAATCTGAGTTTCAACTAATTCAATAATAACTACCATGACATCACTCTTACCAGGTTCTCTAAGGATTTATTAAACATTTATACCCACCAAAATTAGATGCTGCATCTACTAGGTGAAAATCAGTTACTCAACTGATTGGGGGTTAGTAGTTTACATAACTGATATTATGACACAGCAATAATAAAAATAACTTGGTACCGCCCTCCTCTCTTCCATCACTGGTGGGGGATTGTAGATCTATCACTTTCATTTGACTAAGGGAGCTCTTTCTCAAAGAGAGACTGGGAGGCTCGGAATGTCTATGACTCTCCTACTGGGGTCCAACATGAGCACGTCACACACAGACTCCATCAAATACTCTTGCTGAGACAGGAGATAAGAACATTCATTGAGGTTTTAGCCATTCCTGATGGTGGACCATCACGGTATGAACGCACACAGTGACAGGGTTTAGAGAATTTTCGGTTCATACAGTACCCCCGTTTAGGACTCTTGTTCACTTCTCCTGCATTCAGGAGGACTCTGCTCTGAAATACACTTAGACTGGGGGTCCTTTTTCTCTGAATCCTCCCCAGCACTTGTCATTTGTTGATTTGTTGATGATAGCCATTCTGACAGGTGTGAGGTGGTAACTCGTTGTTGTTTTGATTTGCATCTCTCGGATGATTAGTGACTTTGAGCATGTTTTCATGTGTCTCTTGGCTTTCTGAATGTCCTCTTTCGAAAAGTGTCTATTTAGGGCTTTTGCTCATTTTTTTTTTATTTATTGCTTAAAGTATTACAAAGGGTATTACATATGTGTCCATTTTATCCGCCCGCCCTAGACAGTCCCCTAGCCTCCCCTATCTCCCAGTGTCTTATGTCCATTAGGGCTTTTGCCCATTTTTTGATTGGGTTGTTTATCTTCCTTTTGTTAAGTTGTATGAGTTCCTGTAAATGTTGGAGATTAAAGCCTTATTGAAGATAATATTGGCAAATATGTTCTCCCATGCAGTGGGCTTTCTTGTTGTTTTGTTGATGGTTTCTTATGCTGTGCAGAAGCTTTTTATTTTGATGTACTCCCATTTGTTTATTTTCTCCTTAGTCTCTCTTGCCCTAAGATATGTGTCTGTAAAGATATTGCTATGACATATATATGCAATTTTGCTGTCTATGGAGTCTTGTAGGGTTTTTATGGTTTCCCATCTTACATTCAAGTCCTTTAGGCATTTTGAGTTTGTTTTTGTGTATGGTGTAAGTTGGTGATCTAGTTTCATTTTTTTGCATGTATCTGACCAAATTTCCCAGCACCATTTATTAAAGAGGCTGTTTTTACTCCATTGTATGCTCTTGTTTGTCAAATATTAATTGAGTATAATGGGTTGGGTCAATTTCTGGATCCTCTATTGACCAGCGGTTCTCAACCTGTGGGTCGCCAACAATGAAAATACATCCTGCATATCAGATATTTACATTACGATTCATAACAGTAGCAAAATTACAGTTATGAAGTAGCAACAAAAATAATTTTATGGTTGGGGGTCACCACAACATGAGGAACTGTATTAAAGGGTCGCGGCATTAGGAAGGTTGAGAACCACTCTAATTAGAAAAGAGGATCAGAGTGATTATTTCCATAAAATATAACTAGAACCATGACAGAGATAAGCACAGGATAGCACTGGGCCCCAGGGGAGGGTACCTCGCACAGACAGAAAAAGGTCATTAGAAAGACTCTCCTAGAGTACATGCCCTTGACCAGAATTGAACCTGGGACCCTTCAGTCCACAGGTTGACACTCTATCCACTGAGCCAAAGTGGTCAGGGCTCTTTAGAAGGAAGATAAAACCACCTCAAAAAGAATGATGTATATAATGGATTAATTTCCAGAGCATTCACAGATGCCATTTATGTTGCAAGTCTTCCTTCCTGAATTGTTTTCATTTTTCAATTGAGGGGTTATTTTAAAGCAAATAGATGAACCTGGTGAAAGGGAGAAAGAGAGAGAGGAGGGAGTGTGGGAAAGAGAGGCTTGGTAATGACTTCCATGTGAGGGACCCCTTTCTCCAACCTCATCTCCTTCCATCCTTTCTTTCACTTTATGGTTGGAATACATCATAATTCCCCAACTTGTACACTATTTCAAGCCTCTGGGGTCTTACTTGGACTGCTCTGTGTCCATGTAGAGTTCTTTTTCCCTCCTTTTCGTACGGATTCAAAGCTCTCTGCCTTTCTCCTTTCCTTCTTCTAAGGAAAAAGTAGAGAGGAGAAGAGCCCTGACTGGTTTGGCTCAGTGGATAGAATGTTGGTTCAGTGGATAGAGCGTTGGCCTGCGGACTGAAGGGTCCCAGGTTTGATTCTAGTCATAGGGCATGGAGAAGGGAGAGGAGGAGAAGGGAAAGGAGGAGAAGGGAGAGGAGAAGAAGAGAAGGGAGAGGAGGAGAAGGGAGAAGAGGAGAACGGAGAGGAGAATCCTCTGTCCTTAACAGATGTCAGTCTGCTTCCCATAATTCTATGTTCTAAATATATTTTTTAAAAATCTGGCTCAGAGAAAAAAAGACTACAAATAGATGACTAGGTAAGTAGCTTTTCTTATTTCATCAGTTCATAAGGGCTCTGGGCAACTTTTAATACAGTGAACTTTTTTTTTTTTTAAGTCAAACAAGCCCTGACCTCAGCGAATTTACCTCAATCAGATTGAGGACATTTTTAGCAAAGGCCAGCTGAGGAGTGCCATAATTACGTTAATAACAATGTACCTACCTATATAGTTTAAGTTTAAAAAATTTGGCTCTTTCTGTGGTTGTTTGAACTTCCTTAGCCCCTCCATGGGACTGGTTGTTCAGTAATGGTTGCAGAACCAGTCCAGTCATTTTCAGAGTAAATATGATAATGACCATGACTCTGGGAAGCAACTGGGGGGAGTGAATGAGAAAGAAGGCCATATAGGCTGATGCTAAAAGTCTCTATAAAAGTCTCACACAGTTATCTTATTTCCAGCTCTATTTAATGCCACAGTAAATAAGTTGGGGTTGACAACTCTAACCTCTTATTAGAAATGGTTTATATTGCAGTTGCCTCCTCTATGATATGTCTTCTCTTAATATTCAATTTTAAACTTACTTCTCCTGGAAAAATGTCATTGTGTGTGTGTGTGCGCGCGCATGTGTGTGTGTATTTATATGAACAAATATAAAGTGGGGGGAAAAATATTTAAAGGTCTTAGAAATTTTGGCCTCTCCTTTGTCTGTCTCCAGGCCTTCTGTTCTCACTAATGGAAAGCTCTCTTAGAGCACCAACGGGCTTCCTTCCTCTCCTGCACATTCTTTTTCTCTGTGTCCGTTTCTATTTAATGCTAAACAAGTGGAAAGGAAGAAAATGTAGGAAGAGAAAACCATTTGTTCCCAATTAACTATGCTTATCTGAAGGGCAGAGAGGGTTACTCCAACAGAACTGTCTTTCCGACAGCATGCTCTGTGTGCCCCTGCACCACCAGGACATACTAGTGTAGTAAGCCTTGCCATTACTTTGGCTATATCCAAACAAGTGAGGAAACAAAAGCTATGTGGTGTCTACCATTCCCAGGGTCGACACATTGAGTGCCCACCTCTGTAGATCTGTATCTCACCCAAGGAAGTTTGGTCTGTGTGCTCTGGGGCCCTCTTACCCTATGTGTCCCACTATCTCTTGTCCATTCTCAACGAAGGCAGCCTTGAGCAAATCTAATTGCTGAACTGATCAGATCTGAGAGTTCTAAGCATTGACCAAATACTCCTAAGAACACTGCAGGACAGAATTGAGACTTAATGTTTGGCGTGAATAGCTCTATGTCCTCTTTAGATGAATGGAGTATTCCTAAATGTCAGTAGAAACTGGCTAAGACAGAATGACCTAGGAAACATGTAACACTACAGATTTCTAGGTTATATTGTCCAAGATTTTGCATTAGTATGTTTGATAGGCAGCCAAGTTTGCTAGGTTTGGAAACTCCAGTCCTACACTCTGGACAGAGCCCTGTGCTCATTTGATACAGTGTTTTGGCCAATGAACTTGGGTGCTGTTTGATTTTCAAAGACAGGAATTAGGACACTTTATCATATCGTGATGGAAGGAAACCAGCAGTCCCAGTAGTAGTCTCTTGAGTCACTCCCACAAAATAATCTATTGAGGCTTATCTTCCGGATATACTGAGATAAAAAAAAAAAAAGTTGTAGAAAGGAATCGTAGGCATAAGGCCATCAGATAAACCAATGTGCACACATATGTACACACACTCTCATTGCCTTGCCTCTAGGAGCCAAGGACAAAGGTGGCCAAGCTCTTAGCCAGAGCTGCACAAATGATTGCTCAGGCTGTATGCTGCGCATTTCCAGGCGCCATTTTCACGCGCTGCAATGTGAATGGTCCCCCAGAAGTTGTGCAATGCAGTGGTCCTTGGAGAAAATTAGAAATTATTTTGAAAACCTGAAGGAGCCCCTACTAGAAAGCAAATGCAACATTTGGGGTAAAAGGTCAACAGGATAAGTTCTTGCTATACAGCTGGCTCTCAAGCTCTGCTCTCAGCACATGCACACACACAGGTATATACTCTGCTTTCCGCACTTCCCTTTCCTTTAATCCAGGGTGATTTCCAAGAGCTTCCCTTCCACACCTCAAGGTGGATTGGGAAATGCCACAACAAATTAGAAGTGGAGAGTACGTTCATGGTGAGTGATTTCCCAACTTCTAGGCTCCTCCAGCATTTTGGAATTGTTTAATGCCAATCTTGACAGTCTTTATCTCCAGAACCCTTTTCCTGAAACCCAGTCGCATGCAATAAAGCACGTTTATTTCATGCAACCCAGCTTAGTCTATGCTTCTAATTACAAATACCCCAGTTTACTGGACACAGCTCAGTGGGGGAGTGCCTGGTATGAAGGAACATGCATAGCGCAGCAACAGGGAGTGTTTGCCACCAAACACAGAGAAGTAAAGGAGATGCAAAGCTACGGTAGCTAGAGGAGGACGAGCTTTCCTGATTTCAGTTCACGAAAAGCCTCTTGCCTCCATAGTTCACTAGTTTGGCATGGCATTTGCCCTTCTCTGTGAGTTGATGTTGTTATGTTCAATAGAAGTCAGATTAATTCCCAGGCTTGTCTGGGATTAGGAGCTGGCATCTTCCCTCAATTGTAGTTCTTCTCTCAAAACCAGTGTTAGGCTTTTGCATTTGTTTTCCTAAGTAATTGGATAATCCCGAAATGTGAATTTCCTCCAAGCTCTTCCACTTTGCAAACTCCAGAAGCAATTAACCAATACATTAAGATCCGTGGGAGAACTGTGAGGTAAGGCTTCAGACATGCAAAGCGCACAGCCCTGGGAAACAGCAGCACCTGGGACAGGAGGCTCCCATCACTTCACATGAAGATGGTATGGGTTTTGCAAACCAAACACACACAGAAAACCAGCGATGGCCCAGGTTGGACACACTGTATGCGGTGCACAGTTGAGTGAGGACCCAGACCAGGGAGCCACCTGTTCCTCTAGCTTGCACACATGTAGCTCACACCACCTCAGGCCACTCACAGTTTGCTTACCTGCTCATTGTTGCTCTCCCACCATTCCCCATACTCCCTTTGGGGGTGAAACACTCTATTTCCGACTTGTGCTGGGCCAGTCTCCTGTCTTTGTACCTGGTATGCATGAACAAGGACAGGAGCAAACAGAGAGATGTGATTGTATGCTTAACTGGCCAGGCTGAGGAAGAGCTGTGGCTGCAGAGGGTCGCCCCATGCCAAAACAGGGCCTCGGGCTTTTCACGTCAATGGCTGCCCCGTGATACTTAATAGATGATTGTGATGGTATATGCATAAGACTGGAGACCATTCTGTTATTTCTTAGTTAAAGCACATGTGATCTACCCTTATACATTATTTATTAATCCGTGAGTTTATCAGATTTAATAGTCAACGGTAAAAGCAATACAATCCCTAGCATCAAGAAAAAGATGAAGGTAAGTATGTTAGTGTTTATTTGGTGTTTACCATGGGCTAGACAGGTAGAATGTTACTTAAATTTAAGTAACATTATTTAAGTTGAATTCTGGCAACAACCCTGTGGCAAAGGCCCTGTTGTTATTACTAGTATATCCATTTTTTCTGAGGAAGAAAATTGTAAGGATTAAATAAATTGATCAAGGATTTTGAACACAAGCAGTCTAAGTTTTGAACCAACATTTTTAGCAATTATAATGTGTTGCCTTCAATTATCAGTCTTTTAAAAAATGTATTCTTGTCATTAAAAAAAAAAACACCTTCATTAAGTGGCACTATGTCTGAACATTATGTACAGGAATTGGCAAAAGTAGGTTAAATTACCAGCCATCATTACCTAAAAGATAAGCCATAAGTAAGGATACGAAATTATATTAATAAGGAGAAGACAAATAATACAAATAAATAATACAATTATGAATAAAATAATACTATGAGAATAAACTCTGTTTCATGTACTAACAACTGTAAACCTAGTTTTTACCCCCCCCCCCCTGTATATTAGAGACTGGTGATGCCAAAAAAGAAAAGAAATTCCTTTGATGTGAGAGGTTTCTATGACCATTAGGCTGAAGTTTGAGAGTCAGTATTGAGTTGCTTAATTGTGCAGAGTGGCTCAGACAGCTTTTGCATCAGAATTGGCAATTCCCCAGACCTGGAAGGTACCAGATGTTTCATCTAAAATAAGCTATGTGATTTTCAACATCAGTGTGCTCCATGGTTCATCAAAATGAGCCTTTATATTTAAATGACAGTTTTCAAAGCCAACATGCTTCACAGAATAATCTCTGTTTTACTTATCATTTAAGCCTGTGGGGTAAAGCGGCACTGCTGTACCCAGTTGCCTAATGAGGTAACTGAGACTTATTTAACTGACTTGACAACATCACAAGCCTTGTCAGTAGAAAATAACTGCCAGTAGAGATTGCAGGGCCCCAGAACTCTTAAAGTTTATCTTTATTACCTTTTTTTTTTTACTTGTAAAATTGGAGCCTGATATGATGTTGCTTCATCCATTTTTGGTATTCAATAGTCAGTAATAAAGTTACTATCAGAAGACTTGTTTACCTTGGTATGGTCACTTTTTAAAAAAGTTTCTGTTCCTGCTGTCTCAAAATTAGTATTAAATAAAACAAAACAATTAAAATCATTATTAGTCCTGGGATTGAGGCCTTCCTCTTAATTTTTTCCTCTTCAAAGATGTTCAAAGTATCTAATTTTTGAGTGAAAATGGCTCATTAAATCAAGTCGAATGGATAGAATAAATTACCTTATTCAGTAGACATGAATCAAGCACCTATTACATTCTAGGCAATGGGCTTTGTCCTGGGCATATAGAGATTAATATTAATAATCCATGGGTCCTACCTCATAGAGCTCACACACTAGTGGAAGAAAGAAGGGAAGCAGACAGTATATACACAAATAACTTTAGGTCTAGGCCATAAAGAAGAGAGGGAAACACTTAAAGACTTGGTTAGAGGAGGTAAAGCATTGGACCAAACCACATGAGTAGCCTTTATTTTACCAAAAAAAATACCTCAAAAGAGAATCCCTTGTGAAGCACCAATCATTGAATGGCATTCCACATGTCAACAGAAAATATTTTGTGCTTGTTTAAGAATTGGGTTGCACAACCAGAATACTTCTCTATAGCATAAATTAAAAGAATATTAATAGAACTATTGATGGTCACTCAAAGGGGTCTTTAAACTATGAGGATAATACTCTAACCAACTGAGCTACCCAGCCAGGGCACTATCCTCCATATTTTTTTTGGGGGGGGGTGGGGGTGGGAATAGAAAGTTGATTTATTGGTGGGTGTAAGGTGGGGACAACACTAAGACTCTCAGAAGTGCAGGGCCAGCCATTTGTCCAGGGGGCCACGATTAGGGATGTATTTGACCCCACAGCCATCTGGGAGATGCTTCTCAGCCACCGTGTCTTCAAACTCATCCGCATTAAACTTAGTAAAGCCCCACTTCTTGGAGATGTGGATCTTCTGGCGGCCAGGGAACTTGAACTTGGCTCTGAGTAGGGCCTCAATCACATGCTTATTCTGCAGCTTAGTGCGGATGGACATGATGACTTGGCCAATGTGGACTCTGGCCTCTGTGCCCTGGGGCTTCCCAAAGGCATCCCGCATACCTGTCTGGAGCCTGTCAGCACCAGCACAGGCTCCAGGCAGGTATTGTTGATGCAGATGACGTGGAAGGGGTAGAGTCGCACTCATATATGAAAGCCATCTTTGCCACAGCTTTTCACCATGTACTTGGCACCAATATAGGCAGCCTCCAGGGCTTCGGAGGAGAGCTGCTCCTATTCATCTGACACCATGTGGCCACAGAGTGGGAACTCATCCGCTTTCGCCTTCTTCTGCCCCAGGTCAAAGATGCGGATCTTGGCATCAGGGACACCTCGGCAGAAGCGAGACTGTGGGTATGGCTTGTTCTTGCAATATTGGTAACCCCGGGCTGGGCGGCAACCCATAGCAACACAAGGATCTTCAGTGGCACCAGGATCTTCAGTGGCATGCCGAAGGGAAAGAGGATCCTCAATTCTTAACACTACCCTACATAGTAGGTGCTTTTATCCTCATTCCAAAGAGACAAGCATTGAGGACCAGTGTCAATCGCCCAATCTCACATCGCGTGGGAAACCTAAGATTAGAAATTGGACCTCTCTGATTCCAGAGCTCCTCTTATTTCCATTAAACTTCTCTCTAAGTAACAATGTCAGTAACTTTAGAAACAAAACTATGAAGGCTTGTTATTTACTTTTTATCTCCTTGGCCCCATTTGCAAATGAATGGTACAGTTAACAAGACAGCCAGTGGAGAATCTAGTATAAGACTTTAAATTTTGTTTCTTCATTTAGGTTCCCATAGATGTACTATATATATTTAGTTTATATCATTGAAATAATTTACTGAATACTCCATGTCCAAGGCACTGTGATAAGGGCTCATGGGTAACTCTGTGCCATTGATAAGCTCACAATCAAGAGTAGGAGGATGAAATGAAAACATATCATTTCCAAACAATGTGAGAAGTTTTATTATAGGAGCATGCAAAAATATCTACCTAACCCATAGTAGAATGGCAAAAAATAATAAAAAAATGTTAGTGAGATATGATGCCTAAGATAAATCTTGAAAGATGAGTGGGAACAGTGTGAAAAGATGAGTAGGCAAGCAGAAGAAATATCAAGAGCAACCACATGGAGAGGCTTAGCAACATGGGGTATATAGGGAAACAGTGTTTAGTATTTTTATGGTAATCAAGCATATAATAAGTCAAAGTAAAATGGGCTGGAGAGGCATATAAAACATATAGCTTATGGATGAATTTATCCTGGAGATTAAGAGATTCCACTGTGATATTTTAAGCTAAGAAAAAAATATGGTCGGAATTGACATTTAGATAAAGTAGTATGGACTCGAGGGAACAAAACTACAAATAGACTCATACTATGGCAATAGTCCATGTGAGAGATGATTAATGCCTTAGGGTAGTGATGGGTGAAAAGTAGGGTACAGTTTCAAAAATATGTCGTAGGTAAAATGAGTAGGATCTATTAGATGATGAGTGTAAGAGAGATGTGTGGAATGCTACTCCAGTTACTGCCTTGAGTGGTATACTTACCTAAGTTAAGAAAATAGAGAAGGAATATATTTGGGGTAGAAAGAAGCTTAATTTTGGAAAATTGAGTTTGAGAGGCTGGTGGGATATCCAAGTGGACATATTCAGTAGACACATGGCTATAAGAATCTGGATGTTAGTGGCCATTATACACTGGGGAGACATCAGCATACAGATGGTTGCAAATACCATGAGAATGCTCAGTGTTCATAGAGAGTATGCAGAATATAGAGACAGACTTGCTCACCCTACCTGTTCAAAAGCTTTTATAAGACTGTTAATGCAAGCATTTTCTCAAAATATTTACTGAGTACCTATCAAAAGCCAGATACTGAATTCAGGGTTTTTGAATCTGCTATTTTCTTTTTTTCAGCCTCCAAATGTCTAGATTTGTGCTCCATATAGTGTTGACACTTTTATTTCTGCACCATAACCTTGGCATGAAGAACTGTCATAAAAGTTTTAATAAATTTAAGAATGATTTGTTCTGAAATTAGCTTTAGCTACCTTCCTTGAAGATTTTTTTGTTGTTGTTCCTTTCATACCTCCTTTATCCAGGAGATCCTAGTTCATTTTTGTCCATTCTACAGGAGCCCATGTTCATCTGGTGAATTTAAAAGATGTGGGGGTAAGAATCAGGATTGGATCGAAAATGTAATTTCTCCATAATGATTCAAATAAAAAATTCCATTTCTTCACTCCCATTTCTCCTTCCCTACCAATATCTGGTAAACATTGGATTACTGAAATTTCTATATAGGCTATGTGGTCCAGAATGGATAAGTGATTCCAAAATGAGATGAAAGATTAATAATAATGTATATATTAGCTGAAATAGCAGAAATTGGGGAGATGATACCTGAAGCTGGAAGGAAAGGAGAGGACTTTGGTTTTAGTTAAATAGAAGACAGTAAATGCAGTGTTTAGTGAAGAGTTGAAGATGAAGGAAGATCTGTATGGTCAAGCAAGGATTACATACAGATTCTTCAAATGGTTTGAAGGGAAAATCCAGTGAATGAAACAAAGAACAATGGGTATAAGTGGAAGTTCCCACCATGATACTATTTCTGAGATGCTGGGAAGATTCCACTGGTGAATTCTCTCACTTTCCCTTAATGTCAAGAACGAAGATTTTTCCATCCTCCCTGAGTGAGGAGGCTAATGATGTAAATGTTGTTTGAGTAGACATACTATGACCTATTTAGAGGAATTTTTCTGGTAGATATTGCAGACTCTCTGAGAACACGGTTAGAAATATGTAGAGGAAGACAGATGGGGATGCTACTTTGGGCAGGAAGCTTATGGAATAAACAAAAAATATGGAGAAAATGATTGGCAGGGGGTGATACACTGAAGCCATGAAGTTCACATAAAAAATAATCATTTTAAAAAAAGCATTTGCCCCTCCATCACATGGCCACATTCTTCATAACAAGATGTCTCATCTTTACCTTCAGGAGACAGGTTTCGATAAGACTAAGATGGTAATTATAACCCCATTTTGCTTATCAGTTTTAGCCAATGATCATGAGAGAGGGTCATCTAGAGGTTTCTAAGAACATTTTACTTTTTAGGTCTTAGCTGGAAAACACGATCCCTTTTTGCTATGGACAGTTGCCTGGATGTGCTACCCGACAATGCTACAACCATGTTGCAGGCATGAGAGAAGCTAATCCAACATTAAAAAAAAAGAGAGAGAGAAATTAAAAAAAGGTTGGTTCTGGACAATGTTTCTGAACCACTGAATTAGCCTTTTTAACCTTAGAACTTCTTTTTATATGATATTAATTCCCTTATAATGTAAGCCACTTTGAATTAGGTTTCAGGTTCTCTGATGCCAAAATCTTCCTACCTCCTACTTTGCTTTCATTACTTTTTCTATCAAGGATGAGTTTAAAAATTTCTAAGATTATATATAGCATTTATTTAGGTTTAGATAGTTATAAGATGTGTGTGTGTCTGTGTATGTGTGTGTGTGTGTGTGTGTGTGTGTATTTATGAAGACCCTAAAGAAGAAACTTACTGACAAACAATTTAGTCTTACCTAATTTAGTGGCTTTATTTTTTAAAGTATTGTTCCTTTTTATACATACTATTAGGATCTTCATAGAATTGGATTTGTATAGGAAAAAAAGGGGGTAGATAGCCTGGGTAAAAAAAAAATCCCTATTTAGAGAATGCCTAAACAATTGACCCATATGATACGAACACCACTGTTCACTTATTGGAAGCTATGATCATTATAGTCATAACCAGTGCCATATTGTGAATTATAAGAAAAAAATATATTTGGTCAGTCTGATGCCCTTGGCTCCTGGCTCACAGTTTCCAAAATGCCTTGTAATATCCCAAGTGTTGAGCGTGAGAAAGGTGGCTTCTGGGTTGGTGAACGCATAGAAATGCTGTTGAGGGTACATGGAGAAGGCATGGAAGTTCCATGCCCTTTCCCCGCACCTTGTCCTATGCATCTCTTTCATATGGCTGTTGCTGAGTTATGTCCTTTCATAATAAACTGGTGATCTAGAACTAAAATAATTCTCAGAGTTTAAGTGAACCACTCTAGCAAAGTCATCAAAATGGATGGAAGGGGGTTTGGAGAAGAAGGGGGGAAGGGGCGGTGGAAATGTATGACTTACAGCCAATCAGTCAGAAGTACTGGCATCTAGAGTCCAAGAAGGGGGTCGTTGGAACCTCTAATCTATAGCTGGTCAACCAGAGGCACAGATGGTAACTTGGATTTAGGACTGATTAACCTGTGGGATCTGATGCTATGTCTGGGTAGATAGTGTCAGAATTGAGGAGAATTATAGGACACAAGCTGGTGTCAGGAGAATTTCATGTTGGTATAGGGAAGCCTCCCCCCACTACGTTATAATTGGTTCTGGGAATCCAAAATAACCAGTTTCTATGGGTTTAGCTCTGCATTCTCAAACTGATTAGCCAGCAGGAACTATCAGAAGTCAGAGCACTTATAAGTAAGTGTGTGAGGCCCAGTGCAGCACAATGCATTTTATTTCCCATATTTATTGCCATGTTACCTTTTCAACTACCCTAATTTTGGATCCCAACAGTGATAAAGCAAGGAGAGAAACTGAAAGATACATTTGAGTATCATTTAGAATATCATAGAAGCTTTTCCTAATCCCATTTAATTATCTCAACAAACTGAGTGATGTGATTATTATCGTCAGCCTTCAGATAAGGAACCTGAGGTTTAGAAAGCTTCATAGTCTGGCCAAGGCTCCCTAAATGGTAAGTCACAGAAATGGGGCTAGGAACTAGATGTTGTACTTCCAAACCTCATGGTCTTTATTAACACCTCACTTTTTGTTCATTTTTATGCTGGAAAAATAAAACCCTATCTACATAATCTGATAACCCATTTCAGAGACTGAAAAGGTCACACATGAAGGAAATAGTGTGTGCTTAGTGGAGCTAGACTTTGAACACAATATAAACCTATTTTTTCAAAGGTCAAATTTGACTACACTGTGGGAAACTGGAATAACCCCAGGCACCCTGCTAACAGGTCAACAGACTGTCATTCTCTGACTGGAGCTCGCCTACGCAGGAACACACAGAAATCTGCAGGCTGTTGAAGTGGCATTGCTGAGACTTGACAGTCAGTGTCTATATGTGGGATACTGTGTGATATCAGGAGATAGACAGGATGAGGTGTTGGAAAATTTCAACAAACCTAAGGTGTTACAAAAAGAGCTGAAAGAAAGTCCAGGTCAATCTTCCAAGCCCAGTTGGCCAAAGAAGGATTCTAGAAGAAGATCTTTGTGGCTCTTCAGTTTAGAGGAAAAGAGTAACCTACTCTAGTTCAATATCACATAGTAATATTGCCAAGTAATTCCTTATTTCCATCTCATCCTCTTGCCCTCTATGTATCTACTCATAAGGAAACATATTAGAATGGTTTACGACGTGTTCCAGCAGGTCTTGTGGTCTCTACACTCAGAAAAATAGCTTTTGCCCAGACTTGAAATGTCAAGTTGATTCACTCAAAGATTTCAGATTACAGACAAAAATTGAGCTTGATTAATGATCCCACAAAGTAGTGTCAGGAATGAACATAAGTTTTGAAATTATTTGAGAAGCTGCCAGGGAACATATTGCTCCATCCCTATAAAATAAAAGGAAGGTAAAAGTTGACAGGTGGGGAAGCAGTGCTAATAAGCAATTAAAATGTAAAGAATCAGCTATATTGACCCAGGGATTCTATTCAGACAAATTTATTCTACGGGAATAATTCAACAGCAGCTCAAACGCTTCTGTACAAAGGTTTTTCCCCTTTAGTGTTATAGAAAATAGAAAAAAAAAAAAAACCTTAACAAAACAAGAACAAACAAACCACTGGAGAATTGTTTAATAAATTACAGCACAGCAATATTATGGAAATATGTTAAATTTTGTATTGAATAAAGCCTTTCATTTAGCTTCTAGAGAATTCCCAAAGCATGTAGTTTAATCCCACTTACGATGAGAACTTGTTTTCAGAAATGAATCATCTTAAGTCATTGCCTTTTCATTGTGTACTTTCCTTCAGCTTTGCTGTTTGTTTCACAATCAATAGAAACCCAGGAAGAGAAAGATTTTAAAACTAATTCTAAGGTGCTTCACAGCCTTACACAACATCCTCAATGGGGAAAACTTTACAGGGAGGAACACAATGTTGACCAGAGGGGAGGGTCTCCATGCAAGGACAGGATCAGCGTAAAGAAACATTGTAGTGAAGCATTAATTAAAAGTTGCTGGCTTCTACTTAGGACCAAGGGATTTCCAGACAAAATAATTATTCTTAAAGTAGGATGAGTAGTTTTTCAACAGGATTTTCTCCTAACATGTCATACATGAACAAATGAAAGAGCTTTGGAGTTGAATCAAGCTGGGTAATAATGACAAAGAATCTGGGCACTTGGAATATACCAGACAGATTCTAAGTATCCAAATTTATTGATATAATTATTACCACATCCCGATGAATTATGTACGGTTTTATCCTTATTTTACAAATGAGGAAAAGCTAGGACACAGGGAGATTAAGTAACTTGCTCAAGGTTACCTGATTGGTTAATGATATGCCGCATGTTGTTTCTCACTAAAGATGCTGGTTACAAACACTAGCTGGCGTTTGGGCCTGGTTCCTCTTTAAATGGCCTCAGGCACACAAGCAACTATGCTATTTTTCAAACTCTTTCCTGTCTTTTCTGATCACTGGCTTGAGCCCCTGCCTTTGCCCTCTTTTGACCCTTTCTACCCTAGTAGAGAGGAAGCCCAATCCCTCTTTGGTATGTTGAGCCTGATTGCAGTTTACTCTCAGCAACTTGATTTTATCAGCCTGGGGTCTGTTGGAGCCCAAACCTCCGTGCTTCCTATGGAAGCAGATTTACTTTGCAACTGATGGAGAGTCAGAGCCCCTCCCTGAAAGCAGTCCCTTGCAAGTCTCTGTTCCTATCTTTGTATTCACATTTTGTAACCTTTTCTTTTCAAATGGAGCGTTCCCAATTGTTTCAACTTTATTTTTCCTACATTTTAAATTTAAAAAATAATTACAGTTGACATTAAATATTTTATCAGTTTCAGGTGTACAGCATAGTGATTAGACATTTAGATACCTTATGAAGTGATACCCCCCAATACCTGACACCTTACCTTATTATTACAATTTTATTGACTATATTTCCTATCTGTACTTCACATCCCCATGACTGTTTTGTATCTATCAACCAAATTGTATGAACTTTAAGTATCACAAAACTTGTCTCTATTCCTGCATCTCAGCTTCCCTCCTCTCCCCTAAGAAAATCATAAATTAGCTGTGTTATGTTACTAGACTTGCTAATGCTTTCTACAATTTCCCCATCGGCAAAATGAAAATGTTGAGGATCAGGTCAGACAATTTATGTAAAATTCTTGATCTTAATAGGGTGCATAATAATGTTACTTTCATGCCTGTCATTTTTTTCTTATTAGTAATTTCTATAACCAGGCAGGTTTTTTTCTCTCAGACAATTCTAATACAAAATATGTTTGTTTTCTTCCACATGTCCCCTAATACTTATGAAACCATGAATCCTCTTATGGGACATGACCTGTATCATCTTCATTAAATTTGTGGGTTAATGAATCTTTAATTTTTATTTCCATTTAGACTTAGCTCTTATGATCTGTCTGCTCCCACAACCTAAATTATGCTGCTGTGGTTTAGGCTGGATTTGAAAATGAGATGGAGATAGATGAAGCTCTTCTCTTTACTTCATCTCAGCCTTTCTCCCCTGTTGGACAGAAAGCCAATTCAGAAAAAAAACACACAAAACACCAAAACCCCAAGAGAAGCCACAGAATATGAGGAAAAGGAGGAAAAGCAAACATAACCAGGCACTGTATTAGGAGTTTTATACATTGTCTCAAAAATACTTACAAACCCGGAGTAGGTTAGTGATGATATTTAAAAGATGGAAAGATCCTAGGACTAAATTGGAAAATGTCATGGTGGACCTTGAACTTAACCTGGCATGACAGGC
The DNA here is from genome assembly GCF_963259705.1 of Myotis daubentonii. Lineage (NCBI taxonomy): Eukaryota > Metazoa > Chordata > Mammalia > Chiroptera > Vespertilionidae > Myotis > Myotis daubentonii. The sequence continues at coordinate 29,525,957 of NC_081848.1, read as the reverse complement.
AGAAGCTAGGCTCGTGCGCAGTCACTATTTGTTGAATGTATAAGTGGTAAGAACAGTCAGGCAAGTGAAAAGGCATGGTGTTCTTTTCCTATTACCTTTCGGCCTCACATAGATGTATTAGAACTGAAGGGCTTAGTTTTCTCCTTCATTGTTAGAAAGAGGACTTGGTGCCGAGAGGGGAGGGGGAAGAAAACCAACAGGGCAAGCTCATTGCCTAGCCTATAATTGCCATGTCAGACACCACGTCTGTAACCCAATGCCCACAACAGTGACTGAAACCTGGTAGGGCTCAATAAAGAAAAGTATGGAATAAAAGAATGAATGAATGAAGAAAAAAGATGGATTCTTTCTGGAATGACCTAGAGAAATCAGGGGAGAGAAAAGAAACCTACCACAACCAGAATAAATACCATCATGTTATCCTTTCTGTCCTCTCTCATATAACTACTTCCTCTTTGTGTACCTGCAGTGCCTCCTACAGAAACTTAAAGCATCTACAATTCTCTATTGACATCTGCTCACATCTCTGGCTCTACTGTGAAGAGAGGAGTTATGGGATATTCATTTACATCTCTCTGGTGCCTAAAATACCACCTAGCTCATAGCAGACAGCATGACTAGTAGGTTTTCAGCAAATAGTACCTACATATTATTATTGTTTAGGTACTAAATATTCACCAAGCAGAGAATCTTGCTGGTCTATGACTGACGGCTGCCCAACTCTTCTCCTTTTAGCCCATTTGTTTTTGTTGCATGGTATACAACTTAAATCTTTCTACCTCTTACATAACTGGCTTACTTTAATTCACTAAAATTAATCTCAATTCCAATCTCCATAAAAGTGTATATTGCCCCCTTGTGTCTCCTTTAGTGAAACTGCCCACCAACCCCTCCTTTGGTGCAGTATATCTTCCTGGTCCTGTGAGGTTCTGCTGCCCTCTAGGGGGCCTTGCTCATCACATTTCTCAGGACCAGTTTGCCCTCTACTTGGCAGCACAGTCCTTGGGTGGGATTGCCATGCTCAGGGCAGGGCTGCCAAACCCGAGTGCTGCTTTCCCTGATCCTGGAGTCCCAGTTTACAAACTTGTGACTGTATATGTAGTGGGTTTAGGAATCTGAAACTTGGCCGCAGCAAGCAAGGAGGATCTCAAGAACTGAAACCCATCACAGGTAGAGGCTTTGAAGAGACTGCCATGGGGTCTCAGTGCTCTTGGTACCAACAAGATCTTCGGTCACAGGTGTCCCACCTGCCTCTTGGTGGTTTGCACATTCTATCAAAGTTAATTCTATGGAATCCAGTAGCTACCAATGAGAGTTCTACTTGATGAATGAACACTGACTTCCATTTTTGCTTGGGCATTTTGGGGGATAAAAAACTTCTTCAAAGAGATGGAGACTGAAATTGCTTCTTAAAAAATGTCCAGATCCAACATCTGGTTACCATACCAGCGATGAAGACTCTTAACTCCACCTAATTTTACTTCCCTGTAACATTAGACCCATTGACCACTCCTTCATTTTTTAATCATTCCTTGTTTCTTTTATGGTATCACTTGTATTTGGGTCTTGGGTGTATTTAATACTAACAGTCAAGACTTCTTTGGAGAACTCCAGTTCTCAGACTTCCCTTTATTTATTTGGTCCCTGGGCTCTGCCCTTGGCTCTCCCAAATTTCAAATACCAAACTGTCTTGATCTTCAGGCGAGTTTTTGAGAAGGTCCTTGAACTTGTTCACTTATATGTCTCTTAGGCACCTTGAATCTAAAAATTCCAAAACCAAACTCATTTTCTTCCAATTTCCTTTCCTTTCCTTTACCATCCCCCCTTCCTAAAAATTTTTGTTTCTAATTTATTCTTACTATCATCAAATGTGCATGACTCCCCTGAACGCTTATTTTAATCTCTAGATAGGACTTCTCCTCTGAGTGCAGAGGTTATAATATTAACATGTCCAAAATTAACACTTGATTTTACTTTTCATACCTGTCCTCCCCAATCCTTCCATTTACATGGATCAAAAAAACCTGGGACTCATCTTTAATTTTTTTCCTTTATATATAACATAATAATCATTAAGTCTTACTTTCTACTTTAAACCATCATCATCTCTTACTTAGCCTGTCATAATTAATATCTGATTTCTCCCTTCTCTTCTTTACATTCTACATTTTATTCTATCTATAGAAATAACAGGGATATTTTTAATATATTAATATTATCATGTAACTTCTCAAACCTTCCAAAGCTTCCTATCAAATTCAGGACAGAATGCAAAATCTGTACCTCACCTCACCTGATCCCCAGTATCCATCTACCATTCTCTCCCTTTCTGGGGAAGTCCTCTGTCACATGACTTTGGCTTTATTTTCAATTAGTTGATCTATATCTACAGGGTATAGAATCTTTAATAGCTGATAGCTCAATTTTGAAAATGAAATATATTTTTAATAAATACAGCCTTTATAATTATTCAAAATGTGTATATATATTTTTGGGACACCCTATATTTTTCTATCTCTAGCTCTATTTCATTCTAGCTCTAGCTCTAGCTCTATATTTATATACTAGAGGCTCACTGCATGAAATTTGTGCAAGAGTAGGCCTTCCTTTCCCTGGCTGTTGGCACTGACTTCCCTCTGGCATCTAGGACCTGGGTTTCCCTCTGGCACCTGGGACTTGGGCTTCCCTTGCAGCCCAAGCTTGGTCCAGAAGGGTTGTCTGGAAGGATGTCTGGTTTAATTAGCATGTTACACTTTTATTATTATAGATTTATGTGAATATTTATTGTGTATTACTACTTTTGTTGCAATAGTATAATTAACCTAATGAAGTTTGGTTGTAATTTGATTAAATAAAGCTTTCCTCATTTTGGAAGGATGTCCTGTAAAAAATCTACAGCAGGTTTTATTTTTTTAAAGAAAGAACATTTTTTATATACTATGGAGAATTCATAATAATTGAAGGTATGAGAGAAATTTATTACAGAGGTGAGATATCACACATATTATAATAACTTAAAGGTCCCCCTTATATGTGTGTGTATATATACCCCACAGTGCATGATAAAGTCATTGATATGGGATATATATGTCTAGAACTTCTGTGGACTAGAGTGAATAATGGCTTTATAAATGGCATACGCTGGATTGAGTAAGATGAGTGGGAATGAATTTCATGCTCAGTAAATGCTTTGTCGAAGCATTAATGTGCAGAAATGTTTGGGGTCCATGGGTGAGGCAGCTTGACTTATACAGAAGATTAAAGCTCAAGAACAGTGTGGAGTAAGGTTGGAAAGGTAAGAAAGATAAGTTGAAGAGATTATGAAGAGCCTTGAATTGTCAGAGTGTTTTTCAACGTGTAAGGTGTGAGAAAGCACTGCCTATTTTTGAGTTGGTCAAATTGATTGGGTTTAATCACTGTTGCAGTAATTCAGATGTACAGAGATTGAGATGAGGTATTGGATCTATATAACAGTTGTGGAAATAAGAATGAGGATACAAACCCCAAATGTTTGAAAAATACAATTTAAAGTAGCATCTAATAGTTTAATAACTTGTAATATCTGACTTAATATGTTTAAGTTGAGGACAAGAACCAATTAAGCACAACTAACTTTTTGAGGGTGGGAAATAACATTTGTTACAGAGCAGAAATACAGAAATAAAAAAAAAAATTACAGGAGAATTTATTTGATATGAGTGAGTTGAGGTTGAGGTGATGCCAGGTATTAAGATGGAACTATCCAGTTGTCATTTAGACGTTAAAGGAAGACTATTTGAGAATTGAAAGTACAATGATGCTTGAGTTCTCCAAAGAAGAGAACACAGGAGAAAGAAGCCATGGGCCATGGACTGACCTTAGAGAACACCTACAGCTGGGAGACTGGAGGTGACTCCAAGTCGCCCTGCATCAGTCCCTTTGTGCCTGTGGTTATCTCTTGCTCGATAACTTGCTCTATATTTTCCTGCCTAAGAAGTCAAACACTCTTACTTAGCTTTCCTTTCAAGTCTACCTCCTCTGTGAGTTTCTTTAGCATATTACTGAGGGTTGAAAGCCTATAACTGATTCCCCCTTTCATACCAACAGGACCATTTTCTGCAGCTCAGGAGTAATGGAGGATATAATACGACAGCACAAAGAGCTTGAAGAGAAGCCCGGCAGGCATGGGTTCAAATCACTTCAATCACAAGCTAAGTGGACAGCCTTGGAAAGATTATTTCAACTCTCTGAGTCTCGGTTTTCACAGCTATAAAAATTGGTTTATCTTTACTTTTCAAGGTTGTACAAATTAAATAACAGATTGTACATAATAGCACAGAACACATTGAAGGAGCTTGAAAAATATTTGCTCTCTGCTTCATATGGGTGTGTATGTGTTGGGGAAAATTGGGAGGGATGCCAGAGAAATAGTTGGCCAAGTGACTTAGAAAAGGTAGAGAATTTATTTTAGCCAAGAAGCTAGAGAAAAGGATATTATTTTTCCATTGTTTATTTCTTCCTCAAGAATTCCATCTCTACCAAGGGAATGGAGCTTGAAGGAAGAAAATGAATTGTTAACTCATAGAATTATGCCTGAGGCAAACTTTTTTTCTGGTATGAAATGTTATGTTCTGAAATATGACTTGCATGCCCCAGCTAGACCAGTTCTAAGGGGTAATACAAATAAAAGGAACATTATTAGAAATATAGAACTTTGAAAAAAAAGCTTACTTTATCCTACCACCCAAACAATTTATATCAATTAACCAAAAACATTTTAATCAAATTCAAGTAGTAACAAATGAGATTACTAACATCACATGCAAATTAAAATTCACTGTAATCACAGCATTCAAGAATATAAATTCATTATACAAAGGAAGTGTTTTAGATGCAATTCATCAAAATAATCTAGTATAGTCTCCCCCCCCCACCCACAAATATACTTCAGTTATTGCAGAGCCAATTCATTTAATCATTTCAAAGCATTTCTCTCCTTCAAATGAAATACCTGAAACATAGCATTCATAACACTGATCTACCAGATTTAAATCTTCTTAGCATTTACTTTCTACATGTCCAGTGAGAGACAGAAAAGTATATTACCAGGCAGTGGTAGAGCAAGACTTGAAATTGACTTATTTTCTTGGAAGTGAACTACTTTTCAGTGCTGAGTCACCATTAGGGGAGCAGCTAGGTCTTCATCAGAGACCAGAGAAGTGACTTTTGCTGGTCACTCACTTAAAACATATTTTTTAGAGAACTTGTTAAAACAGGCACTGTGTTAGTTGCTGGTGATGGAAACATAGAAGGCAATGTCTACAATAAACGTATAGTTTAGCAGGGAGAAAAATATATAAACCAACCATGCAAAACAATTTGAGGATTTCTACATGAAGAGATCCAGAAAGTCTTATGGAAATGCAATTTATAAAAGAGGAATGATGTTTGTGTTAGGAATAAAGGGTAAGAAGGTGTTTTCTAGGTAAACAGAAGGAAGATAAAGGTGGGTATTAGTAGAGGCATAAATAATAGAATGGTCAGGAGCATACCAAACAAAGAAGTGGTGAGGTGTGGCCTCTTTAGGGAACTATATGCTGTTTGGTACTGTTGGGATACATAATGTGTTTGAATGAGCACTGGTGGTGGGGACATTGGGGAATTGGTGGAGCAGGTTTGTGGCTGGATCTCAGGTTGAGAAAGTCAAGTCTACAGGGGACAAGTCTTTAAGGGCATTGTGAGCCATATGAAAGAGTTTTATATATTTATTTGGTAATGTATGTATACCCTACTAATTTGAAGGTTGAGTGATGAGATTTGATTTGCATTGTAGGAAGATCACTCTGGCAGCTGTTGGGACATGGTGATGCATCAATAATATAGATTGAGGACATTATGTCAGTAGTTCAAACAGCAAGTTATGGGATCCTGACCAGTGGTGACATCAGTGAGAATGCAAAAGATAACAAGATACATAGAGAAAATGTTTGATTGGATATGAAATGTCAAGGAAAGTAGAGTCAGGAATAACAGGAGATTGGGCAATTAGATTGAAGGCGTAGCTTTTATCCAGAGAGAAAATGTAAGAGGAAGAAGAACCATCAGTGATAATGTCTAGAGAAGTGATGCTGAAATAATTATTTAATTTCTTGGTTAAAATAATAGTTTCCTTTAATAATCTGTCCTACATGTTAAAATTATCCAGGATGCGAAATATACTTCATTCTAAACGTCGACTTAAATATTTGCATGACATAGGTGCTTAAGAAATATCTGGTACATTTCAACTGTACCTGACCACTTTTAAAGGACACCTTTCACCATCTCACAAGTTTTAAATCAGCAACTTTAGAAAGTTTTCATTTGCAAAAGGTAAATAAAAATAAATCATAAAATTCATAACCAATGAAAGTGAAGCCATGTACTTAATTTGAATCTGCCTTTAGGAAACATAGCCCATTGCTTGTACCAATTTAGTTCAAGTCAGTGCTTGTCTGAGCTACGCAGACATTTCCACCATGAAACTGAAATGTCTTTCTGGTGCACACTTGCTTTGATGATCAAGCAGTTTGGCTTTGTGCCTTAACTGGCTTGTAACTCAGCAAAGTAGTCTAGACCAGTGGTTCTCAACCTTCCGGCCCTTTAAATACAGTTCCTCATGTTGTGACCCAACCATAAAATTATTTTCATTGCTACTTCATAACTGTAATGTTGCTACTGTTATGAATTGTAATGTAAATATCTGATATGCAGGATGGTCTTAGGCGACCCCTGTGAAAGGGTCGTTCGACCACCAAAGGGGTCGCGATCCACAGGTTGAGAACCGCTGGTCTAGACAGTAGTTTTAAGTCTCACAGAAAGAGAAAGTGGTAAGGGAAGGGGTTAACAAAAGAAAATGGGCAATGGATAAACCTTTAGTTTGTCAAAAAGATTAAACAGGAGGATATCCAACCTAAATCAAATTACAGTGAAGATGACACTTTCTCAAATGTCTTTCTCAATCCTGACCTTTCACTGATTTCTTCATACTCTTTATTACCCTTTCAAATACAGACTTGGTGCCTATAATTTCTGGCCGCTGAGACCATTGACTCTAGAGCTAAACCGTTTGGATTAGAATTCAAGGTCCAACCCTTTCCAGCGATCTTTCCTTGCTCAATTTGCTTAACCTCACTGTCTCAATTCTCTCATTTATAAAATGGGGATATCTACCAGGGGGGTTCTTAAGGATTCAATGAATGTTTATGAGGTATGGATGGTAGTGCTTGCCATATTATAAATGTTAGCTGTCATCATCAGCATCATCATTCTGATCATCCTCTCCACACCCTACACTCTACCTGCTCTTCTGTAGGTTCTTCCTGTTTCAGCTTTTGGCTGGAGTGCCTGGAAGCTTGATTTTAAATCAAGTAGTAGTGCCTGCCTGCCCCCACTTCAGTGTCATTTCTCACGACCTCCCACCAGCAGATCCTGACTTTGTTCTACTTGGACTGAGCACTCAGGTATAAAATGCTGCAGACTCTGACTCATTCATTTTCACTGAAGTAAAAGGCTCCCAGTCCCTTCACCATGCTTTGGTTCTCCTCCAGAAATGGCATGACTAAATGTGTGACTGGGCAGATTGGCTTCTCATTCAGAAGGTCAAGCTTTAAAGAAAGCCTTAACGTTTAGGGCTAAATTTCTTCACTGCAACAGTTGAGTTCAAACCCTCTTTCAGCCACTCACCACTATTTTTATTAGTTAACCAGTTAAAGGGGAATGTGTTGCTACACCATTTGGGTGAGAACAATTGGTTCTCATTTTGCTGTCTTGACAGACACTTTATCTCTCTAACCTTAAGCATCCTTATTAGTATAACGGACATAACAAACCTTCGGAGGGTCATTGTAAGAAATGCATTGGATTAAATAAGTAGTATGCATGGGTACATGGTGCATCCCCAATAAATGGGAGATCTTAACAGTACTTGGCTTGATTCCTGAAGAATAGACACTAGAAACATGACCTGTCAAATTGAAAGGCATTCCTGGTGGTAAAAGTGAGTGGTGGGAGAATATTTAGGCAAGGCTCCTCTGTGGTGTGTAAGAATAACGTATCTTTAAAAAATCTAACCTCAATGTTCTAGGACATAATGCTGATTATCTTCCTGGCTTTTATATGTCACACTATTTTTATAGGTATGGAAATGTGATATCAGTCATGATGAGAAAACCAACAAGTTTGTATTAGGAATCTGCTTCAATAGGTACATCTGGGAATCAGCACGTGTACTGCTAACACCACTTCTGCAAAAGTTTGCCTCCGGCTGCTTGCAACAAGCTCTCTACACAAGCCCACAGAGGCAGTCCTCTATCATTGCGACCCAAGCTGAGTGCATCTTGAGCAGAAATGCTCTCCCACTGAGCTGCCCAGAGAACACAGCCTGCCACCTAGTGGCCAGGAGAGGAACCTAGTCCCCTAACTATTGGGAGTAGGAACGATGGTTGTGGGGGCCAGGAAAGGAGGAAGGAAGAATCTATAAACAGTTGACACACACAGCCTGGTTCTTCAGGACCACCACTAGGATGATGAGAAAAGCCCTAGTTTAAAGGCTATCTGTGCCTTTCAGCCCGCAACTTGCTCTCTGTCTGGCACTTTTCTCCCTGGAGATGCAGCCACAGAGCAGTGTCTGCACTGTGGATACAATGAAAGGACAGCCTCTGGGACTGTCCAAGGGGAAACAAGGTAACATGTGCTTTGGGGCAGGGATTTGGAGTTGGAAAGTGAAAAAACCAGGCAGGATATCAGAAGTCTGCAGCTGCTCAGCTCCAATTCAGCACATTCGCATCCTGCTAATGTGTCATTGTAAGTTCTCACTGAAGTCAATTTGCTTAGTTTTCTCAATATCCTAAGACATTTCAAACACCCTTTGGATGAAAACAAGTCCTAAAGTTACAATGCTGTTGTGAGTGGATAGCGAAATAAATTTTTTTTTCTTGTATTTTTATTAGTGAACCAATGAAAGGGGAACGTGCTTGCTACTCCATTTGGGTTAGAACATTTGGTTCTCATTTTGCGGTCTTGGCAGACACCAGCTCTGTGCATGGAGGAGAGAGGCCTGCATTTGCCCTGACCCATTCTTCAGCAATGGGCTGCACAGTTGGCTGTACCCGGTGGCTGGAAAGTCCCCGAGAGAGGTGTCCACAGTTCTCTCTGAACTCAAGTTCCCTCTTTTCCCTCAGATGCTCTTGCTGTGCCTTTAAAATTTTTTAATTTATTTTTGCAATGTCATAATGTGTCTGCCTGAGTCAGAGCATACCGTCTGGTGTGCCTGACTCTCCCCAAGGGGTCCTGCTTTCCTCAGCTTCTGACCAAGACATGAGGGATCCAGACTGAAGTGTCCAGGACATAGCATTGGAGAAAGTTAAGGTGGACAGTATAGGACAGCGAGACCTTGTTATCTTTTGAAGAGTGTAAGTTGGAGGGCACATTCGGGCTCCCTCTCCTTTTTACCTTCTGCAATACTGCAAGAGTGATTATGGAGCTCCTGCTCCAAGCCATTTTAGAGATGAGTAAGAAAAACGCTTCTGCCCTCAGTGATCTCCGGTAGGGTGTGTGTGTGTGTCACAGATGGCCAGAGTCACAACCTTGTAGACTGTCATGGAACTTCATAGGCATTTTGTATGGAGAAGACCAAAATCTCCTCTCCCTCAGCCTATGTCTTTCAGGGCATGTGGTGGTCAGGATAGGATTATGTATCTGAGTCCAGATGGATTGGAGAGAGCATTATTTCATAAGATGCTAATATGCAAAACATAATACTAGAGGCCCAGTGCACGAAATTCATGCACAGGTAGAGTCCCTAGCGGCTGCCAGCTGCTGGCCAGGGCCTCTCTTCCCCAGCTGCTGGCTGCTGGCTGGGGCCTCCCTTTATTCTGCGACACCCCCTGGTGGTCAGTGCACATCATAGCGAGTGATCGAACTCCCAGTTGGTCAAACTCCTGAGGGGACACTTTGCATATTATATATATATATATATATATATACACATACATACATATATATATATATAGTGTCTCACACAGGATTGGTACTTGCTTAACAAATACTGATTGTAATTACCATTATCTTCACTGGGAGCTTCATGCGGGTCACCAGACATTTCTTTTCAGTTATTATTTGTTTTAGGGGAATAAAGTCAATGACACATTCATGTTTGTTTACCAAGTCACGGTTTCTCTTTTCATTACAAAACCATGTGATAACAAACTAGAGGAAGCAGCATTACTGGTGTGTGATTTTGGCTGTGGCACTTTAACTCAGCAGAGGGGGAGTCACGTTCTCTGGCAGCTCCTACCACGTGGCTTGTCTGTACCATGGCTGAGAACAGGCCAGACAGCAAGCTTGGAGGATGCACTGACGATTTCCTGATTTCCTTCAATTGTTTCCTTTTCTTGGCTAAACATAAGTGAACGTAGTATATACTCGCCTCACCAAAGAGAGCTTCATATTACATTATGTATAAAACTGACCAGTGATTTGTTATTTAATTTCTGAGCATTGGATAAAATGGATCAATATGTTTTGGATCAGGTCAAAAATATTTTTTTTTTATTTCATGAAGAGATATAAATGCCTGACAAAACCGCAAGGGGAATGAGAAAAAATGGTCAACACCTCCAAGTCATCCTTAAATTCTGGGAAAGCCTGAGTTCTAAAAAAATGCATTTAGCTGAAACTTCTCAACCTCCCACCTAAAAATATAATGGGAATTTGGAAGGCAGTGGATCCCCAAGATATGGCAATGATTGACTAGTAATTGAAGCCAGATTCCCAAAGTAGGATATTTTCATCTCAGTAGCTTTCCTGCAGAATGATGTCATGGAACCTTTCATATTATATCACTGGAGCTGTGCTTTGGGTAGACATGTACTGAGATGACTCCATAATTAGAAAATTGGAAACTCCCAGTTCATGGATCTGGACTATGGGATGCACTCTGTGTTATACTCACAGTGACCCTGTGAACATAACACAGGCTGTAATGCATAGTATCGTCCCATTGTCTAAAGCAGCGGTTCTCGCCTTGTGGGTCATGACCCCTTTGGCGGTCGAATGACCCTTTCACAGCTGTCGCCTAAGACCATCCTGCATATCAGATATTTACATTATGATTCATAACAGTAGCAACATTACAGTTATGAAGTAGCAACAAAAATAATTTTATGGTTGGGTCACAACATGAGGAACTGTATTTAAAGGGCCAGAAGGTTGAGAACCATTGGAAAGGCTCTGAGAGTTAAGCACTTTTGTTAGGGTCCCAGCTTGTAAGTGGCAGAGCCAAAATTGGAATCCATGTCTTTGCTGACAAGGCACACACTACTTCTGCCAGGTCATAATATGAGAGGGGCTGATGGGCTACCTTGTTCCATGATGTCACCTTGACTCATCTGCCTCTATGCAAAAAAATTTAAAAAGTCACCTTTAAGGTCATTTCTCTGGGAGTAAAAATCAGAATAAAAATATGAATATTTTATGAGACAGAAATATATTCACAGTGAACTTGTTTATGAAAAACAACAACAAAGTGAGATCCATGGTTGAGAAAAATCAATGAATCAGAAAGCCAATGTTAGAATGAAGAAGAGCTTTGAAGACATATGGACTTGGGTTTGAATCCTAAACTGGGATTTTAGAATTTATCAAATGAATATGTAGCCAATAAAGCAAGTGTCTCAGTTATTATTTTTCTTATCTATGGATGGAGGTTCTGTTTTCTGTTATAAAATACTGTGTGAAGATACAACAACAACAAATATATATATAATCTCGCAGTCTCTGTAATAAAGTAGTTGCCCAATAAGTGTTTGCAGCATAATGTAGGAAGCAAATCACAAAGAACCATTATTGTAACAGCACAAATTATTTTCTGTCTTTAGCACAGAGAAAGGGAGAAGACACAGAGTTTTTATTGGGGTGGGTGGGGAGGCATTAAGTTGGTGTGGGAGGTGGCCATGGCTATGAGGAATTGGATGTCTGACAGGGTAGTGGGTTAATCAGAGAGAAGAGATCCCTAAAAAGTGATCGAGGGAACTGGAATGGAAGATGGTTGACTGATGGCTCCTCAGGCTGAGCCTCTCCTCTATCAACTTCTCCAGCCTGTCTCCTGTCACCTGTAGACACACTGTACCTGCTGTATTTTCCTGTATGCACCATGCCACTGGGCTCTTGTTCATGCTGTTCCCCAGAGCACATATCCCCTGGTTTTCACCTGGCTCACTTCATTGTCCTTTGGGTTCTACCCTTCGGATAAACCTTCCCAGGATCTCCATTGGTGACCTCTGACCTTCCCGGTGCATTTTCTCCTCTATCAATGATTTCTGTATGAGTTAGTCTCTGCTCTGAGCTGCTCCTCAAGGTAGGGTTTGTGTCTTGTTTGCTTCTACATTCCTAGAATTCAGCACTGTACCTGGTATGTTGTTATTACTCTAAAAAGACTGGACCAAGGTGAAACATCAGGATTCCTTGCCCTATTTTGTGAGCTTTTATATGACATCAGGCATATAAATAAATAAGAATTAGTCAAGAAAGCAATACAAATGCTCATAATCCCTAGTTATAATCTTATCTAATAAAAGAGAAACATGCAAATGTACCGTACCTCCGCTATACTCACAAGCCACACCCACAAGCCACTCAGAATGACTATATGCAAATTAACCCAACCAAGATGGCGACCGGCAGCCAGGGAGCTGGAGCAAGCAGGAGGCTTGGTTGCCCTGGTGATGGAGGAAGCCAAGCTTCCTGCCTGCCCTGGCTGGCTGTGCCTCCGCTCAAGGCAACAAAGTTTCAATTATAGAAGATAAACAAATTCCAGATACCTGCATCCAGCCAGCCTCCACTGGGCACTTGGGTGGCTGGGGGCCATGGCCAGCCTGCAAACAGCCATCAGCCCCTCATCCAGGCTGGCCAGGAACCCCAGTGGGGACCCCCATACTGAGGGGCTGTGGCCAGCCAGCAAACAGCTATCGGCCCCTCACCCAGGCTGGCCAGACACCTCAGGGGGGGACCCTTACCTTGAAGGGGCTGTGGCCAGTCTGAAAATGGCCCTAAACCCCTCACCCAGGCTGGCCAGGCACCCAAGCGGGAACCCCACCCTGATCCGGGACACCCTTCAGGGCAAACCAGCCGACCTCCACCCATGCACCAGGCCTCTATCCTATATAATAAGAGGGTAATATGCAAATTGATCCTAACAGCGCAGAACGACTGGGAATGTCTGGTCACTATGACACACTGACCACCAGTGGCAGATGCTCAATGCAAGAGCTGCCCCCTGGTGGTCAGTGCATTCCCACAGGGGGAGCTCTGTTCAGCAACAAGCCAGGCTGATGGCTGCCAGTGCAGCGGTGGTGGCGGGAGCCTCTCCTGCCTCCTCAGCAGTGCTAAGGATGTCCGACTGCAGCTTAGGCCTGCCCCTCGCTGGCAAGTGGACATCCCTCGAGGGCTCCCGGGCTGCCAGAGGGATGTCTGACTGCCAGCTTAGGCCCAATCTCCCAGGGAGCGGGCCTAAGCCAGCAGGTGGTCATCCCCCGAGGGGTCCCAGGCTGCAAGAGGGCACAGGCTGGGCTAAGGGACCCCCCCCCCCCGAGTGCACAAATTTTTGTGCACCAGGCCTCTACTATAATAATAATAACTATAATATACATAAGATGTAAAAATGAGTCAGATTTTTCTCACAAATGCAATCTACATAGACATTTAAAAATCATCACTAAACAAGAAAAATTTCAGGAAGTCCTTAAAGTTCAAATTTTGTATCTGATGTGTCTGCATATTTATTCATGCAGCAACAAAAGGAAATGCAGTCAGGCCTAGTGGAAGGAATGGCCACATCAGAAAGTATAGTGCAACACTGATCTAGGGGCAGTTTTCAGGGAAACTCCTCGGGGGTGTATCGCACTCCACACCCATTCAATCCCAGTGTTTCTCAGTTCAGGCTACAGTGTCTTAGGAGCTGGAATGGGGAACCTACATGGGCTTTGAAGCCAGCTACCTTTTCTACTCATTCTCTGTATGGGCTTGAACAAACAAATTAGCCTCCACTTGCCTCAATTTCTTCATATGTAAAATGAGGGTTGTTTGAGTATTAAAAGAGTTAATACATGTAAGGGGCTTAGAGCAGTACCTGGCCCTATAGCAGTGGTTCTTAACCTTCTGGCCCTTTAAATATAGTTCCTCATGTTGTGACCCAACCATAACATTATTCTCTTTGCTACTTCATAACTGTAATGTTGCTACTGTTATGAATTGTAATGTAAATATCTGATATGCAGGATAGTCTTAGGCGACCCCTGTGAAAGGGTCATTCAACTGCCAAAGGGGTCGTGACCCATAGGTTGAGAACTGCTGCCCTATAGCAAGTGCTCAATAAATATAATTATTTACCATCTTCAGCCCTTGACTGTTCACTGGTAAATGCCAGCATAGTTCAAATGTCATTATTTATCCATTTATTCAGTCACTTAGCCACATTTTTGAGTGTTCACAGTGCCTGGCACTCTGCTGGATGCCAGTGGCACAGAAAATGAATAAGACGTGGTCCTTGTGCTTCCTAAATTCATAGTACATGCACCTGTGTGTTATGGAGCCTTACGAGTAAACAGGTAATTATAACACAGGATGAGGAGGGCTCAGAAGGAAGGGGACCTAATGGAGTCTGAGCAGGACAGGCTTCCCAGGAGAAGTGATATGGAAGGTGACTATGAGTTGGGCATGTGAGACGTGAGGGTGGATGGAGCAGGTGTATATTATACCTTTATCAATGCCTCACTAGAGGCCTGAATGCAAGAAAATTGTGATGGGTCAGTATGGAAAGTCGGACAGGAAGTGACTAGATGCCAGGCTGACCAGGGGACAAGGAGTCATACCACCAGGCAGAGGAAGCTTGGCTCTGTCCTATCTTAGCCAGTGGAGAACCCTGAAGACGTCTAAGCAGGGATTAAAATGTTTAAAGAGTTTCTCTTGTTTAAATTGGTTCCTTTGGAAGATTTTTCTAATTCCCAACAGGTAGAATGTACTGCTTCTACCTCTGGCCCCTTGGTTCCCCCATAGACTCCTATCAAATAACTGTATTACTTTATTGAGCTTATCTGTTTCCTCAAAGACCATTTTTTTAGTTATCTCTGCATTCCCATAACCTATAACAGTGCTTGGCACAGAGCAGGCATTCAATGGAAACTGCAATGAAAGAAAAAGTTTGGTTTTAGAAAAAATGCATTTCTTCTCATATTTTAAGAACAAAGCATTGTCATATGAAATCTGGACACTCAAGTCAACAAAGCGAGTGGTCTTCTCACTGGGATGATGGTGTGATCCCTGAGAGCTGTTTCCCATCAGATTCATAATCAACCTGTCAGGCACTGTGCTAGGCACCCAGGGAGATATGAAACACAGTTGTGAAAATACTGTGCATATACCCAAAACAACCTCCAAATCCCCGGGGCTTAGCACAGTTCCTGGCAATGCTCAGTTCTCAGTGAATGTTTGTGAGTAAATAATAGATGAAGAAGATGTGAGGAATGTGTGCTAAATGTACGGCATACATAATACATGTTCTGAGTCCAGATGCGGGCAAGTCTGTGAGATGGCCTGATCTGACAGGGTTTAGGAACGTGGGCCTAGGAAACAGAAAGGATCTGAAGAGACAGTAGGAAGAGGTGGAAGGTTCCAAGGAGAGAGAAATGACAGAAACATCACTCCAGACAGGCTAATAACCCCTTAATGAAATCTAAGCAATTGGAAATCATCAAAGCTCTGATCATAGTTGGGTTATATTGGAATTCACACAAGAGAAACAATTTTTCAGGCAAATTATAATCTGGGCTATGGATGTGAAAGGACTACCAGTTGCTTGAGCAGACAGCCTAAGAGGGTCCTCATGACAATGTTAATTAAAGCAAAGTTAATTAGTTAATTAAAACAAAAGTGGCAAATGGCAGTTTCTAAAATTAAGGTGGAGGCAATACTAACGTTTCTGCCACCGGAATTCCTAGGGGCGGGTTTTACCTTCTGAGAAAATTTCTGATGCAGGGTTATATGCCTCTGTTATCGTTTAGCTATGAAAGGCCCACTGAGGACCTCAGCCTCACAACCCTGGAAATTCTGAATCTTGTAGAGCAGAACTTTCAACTCATGCTTTCATGAGTTTGTTCAATGCTTTATTTAGGCCAGAACTGGTTTTGTGTTTGTTTGTCAATCTGCAGCCGAAGTGAAGGCCTTAAGTAGAAACTTGGCATTAACTGCTTGACAATGATTTGATGCTGCACCACATGTGCTGGAAATTAGTGCCTAGAACCAAAGTGTTAATCACAGGGACCTCTATACATTGATGGCATAAATGGTATGTTTCTATATTAAAAAAAATCTCTCATGACTCACTGCCTTTTAAATAAAAATCTCCCTTTGCTATTTCAGTGAATTGAATGACTGACTGGATATTTTTCTTTTGTCTGTTCTAGGGTGAACCTATTTAACTTCCCAGTAAACTGCTAGATCTGCTGGAATTAGTTATATTCTTCCTTTAGGTATTCAGAAAACAGAAGTGATCTCCATGACCAGAGCAAAAATTGGCTCTTTCTGCTAGCCTCACAGCAGATTGGATTTACAAGTCAGGCCTCAGGAACATGTCTACTTTTTTTTGGCTCTGATGAATTTTCTTCCAGTGAGTCTCCTTTTTAGTATTGATTCTCTGGAATGTTAATAGAGTTACTTGAAAAAAATAGTCTGGTGTTCCAAAGCTTGGGAAAAGATCGGAAAAAAATTAATAGATGACTGATTAGTTTCCACACTTCTTAGTTCCACAAGACTTCTTAGTGTTTACTTCCAATAAAAGTGTAGAGTAGTCAGAGGCTGTTGTTTTTTTTTTTAATTTTTTAACCAAATAAGTTTTTTTATGGAGCAGTTTGTGAGAATAGCTTTCCAAAGAATACATCTGGGAAATGTTCAGCTCAAGTGCCAAAAAGCTGAGGCCTGATATAAAAAGAGCTTCATAACGGACTAGTCTATGGGCAAGTCTTCTAACCATGCTGGACCTCAAACTCCTCATCTGAAAAAATGGGAATGATTATTGCTTCTACTTTCAATATTTTGTGACCATGAGGCAATTCTATTACTACTACCACTATTACTATTATGTACTGCTTACTGGTTTATCCAATAGCACTTGACACCATTCCCTTTTCCCTTTCCGTTTCCATTATGGATGATATAAAAGCTAAATGCACACTTTCTTATACTCATGCAGTTAGGGATAGCTATATGAGATGATTTCGTCCATGAAACATAAAGGTAATTTTTATGGGACTCTAAGAATACTCTTTTCCCTAACAAAAGGATGCAATGCATAGAACCTTGACAGCCAACATGCAGCCTTTAGCAGAAGGTGTATAGAATAGCAGAGATGTTAGCTCTGGAATCACTGAGCCATGGAGGAATACTAGGAACAGTTTACCTGCATATTTCCTGTGGTATGAGGAAAATGAAACCAAACAAGTCATATAGGCCTCTGAAAATCTGGCTTAATCTTTCCTGCAACTGAACACATTTCTAAAAGGTTTATCTGCCATTTATTGAGTACTTTTTATGTCTGATACTAAGAATTTAACACATACCACTTAATTTACTCCTCACAACAGGATTACTTATCTACCATTTTACAGTGGAAGAAATGAACTGAAGTACTTTGTTCAAATTTAAATAGTACCCTGGGTCCCAATAAATTGGCTCATGACATATTGCAGAATTGAAGCCAGAGAAGCATAAGTAATGGGGGTAATTTAGAATAAATATGAAAGTATGAGAAGTACCCAAGTTCACTAGTTTGCCATTATTTAAGCTCCAATGTGATAGGCAATGCAATACACACTGGCCTCTATAAAACCATAAACTAAACAGGGAGGTAAATCCATGCATAACCAGTCATATTCTTCAATGTGATAATTATTATGCTAGTGTTATGAACACCTGAGTTTGGATCACAAAGAAGAAATACTTACTTTGAGAGCTCCTGTGAGGCATAGAGGAAGGAATTTTAGTTTGGATCTAATTTATTGCTTAAGGTTGTAGATTAAAAGGGGGGAGAAGGTATGACATCCACTTGACACATATGAACCCATAGTCTCACAACCACTGGCTGAAGTATGTATTTCATCATCTCTATTTATCAGAGGAGGAAACCGAGGCCCAGAGAAGTTAAGTGATTGGCCTACAGTTATGTCACACAGCTAGCAAGTGATGCTGCCAGGATCTAATCCCAGTGCTGTCTAGTTCTGCATCCTGCTACCTTTAGTAGAGTATCTACTGTATGCCTGGACTTTACACACATTATTCCTTTCTCTCTTTCCAATCTTATGAAGTAGGTGCTATAATCTCAATTTGGAAGATGAAGAGATGAAGTCTCAGCTCAAACTCAGGAGAACCTGGCTGCAAAGTCAGTGCTCTTCACCACTGTTCCATGCTGTCTCTCTAAGGAGCCCGCCCTAGAGAGTCTGGGGGGTACTTAGGCACAGACTCACAATTCTGTCCCTGTAGCAAACTGTTTCCTCTATCAGGATGCCAATGAAGACTTATTTATGAAGACTTATTTCAGTTTAAAGAAAGGCTGATAAATTAAGTTTGACAAAATAAATTTTCTTAGACAACATAAAAGGCTGATCTTGCAGAAGTTCCTGAAAATGAATGTTTTAGAGAGAAGTCAGTAAGGTAGATGGAAAACATGCCAGCAGGTTTGAGATATGGAAGGGCTTCTGTGTATAGAACATGACATCTCCAGGATTTATTGAAGAAATAGAAGATGTAGTTTTCCCCAAGGTTTACAATTTTGTTGACTACCTTGCACAAGTGGCATGAAAATATATGAGAGGCATACAGGAATTAGAAAAGAATTGAAAGTGGCAAGGATACATGTTAAAAATGCAAATGAATCAGGCCATGTGGGTAACTCTAAGTATCTTGTGAGTCCTTTTCCGTCCTCAGCAAACACAGAATCTTTACCATTACCACAACTCAGGCTTTGAGGGATTAGAGTTTATAGAAAATAGAACTTTTTATGTAGGCTAAATGATAGTTAAAAGCATTGTTCAAGCAATATTATTTAGCCATTTATCTTGCATTTACTTATTTAGAGTTTAGGGAACTTGTCAAATCTCTGTAGAGTTAGCAGATGATTTCCTGAGTAGCTCTTTTGTACATCAAAATGATGCATTATTAACATGTATCCTTACCACTCAATTCTTTTCTAATTCCTGTATGCCTCTCATATCTTTCCATGCACCTGGTGCAAGGTAGTCAACTAAATTATAAACCTCAGGGATAACTATGTCTTCTATTTCTTCAATAAATCCTGGAGATGTCATGTTCTATATACAGAAAGCCTTCCATATCTCAAACCTGCTGGCATGTTTTCCATCTGTCTCCTCACTCACCGCCCCCCTTTTATTTTATTTTTCCCATCAGACTATGTACTTCTTAAAGAGAGGAGATCCTTATTCCCAACCAAATAACTTATGTAGCCTTTTTAACACCTTCAAATTTGTTCCCAAGCCACTGATAAGGTGTTTTCATTGCCTTTTGAAGTATCTTAGAGGGCATTTATCATATAAGGTAGTCCCTCACATGGGGGGAAACCACTGACTGTTGACTTCAGATTCTTTTCAGATGGCAACTGCCCAGTAACAAAACCTGTGGTACTGAACTTGGTGGGGTAGGTGGGAAGGGACTGTGGGCATCAGAGAAAGTGGGAGACTGGCTGGTTGTTTAGAAAGAGTATATTCAAAGCTACTATGTTCTCTTGTCTCTTTCATTTACTTAGACATTTCTCAAAGAGTTCAAGTTTCCCATTAAGAACTAGAATATCAATTCTATATTCTCATGTCTCTATGCGCTGGGCATGTGCAAGTGCAGTTGGATGTGTGAGGCTCTTGGTATTCTGTTCTCAGCATCATCTTATTTGTTAATAATTTTCTGTAATCTTTTCTGGTGAACTAGAATTTAGTGCACAATGTATCTCCGTCCCCTCAGGACCTGGAGGGCCTTGCCATGGCTCAATGACTTAACTGCGCTCTCTCTGCCCTCTTGACCTCACCCCGTTTTGCGGTAACTCTTTGCTTTATCAGAGGTCTCAGCTTCTATGTTCCTGCCTTGGCCTGAGTCACTGGGTCCACATCCAATTAACCCCGCAAAAACTATTCAAATGTCCAAAGCCCCCTTCCCAACACCCTGCTCCCTAGAGCTTCATTCACTCAAGTATTTTCCATTTAAAAGGCCCAGGAAGGGAATGTCACTGCTTCAACCAATAGCGGCCCACGCCCACAGGGTCCCCACAGCTTTTACCTTAGGGTTTCCCCGGAGGAGCCTCTCCTCTTCCACAGATTGACGAGGCTGCTGGACCTGCTGGCGGCCGAGGATGACTTGCCATCCCCCACGTGCATGCGCACCACGGTGGATGTGGTGAAGGCGCTGCGCACGTTTCTCTCCGGTTTGGCCAGGATGATGTACACCTTCGGCACAAACATGCAGCCTAGCGCCACGGTGGCACTGAGGCTGACTGAGAAGCACATGGTGATGATTTTGTAGTTGCTGCCAAAGTAGATGGGCACGAAGGCCAGCCATATGATGCAGGTGGTGTACATGGTGAAGGCGATATACTTGGCCTCGTTGAAGTTAGCCGGGACGTTTCTGGTCTTGAAAGCGTAGAAGGTGCAGCTCAAAATCAGCAATCCATTGTATCCGAGAGGAGTGACGACTCCTAGGTTGGTGGTATTACAAATCAGGTAGACCTCCCGGATGCTTGGGTAGTCGTGCATGATATCAGGAGGCTCCATTATAAAGAGGGCGACGATGATGCCCAGCTGGATGCATATGAGAATGAAAGCAATCACCAGCTGGGCACAGGCACTCATGAATCGGGGCTTTTTGGTACAGATCTTCTTCTTGCTGCCGGCCAGGATCCTGGCAATACGGTTGGTCTTGGTTACCAGGGCTGAGTAGCTCATGGCTGGGGAGAGACCAATGCCGATTCTCTGAAGGTAGCAGTAAATCTGTTTGGGCTTTGCAATGAGGCAGAAGGTGCATAGGTAGCCCAGGCAGATGCCAGCCAGGATAATGTAGCAGAGTTCCCTGCTGGAGGACTTGACTACTGGGGTGTCGCGGTAAATGATGAAGACTGCCGTGACGAACAGGGTGGCCAGCAGGCCGAGGCAGGCAAACACCACAGCTGCAATGGGCTCAGGGTCACCCCAGCGAAGGTACTGTACTGGGATCAACTCACAACCTGCAGAGACACAGACACATATTGAAACAGAAGGAAGAAACGTTTACTCGGGCCAGTTGTGACAGAATTACAAGCCGCTGCTTAGGAACCTTTCACGTTGTCTCCAATCTACCATTCCAATCTTAGAATCCCATGCTACTTGTTTCTTCCTATATTCACTTCTAAAATATTTATCTCCATATTATTAATACATATTCTGTGCTAGGAGCTGTTCTAGGATCTGAAGACAAAATGGTAAAGAACATGAACATGTTTCCTGCCTTCATAAAAAATAATCAGGGGTGGGTGGGTGCTTCTGAAGAATTACAACTGTAATAAGGGCCACGAAGAAGTATAGTATCAGCCCTGACCAGTTTGGCTCAGTGGATAGAGCGTCGGCCTGCCAACTGAAGGGTCCCAGGTTCAATTCTGGTCAAGGGCATGTACCTTGGTTGTGGGCACATCCCCCAGTAGGGGGTGCGCAGGAGGCAGCTGATCGATGTTTCTCTCTCATCGATATTTCTAACTCTCTATGCCTCTCCCTTCCTCTCTGTAAAAAAATCAATAAAATATATTTAAAAAAAGAAGTATAGTATGAATCTTGACCCAGTCTATGGGGGCAATAATGTCCCTCCCTCAAATGAAAGTATTGGTTTGGCTGCATTTGGGAATTCAGTAAGTCTGGCAAACAGATTGATTATAAGGAAAGAGCCAGGAGACATTGGAAGCAAGAAAGGAGTTCACCATACAAGAGTGTGAGGAGTGGTCTAAGATAAGGCTGGGAGGTGGGTGGGAGGGAATCTTGTAGGGCAGAGTCCTAGATCAATGGGCAGTCATTGGAGGGATCTATGTAGAGAAAACGGGACAGTCAGATTTGTGTGTGTTTTAAACATGCCTTTGGTTGCTGTGTGGATTTTGGATAAGATAAAGGTGTGGGCAGATTTGAGAGTTATTTGAAGCAATACCGATTATTTAAATTGATGTGTGGATATAGGAGAGAAAAATCATCAAGGATGACCAACATTGGATCAATCTATGCTGTCCTTGAATCTACTATATAGAAAAATCAGGGTTTTCAGAGAATCATATGATTCCAATGTTATAGAAGAGAAGATAGTGTTTAAAAAAAGGAGCGTGTAGTAGAGGAAAACTGATTCCAAAAGCAAACAGTTGGTCTCTATGGCACGTGCCAACACTCCCCAAATTATTCTCCACTCTTGGCTTGCAGGGTTTGTTTATTTGTTTGTTTTACACAACAGAAAAAAGTGACAAAATGTGGTATCATTTGGGTTACATGCCTTCTTGTAAAGTTTCTTTGGGACAGTAGTTCTCGAACTTGGCTGAACAATGGGACCACCAGGAGATAATGTAATGAATCACTGTGGCCTGAGTCTCACTGACATTGTTTCTGGTTTAATTGGCCTGGGCATCAGAATTTTTTAAAGGCACTTTAAGTGCTTCTCAATTTGCAGCTGAAGTTGAGAACCATTGATCTAGAAAGATCATTCCTGTGAATTAGATATAAAAAAGAATAGAATTGAGATAGCTTTATTGTGAGTAGGAAAGGAGTTGAGTAATCTGGAGGAGTGGCTATTTGAGGAATGTGGCAGAGATTACTAATTGCTAGCCAATATATTTTCTCCCCTTTATCCTCAGGAACAGACCAATTTCATTGGGCGTGATAAAAGATGCCGCTAAAGCGTATTTTCCAACAGACTTGGGGTCAGGTTTTCCATGTGACTAGGTTTTAGCCAATAAGATGCAAGCAGAGAACTCTTTTAAAGGAAATGACTCATCTTGGTGAGAGACCCTTTTTGTCCTTCCCTGCTTTTTCCTTTTGCTGCCTGAAATACAAACATGTTGGCTAGAGCTCCAGCAGTTATCTTGGAAGGTAAGATAACTTTAAGGACAGAAAACATGTTCTGGGTTATGGAAAAGAAAATAGAGAGAGAATGCCCGAGTCCCTATTAACCATAGAACCACTGACTAACTCTGGACTATGTACATTACATTTGCCTTGCTTAAACTACTGTTTTGTTTTGTTTTGTTTTGTTTTTTCTTTTCCCTGATATATGCAGCCAAACCAAATCCTAATTGATATAGGTATAAGGTTTTCCTATTAACTACACATATTTTATGATCAAGGGTATTGTAGGAAGTGGCTACAAAAATCAGCGGTTACTGGGAGTTAAGGGAGGTAACAATAAGTAATGGTAGCAAAGAAGCAATGGGTTTTTCAAAATATTTTTAAGGCAGCTCTGTTGTAAAAGGAAAGGGAACATTCTTTTTTCATTATTTTTGGCTTGCCAGTCTTTTTCTTCAAGATCTCAGGTTTCATGCCCTAGCTGGTTTGGCTCAGTGGATAGAGCGACGGCCTATAGACTGAAGATCTCAGGTTTCAGAGTCCCATTAGTGTTATAGTTAAATTCACTATGTGTTTTTTTTTATTATCTAAAGTTTTACATAAGACTCCTTTTTCCCCAATTGACGCCCCCCCCCCCCCATCACTATGGGTTTAATAGGATTTGTGAGTTAGCCGAGGATCCTCAGCACACTTTACAAGATAGTTTCCATAGGAAAATGTATGTTTTATTTTAAAAAGTGTACATTTAATATTGAAACAAAGTGTTTTTAACCTAAAAAAGTGTTTGTGGATAGCCCAAATTAATATAAGAGAGTCATTTTACATAATGTTGTTAATTATAAATAAATGTATACATCATTGCTAATGAATATACCTGCATCCATATTTTTAGGCACCTATGTTCACATATGTGCTTATATGTAGGAATTCAGCCTCTGAGACCTTAATGTAACACAGGGTTATGCTTCATATTTATAAATTTGTTCACTGTAGGAACTAATTGCAACAGTAAAATAGGAATTAGTCATTCTTATTTTTATTCTTTTCTAATAATTTATTTATAACACCGATATGAAAATGAAATTTACTACCTACTATAGTTAATTCTATAGGGACCAGTTTCCTTATTGGTCACAAGCTACTAATGTCTCAGTAATTTACTGATATAGGAAACGTTATATGATACCTGAAGCAGAACTTCTTTCATTAGCTAGAGAGAATCAACTGGAAAAATCTAAATATTTACATTAAGGGCTTTAATTTTACTCTCTTCTTTTTTCCTGCTGTTTTGTTAAATTTTAATTGCTTTGATATAAATGTAAATTAACACCCTAATTACTAAATGTTTTGCATATAACATTCACCACTATTTTTACTTCAAGTCTTCATGTGAAACTAATTGACATTATTTGTGAAACTAAAGAAAAAGCCCATTAGATATATGTGTAGGAAGAAATGTGCATAAAGCATGCTTCTCATGTGATAGGATAATTTTCACAAATTTACCAGAACTTATACATTCAAATGAATGCTTTTTTTCATTAAATGTGCACTCAGAAGGCTTTATGTTTTGTTTAATGATGCTGCCAATGCACAAAGACTTTGGTAACTATTTTCTTGGAATAGCAAATTGGATTCTGATTAGAGTGTTATAATCACTGAACTTATAATTGGATTAAGATCTTGAGTTTCCAAAAATGGATGTTCATCACACTTATTGTAGAGCCTACAAAAGTATAATTCGAGGGTCTAAACTCGGGAGATTTTTGAATCAATACTTTGGGAATGAGATAAAGAAATCTTAGTTTGAATAAGCAAGCTCAGTGACTACATAATTGGTCCTTGGTTGGCAACCCAGCCTTAGAGATTATGAGGTTGACTTCTCATCCAGCGTGAAAATGTCTTATATAATAATTTCAGGATGTGACCACTCTAATCCTACCTAAAGCTTTCTACTATCTCATGGACAGGACTAGTGGTGGGGGACGATGGATTAGAAAGGCAGGTCAGGAAGGCATGTGGAGACTAGAGGCAAATAAAGGCTATCACAAGAGGAAAGTCAAGAGACGGTAGGGAAAAAACTAAAAGTCATTGTACTAAAGAAAACATTTAGCTAATAAAGACATTTTAGAACTAGGATTGAAAGAAATTATAAGGCAGACAGACAGAATCAGGAGAGAGGCTTCTAACCAAGTTGGTTGCAATGCTATTAACTAGGATAAAGACTGTAGGAAGTAAAGGGTCACATGTTATGGGAATGGTGTCTAGTTCCAGTTTGGAAATGTTGTGCTTGAAGTATCTATGACCTACTGAGAAGATAGAAATAGAGGCTTAGAAGAGATATCAGGGCGGAAGTTATAGCTTTAAGAATCACCTGTTTATAGGAGGAAGTGAGAGACATGGAAATGAAAGCAATCAATGAGGAAATTCATAGATGTAGATGAGGGCAGAGCCTAGAGGTCTTGTGTGATACCAACCTTAGGGAATGGCAGAGAAGAGGATATGTGAGGGAAGTCATAAGATAGAGAGAAGTCCTAGAAGGAACGAAGTGTGGCAGAAGCCAAAGCAAAGTGGTTAATTGGATGGTCCAGCATACCTTCCTCTGAAAACAACACTTCAGTTTTAGTTTTTCTTAAATCCTTACTGAAAGAGCTTTGAGCTTCAGGTTTACAGATACCTATCCTGGTGGTATATCATTCTCTTATATTCCCTCTATGCTTCCCCTCCCAACTCCCCCTCCCCCACCACCCACACACTCCTATTAGATCTGTTTTGTACAAGACAGTAATATCCTTCCATTGCTGTAGTCCTATCATGGAACATGATCTACCAAATCTCAGAATCTTGAGGTAATGTTAACCCTAGTGCAATGTACATTTAAATTTTCATTGATTACTATTTTTACTATGTGCATTGGTCTACAAACACCTGAATGCCCCAGTATTCTACCTAATTCTCTTCTTTATTTTCTTCTATTTAATAGTTTTCTGGGCATTTTCTCCATTTAATAGTTTTCTGTTTTATCCGTTTCATTCCTGGTACAATAGTAAGTTACTGGAAGTACTCTTAGTATACTGGTAAGTTATACATACCAGAATGGCATGTAGAGTTTTACTAAGAATCTATAGTGTATATATTTTATAGTTTTATCATAAATTTAATCAAGTTAGCATATGCCATCATATTTTAGATTAAAGAATCTTAGATCGTGTCAGTGAAGCTCCCTCATAGCAAACATGTTTCTCAGAAGATGCGCATCACATTGGTTTCTAGAACTGCCAATAGTTAGAAAACCATGGCCTATTTTCTGATCACATCTATTTAAGTAGCTATCCACTTCTCACTTCCATCCCTTTTCATGCTTGATCCATATTCTATGGTTCTCTACTACAATCCATCCTTTCATAGCTTGAAGTGAAATATATATTGAAAATGCAATTGTTTTTTTTTTAAAGGGAAAGTGAACTGCCAAAATGGTATATCTATGCTCATCTTGTGATTCCGCCAATGTGTTTGGATACACCAAATGGAGGGGCCCCTGATTTCCTGGACACCCCTAAGATGATACGACCCCTCAGTAATGACTGGTGCTCACGCTTACAGTTTGGTTATTAGTGTTACAGGGTTAACATTACTGTATTAATAGTCCTAGACTATTGCATTTACAAACCCTATTCCAAGTGTCTGTTCAGGCAGTAAGAATGAGAAGTCAAAGATCCTGTGATAGATGCCTGATATTCTGTAAGTAGGCTAGGCAGGAACTCCTTAACAAGCTTCATTATTCCTGGTATATTTTTGAGGAAAGGAGGTTACTGTTGAAAATCTCTGAGAATCAGATGTACGTGTCCTCAGCTGCTGGTTAGGCCACTTCAGGTGTACTACATTGATACATGAACAATAGTTCTGCCCAGAGTACAAGGTGTTGACTGGTGACTAACAGCATCAGGCTTGCATTCAAATGTGTTCCATCGCAGACCTCCTAAATGCCTTTCCTCCTCTCTTTACCACTATGGCTTTGGATCTCTAAGATGTTGGTCTGAGATAGCAAAGGGATGCAGACTCAGATTTTTTCTGCATTGTCCATATCCCCAATCTTGTAATACTATCTGTTCACTCAGGCTAAGCTAAAGGTTTTCATAACATCTATAGTTCAGAAGAATTGGAATTATGTGTGAGTGATAGAGAAAGGGAGAGGGAGGGAGGGAGGGAGGGAGGGTGGGAGAGAGAGAGAATATTGTTAAGGTCTGTCGTCTGTCCTCCCTGCTTGACTATAAGCACCCTGATGTAAAGGACTTTGTCTCTTTTGCTCACAAATGGATCCCTAGTACTGATCATAGTGTCTCACTCATACGGTTAACATAGCAATTTACAAATTAATGTATTTACTATATAACCAAAGTATATAATTATCATCTGGCAAATGGATCAAATCATTTTCAACAAAATTTTTTGTTTCCTATAAGAAGTTCCAAATTATAGAACTGTTATGTACTGTTATAGACAGAAGGCTAAATTCAGTGCATTACATCTAAATTTTAGTCAAATTCTACTAACTAAGAAAGGACAAAACTAAGTAAGCACTTTAAACACTTACTACCTAGCAGTGTGACATGTTTCATATTAGAAATATTCCTGGTATTGATTATGTATTGATAAGTGTTTTATGATTGACTGATTAACCTAATTCTGAATAATTCATTGAATCTGGGATGTGTGGGTAGAGGAAAGGAATGAGGAAGGCAGTAAACAGAAGTCATTTTAAACCAGTACCATCTAACTATAAAGTTCAGATTCACTGTTCCCAGGAAAGCTGTTAATTGCAACATTTTTTAGTTTAGGCCAGTAAAAAACAAAAGCACCTCAAGTCCTCTGCAGAGAAGGCATATGATAGAGCTGATTGATTTTTAACATTATCTTAGTGTGAAAACATACCTTGATCACAGCCTCAAATAAAATTTTTAGTTTCTATCCAAATGTTAGTTAAGTTATATTGGGAATTGCTTCAACTGGAAGCTGCCTTATTTCTGTTTATGCCCGCATTTTACTTTACTTTTCTTTTTTAAAATTTTAAATTCTTTATTGTTTACAGAATTACATAAGGTATTACATAGGTCTCCTTTTCCCTCCATTGAGCTCTCCCCAGCCACCCCCATGCCTCATCCCCCTAGTGTCTGTGTCCATTGGTTATGCTTATATGCATGCATACAAGTCCTTTGGTTGATCTCTTAGCCCCCCCTCCCCTGCCTTCCCTCTGAAGTTTGATGGTCTGTTCGATGCTTCTCTGTCTCTGGATCTATTTTTGTTCATTAGTTTATGTTGTTCATTACATTCCACAGATGAGTGAGATCATGTGATATTTATTTCTCTGACTGGCTTATTTTCCTTAGCATAATGCTCTCCATGTTCATCCATGCTGTTGTGAATGGTAAGAGTTCTTTCTTTTTTACAGCAGCATAGTATTCCATCGTGTAGATGTACCACCATTTTTTAATCCATTCATCTGCTGATGGGCACTTATGCCAGCATTTTAAAAAAGGAGCATAAGTGTCTATGATATGTCAGATGCTCTCCTAGATACCTTAGGTAATCTTTATAATAAACAAGTGAAGTAGGAATTATCAATTCTATTTTAGAGAGGGGCAATATGAGCTAACATGTTATGGCTGAGATTAAAATCCTGTGGGATTTTTTGCTTGCTTGCTTGATGCTACTATCAGGGAGGCCAACTGGTCAAGTGTCCCTCTGAAAGGGGTCCTGAGGCTACTTAGGAAATAGAATCATGAGTAATTAACAGTGTCTGCCATGGGCAAGACACGGTTAATGGTAGTATAAGTATTTGCTATTTGTTATCCTGACCTAAATCCATGCTCCCTTCTGAAAAATCACATTGGTTCAAACTCTTCAGAAAGCTTGTCATCCTGGACTACATATCCTGAGGGTTTCTGGTCAGAGACTCTGATTGGCCAAGTGTTGTGTTCGTGCCCCTGAAATTTTCTAGTGTAGATTTTTTTGAATGGGCAAATACCCACACCAGAAGAGGACAAGGATTGACTATGGGGCATTCTTAACACTACTCCAGAGGGGACTCACAGCCATCCATTTATCATTGGACCCAGCCCTTCCAGGTTTATTACAGACTAGAGGCCCGATGCATGAAATTTGTGCAAGGGCCTTGGCCCCCACCATGGCGGCGGCTGCCTCTGCCACGGCCCCCACCTGCTATGGCTTTGTCCGGAAGGAAGGACGTCTGGAAGGATGTCTGGTCTAATTATCACATTACTCTTTTATTATTATAGATTGCTGGCTTAGATTCCCTAAATAAAATCCCCTCAGAGAGTTGAGCCAACTCAGAGCAGTATTTTTAATTTAGCTTTTATTTTTGTTCTTTGTTATTGGTTATATTTTATAGGGGAGTTTGAAACTGTATTCAAAGATTCATTTATTAATTAGGCATAAAGAATGATTTACTAGTACTGCAGAGTGCCAGGGGGAAGGATTATCACAGATGCACATTTGTAGGGAACAACTTTGAAAAATACGACTTCTGGTCAAACTGCAGATGAAGAGGAAAAACATAGCTTATGAATCTAAATAATACAATGTGCTCCACTTTTACCTTGCCCCTATCCTGTACACTAGTTAACTCCTCTTCTGTTTTTCATTTTCCAGATTCCCTTCCAGTGTGGCTTTCCTGATTCCCTGCGGCTGAAGGACAGGTTCCTCCCCTGCGGTCACACAGTGCCCTGGGCCTGTGCCTATCACAGTCCTGCACACCATTGTGTTGTTGTTGTTGCCCATAATAGCACAACTGTTCTGCTCACAGTGAGTTTGCTTGTCTGCTTCATGTGGTGGACTGTGAACAATCTGAGAGCAGGGGACTGTTTCTTTGCTTTTGCTGTTTCCTGTCCCAAGCACAGAACCCCGCACACAGGCTGTTAAACGGGTTGAATGAATGATTGATTGAAGAGGATAATAGAGTAAGGATACATACACTTCATTTTCAGCTTGCACACAAGTATTTCCCACAAGTATGAGACTTTTGCTTTATTTATTTGCATCTCAATTTTTCTATATG
Source organism: Myotis daubentonii (assembly GCF_963259705.1). NCBI lineage: Eukaryota > Metazoa > Chordata > Mammalia > Chiroptera > Vespertilionidae > Myotis > Myotis daubentonii. The sequence goes on along the minus strand of NC_081848.1, from coordinate 29,495,750 downwards.
TAAAATGGAATTAATGCAGAATTCCATCCCTATAATGAGGGCTTTAATCTAAAGAAATCCTTATAGAAAAATGCACATGCTAACAGTAAAGCAATTTTTCAGGACTGAGTCTATAAAATGCTTAAAACAATTTTTGTATTTTGTTAGAATAAAACATTAAAGTCGTCACTTTAAAACCAATAGACTATCAATAAATTTTACATATATGTTATGAGTTATACTGAGTGTTTTACATTTAATTTCTATTTATTTCTATTAATTAACGGGCTTGCCAACCTCTTTTCAGAGTCTCTTTCCTCTGGTTTAGTCAGACTCTTAAATTATTATTTTGCAAATAATCAGCCTACTCAGGCATTTCCTCCTATGCTGCTGTTCCATCTGAATCTTCAAAAGCTTTTCATTTTATGACTCAGAGTTTTTGCAGCCACTTTCTCGGCCCCACAGTATTCCTTCTATGTTCCCATCGCACCTGTTACACAGCCTTAGTTTTTCTCCCTTTTAGAAACATACCAGACTGTTCTAAGGCCCAGGTTCACCTTTTCCTAAGGCTGGTTGCAAAATTGTATGCATTCCTCTGCCATGGATTTCCCCTCCTGTTTCTCTTTCCACATCTACTAGCTCTTGAATTTTATGTATCATTATGTATTATAGGTATTCCTCAATTAAGCTACTGATATATATTTAAGCAAATAAATACTCTTTTATTATAAAAAAAATATAGGAACAAACCCCACACATATAAGAAAAGTGCACAAGGGGAAGAGTAATGTTTTGTCCCACTCATTGAAGATATTGAAAACGGTTCACCTAGCACAATTAGAGCACAACCCTCACTTCCTAGTTCAATGCCCATTACCAAGCAGCTACACCATTCACGCCACTGAGCCTGCACCATCGTGACACAAAGGCAGTGTTTATTCCTTTAAGAGTACATGGGTTATGCTCTGTGATTCTACTCTGCTAGGCACCGCGCTGAGTTCTATACATACACCACTTCCCTTAATACCCACAACAGTCTATGAAGGAGGCACCACTAGTTCATTCCTTTTTAAACCTATGGCCCTTAAGTAGGAAATGCAACAAGATTTTTTTCCTAATATATGTGTTCTTTTTAAATTGATTTTATAGAAAGGAAGGGAGAGTGAGGGAGAGATAGAAACATCCTGATGAGAGAGAATTATTGATCGGCTGCCTCCTGCATGCCCCCTACTGTGGATTGAGCCAGCAACCCAGGCATGTGCCCTGACAGGGTTCTTGGGTCGATGCTCACCACTGAACCACACTGGCCAGGTTCATTCCTTTTTAGTTAAGGTAACTGAAGTAGGGTTGGGGCTGAAGAACATTTCAAGTGAAAAGGAACTATATGAGAAGTACAGACATGGACGAGGGGAGAAGGAATGTAAAGGAAACAGCCAGAATGCAGGAATCAGAGGCGTGGAGGAATAATACCTCTACAGCATAGTAATATAGTGTCATCAGAGAATTGTAACATCTCCGAGAAGTACTGCTGAGAGTTCAGATGCGACATCAGTTAAAGCTGTAGGAGGGAAGATAATATCTTCTAGTCTACATCTCAAGGATTAGTGTGAGGGCCACATAAAATAACATGTGACTTGAACAGGGGCTTAATAATTATGAACTGATAGAAAGAGGAAAAAGAGAAGTACTCACATAAAACAGTAGTGACTCAACATCTGCTAAAGTGTTTTATTAGATTGTCCTATGTTCTTCTGGGAAAAAGCCAGGCCGATTTTATCTTTCTAGCTGTTTATATACACACAGCCCCAAGTAAATGGTATTATATTATCTTAAATTGTTTGTAAGTACAAGGCAGCACATATGGTCTCTGAATTTTCACTCAACTTAATGTGACTTTTAAGAGGTGGTGAAATAGGAGACATTTATCTGTTTCATATTACTCATATAATATACCAGCACTTTATGAAGCACTTTCCAAGCAGGCTAGAGACCAGTGGTAAGCTCTGTGCTATAATGTTTTATGTTCTTGGGGGAGAAGGTGATCATTTATTTTGGGTAAGCTATATTTATCAAAAACCGAAATCAATGGAACCACATTGTTTTCTCTATCAGAATGGGTTCTGACCATGATGACATTGTTTTTAGCATTACCACAAATTTATCACTGTGAAGAAGAGCACAGGGTGCATTTTTCATTGCTTAGTTTCTGGCAAGAGGAAGACTGCTTTATGTTCTCTTTGGGGACCTATTTTGAAAACTTCCATCAAGAGGGCCTTTTGGCAATTTTTTTTCCTGGAGCAGATGGTGTTACATTTATTAATATTCCACCTTTTGACTCATCCGGTATGATAAACAAATGTATAAGCTAATGAGAACTGAAAAATTAAAAGAGTAAGAAGGCATTTTACAAATTTCCGATAATATATGAGCCCTGGCATTTCCTTTTTAAAAAATCATTGTATTTTCAGCATTAACTGAAACAATTTTCTCAGGCTCATTGTTTTAAAGGATCGCTGCACAAAATTTTTCATAGGACTTTAGAGGTCTGTTCAGAAAGAATTCAGTGACTCACAGTCTTTCCATTTACTTTTACAGTGAGGCTTGAGCCTTTTGCTACTTTCTGTGTAAACAGGACACAGATATTTTACATTTTCAACCTTATTATTATTATTATTTTTTTTTTTGCAAAATGAAGATAATTCAGACGAGGATTAGCTGGCAGAAAACAAAGTTCCTAATGTAATGAATGATAGACACTCGCTTTGTTCCCTTTCTCCCATTCTGTAATTTATTTCTTCAGCAAATATTTATTAAGTGTCTACTGTATTTGAGGACCTTGATATTCCAAAGTGAACAAAACATGCCAAATAAAACCCCCAAACAAACCCCAAAACAATAAAACAAACCCTCCTCTTTAGCTGAGGAGACTGACAATATATGACCAACAAAATAAATTAATACATAAACAATATAACAGAGTAAAAGTTTATATATTAAATGGAGAAAATGAGAGAGAGAAGAGGGCAAGGGGAACAATTTGTAATATTAAACATGTTGGTCAGGGTAGACATTTCAGTGAGGACTTGCAGGAGGGAAGGATAGGCGCCCTATGGTATTTGGGGTAGTACATTCCAGGCAGAGAGCAGCTGGGCCAATGATCCCAGGATAAGAAACTTGCAGATATTTTAAAGAAGGACAAAAGGACCTATGTGTTGGGGTAAGAGGGAGATGAAGTGGAAAGGAAAGTAGCCCGGAGCTGTAACAAGGGGGCCAGATAACAATTTGTAAGGACTTTGACTTTGAATAAAATAGGAAATCATTGTAGGTTCTTAGGCAACGGAGTAACATGGTCTGGCTTGCTTTCTAAAAAGGTATCTCTGCGTGGGATCCTGAGAAGTAGCTCTGGGTGGGGACAAGGGTAGAATCAAGAAGACTAGTTAGAAGGTTATTTCAGTAGTAAAGGTGATTAATGTTGATTGCTGACTAAGACCAGGAATTTTACAGTGGAGGTAATGGTAAAATTCTATATTTGAAGGAGAGTCAATGGAGTTTTTCTATGAATTGACTAAAGCAGTGGTTGGCAAACTGCGGCTCACGAGCCACATGTGGCTCTTTGGCCCCTTGAGTGTGGCTCTTCCAAAAAATCCATGTGTGGGCGCGCATGTACAGTACGATTGAAACTTCGCGGCCCATGCGCAGAAGTCAGTATTTTGTGGAAGAGCCACACTCAAGGGGCCAAAGAGCCGCATGTGGCTTGCGAGCCGCAGTTTGCCAACCACTGGACTAAAGGATATGAGAGAGGTTAAAATATGATTCCAAAGGTATTGGCCTGAGCTAATGAAAGAATGGATTTGCCATCAGGAGAAATATAGAATGTTAAGGATGGAGCAAGCAGCCTTGAGAATCAGGAGGGTAAAGACCTAGGTTTCAGCTTTGGAAATGTATGATTTGCAATATCTATTAGACATTTTAATAAATATGTCAAGTAGACAGTTGAGTATTCAAGTCTGGAGATTAGATGAGGAGACTAGGCTATATGTTTAAACTCAGAAATTTTCAGTGTATGGATAATATTTAATAATAAGAGATTAGAAAATGTTTGTCTCCTCATTTTTGCAGTCTCCCTGTGTTTGTTTTCAGGGAGAGCTACTTAGCGAGAGCTACTATGTCCTTGGACTTGGTAGAGTTGCCCAATGTAGTAGGTGTCCTGTAGGATCCAGTGGCACAGCTTCAATGTTCACCCACGCTGGGCACTCCAGATTCATCCCCTGCTCCGTGTGGGCTGTATATTGCCTCCTGTTGTAGCTGAGCATTGATTGCTGTTGGCACATCAATGGGAGGTATTTACCCCAAGGTCCATTGGCTGCAAGGACTGACTGCAACCACCATGGAGGATCAGTTGTACAGGGGCCCACCCCACGGACCAGAATGTATTTCAGTGGGGCTCTGGTGCCTGTGAATACACCCCTTGAGTGTGTCACCTGTGGAGGTGTTTGGATGGTGGTGCTTTGATGTGGTCTGAAGCTATCCATTGTGTGCACTGGCTTTGGGGCCTTCCAGGAGGTGCAGGTCAAGATTAGCCAATATATGTGTTCTGTCTGGCACCACCTGACATAAGCTACAAAGCAATCTGCAGATGGCTGATTCTTGTACTGAGCTTGGAGGTATCTGGAGAGGCCACACTGTAAACCAAGACTGGCTGACACTAGTGCTGGGACTGGGGCCACTTAGCAAGAGATATGGGGCACATCAAGGCCATATGCTGCTTATTTGAGAGGTTTTAGGTAAGTCTGAAGCATGAGCCAAGACAGACAATTTGTATGGAAAAGCCACCTGAAACAGCTTGTCAGGGCCCATAAGTTGGTGGGGTAGTCTCTCAGGGAATCACCAGAACCAAGCTAACAGTGTTACCAGGTTGATGGAGACTATGATATGGCCTCTGCCAGCACTTGTCTAGGAGAAAGCTGCCTCTCCAGCTCTCTCCCTAATGCCAGCCAGTTCAGTTCCTCCCTGTATATCCCTAGTGGCTTTTGAGCTGCTGCCTCACTGCTGGAGTTCAGAAGAAGTGAGTCCAAATAAGTCTGTGTTTGGGCCCTTTATGAGGAATTGCCTGAGACTCCAGCAGCCCTCCATTTTACTCAGCCACAATCCCTGCTGGTTTTTACAGCCAGAAGTTATAGGGACTTCTCCTCCCAACTGGGGGTACTGGTGTGGGGTTGGGACCCTCACTCCTCAGGGGCGACCTCCACAGCCAAGATATCCTCCCTGCTTTTTATCTACCATGTGGGATCAGCCTGTTCCCAATTTTGCCATTCCTACAAGTCTTGATGTGGCTTCTTCTTTTTATCCTTAGTGGTAGGACTTGAATTCAGCTAGATTCCAGGTGGTTCTGAATGATGGTTGATCTGTAGGTTGGCTGTATTTTTTATGTGGTTGTGGGAGGGTGCAAGTACTGCATTTACCTCTCATTCATTTATTCTTAAATTAATCCATCCATCTCTATGTTCATTTCTTTATAGTTTTGAAAACATTTTTAACACTGGAGAGATAGCAGTTAATATAATTGAACTGCTGAAAGATACTAAACTTGTGTATGCTATTTTATCTACCCAATAAATTTATGAATTCGTTACTACTATTATCTCCATTTTATGGAAGAAGAAGTTGAAGCTCAGAGAACGAAATTTATTTGCTTAAACTCATAACAATGAGTCAGTGATAGAATGTGGGCTTCAGCATGGATATGTCTGACTCCGAAGCCTATTGGAAGATAATAAAGATTAATTATTGGAGATAATTTATTTGTAATAAATCCCCTCTCCTTAGATTGTATTGCTGAATGTTTATGTAGAAAAATTAACAAGGAAAATCTAGGAAGTACTTAGGGACCTGGGAATTTTATAGTTGGACAAAGTGGTCACTTTTTTTTTTTTTTACAACTGGTCATAATTATGATGTTTATTCTGTGGAAAAGGGTGGCTCCCATATAATAGACTTTGATATAAAGATGAATGTGAAGTAGCGATTCACTTTCTTTGTGATATTGCAAAAAATACACATTTCTTAAATGGGACATGGGTCTTTCCTTCCTGCTTGAACATTTCTTTCCCTTTTACCTGATTAAGTAATGTTTCACATGCATTGATTCCATTTCCTCCCAGAAGGCATCACTGAACTTTCAAGATCAGGTTAATATTCTTTCCTCAATGTTCCTATAGTGATCAATGTTTACTCTTGTCCTAGCACTTTCTCTCCTTCCTCATTCCTTCCATCCTATTTGTTAGTTTGTTTCTTCATTATTTCCCTTACTCCTCCCCCTCTTTTATTCATTCATTATACTAACTTATTTAAGTCAACCTTACTCCACTAAGGACATTTGATTACATATAAATTGAAAGTCATATGCCTTCCCTTTGTATTTCTATCTCTAGAAACTAGCACAGTGCTGAAAACAGTGCAGAGACTTGATAAAGGAACATTTGCTGAATGAACAACTGTGTAGGGTGTTTCTATTTAGATTATTACTTAACCTAGAAGCCAAGAAATAACATGTCAACATTCTGAAAGCCTGTTCAATTTTTAATATTAACAGGAGCTATTTATCATAATTATTTTAATAGAAATAAACACATTTCTTATCCAAACCCCTAAAGAATCAGAAACACATAATACTAAATAAATGGCAAGAATATTTTTAACCCCTCTCCTTGTTCAAATTTAATTATAATAATCAAATAGGCAGTTCATTTTAAGAACATTTGAAATAAAAAATATCAGAGCGACTTGGCGATAAGTAACATATGACCACTTGAAAGCTGAATTTTTTCTCTTCCTGTAATTTCCTGAAACTACAGGGCCTACAAATGTTATTGTGAAGATAGGCAGGTAAGCATAAAATAGTGAAATCACAGCTCCCAGGCTTGATTTTCCACTAGTTTTACGATCTTGAGCAACATTCAGAATCTTCCTGTGTCTTAATTTAACTATAAAATTGTAATATTTACCTCATAAGATTCAAAAGAATGATGCTTAAGATAGTTATAATTATCCTATCTAATAAAAGACAAAAAGGGTAATTAACCATACCTCCATTGGCTAATTAGGGCGATATGCAAATTAACTGCCAACAAAGATGGTGGTTAATTTGCATACGGGAAACCCAGGCAGCAGGCAAGAGCTGCGAGGGTGCCACCTTGCCTGCGGCCCTGTGATCACATGGCGATCAGAGGGAGAGAGAGCCGGGGCACAGGCCAGGCGGCACCACCGGAGGCCTGACATGCAAAGGTCAGGGATGAAATGACTTTTCCCAACCACGTCTGCAAATATCCTGGGGAAGGCATCACTGAAGAGTTCACAACTCTCTTACTTGGCAAGGAAAAAACCAGTTGGCAATGGAAACAATCCCTTACATCAAAGTTAAGGTCCCTCTGAGTAAAAAAGAATATTTACAACGGAAAGGAGAGAGCAGGCAAAAATAATAGCTCCTCATGACTTCCACTGAAGTTTGAGCATATGACAGAGTCAAAACGAACATACAAATTAAAACAGACAGTGGACATTCAAATGACCCAAATCAACTGTCACTGTTTGTCCCAATAGCAGCAATGCTTATGTGATAATATAGCTTAACAAACATATAAAACAAGTCCCATGATAAGAGAGGTTCAGCTTCTAAAGTAAATTGAATATGTTCTTTAAAAATTCTCAGGTCCTCCCCTCTGACTATAATTCTTAATTTTCCAATCAGAAAATTACCCCAGGTGATCCAGTAACATGTAGAACTCCAGTAACCTAACTTATTTTAAAAAACAAACATCCCAACCATTTTAAAAATATTTAAATTGATATTTTAGGGTTAAAATTATAGAAGATATTTAGATCCAAATATATTTTCTGAATAGAAAATATTTCAATTTTTGCTTTAAAAAATAAACATAAAATATATGTGACACATTTTCCCAAGGAACTCTGAATTAGTACCTTTCCCTGTAACTTTCTTCAAATTAAGAGAATTTATGGAGTTCCCTATACTGCATAAGTTTTAATGGAAGAAAATAAGACTTTCTAAGAGCATCAAATACATGTTTTCTTATTTACAAACATATATACCCTTCTTTCTCTCTCTCTCTCTCTCTCTCTCTCTCTCTCTCTCTCTCTCTTTAAAATATATTCTTACTGATTCAGAGAGGAAGGGAGAAGGAGAGAGATAGAAACATTAATGATGAGAGAGAATCATTGATCGGCTGCCTCCTACACGCCCTGTACTGGGGATCAAGCCCACAACCCAGGCATGTGGCCTGACCTGGAATCAAGCTGTGACTTCCTGGTTCATAGGTCGATGCTAAACCACTGAGTCACACCGGCTGGTCTCAATTCTTTTTCTTTTTTTTAAAATATATTTTATTGATTTCTTACAGAGAGGAAGGGAGTGAGACAGAGAGTTAGAAACATCGATGAGAGAGAAACATCGATCAGCTGCCTCCTGCACATCTCCCACTGGGGATGTGCCCGCAACCAAGGTACATGCCCCCGACCGGAATCGAACCCGGGACCCCTCAGTCCGCAGGCCGGCGCTCTATCCACTGAGCCAAACCGGCTTCGGCTGGTGTCAATTCTTATTTATAAATTTATTCCAAGGACATATACAGCTTGAAAAGCTTTGGAAGTAGTTTCAAAAAAAACTAGCTTTTAAGTAACAAGAAAACAGTTATAGAAGAAAGTTTAAATTAAAAGAAAAAAAATTGTTTTAATTTATTCAAGAGTGGGAACATCCTCCATGAAAATGTGTACCTTGACTGTGGATGGCTGGGTGGCCTTATCACACCTTAGGAATTCTAATGCTTTTTACAATGAAAAGAAAGAGAGTTTCATCTCATTTCTCTCCCAGGGTAGATGTCTGTCAATATAGGGTGGACATCAATAAAAGGAGGGGCTTGCACAATCAATCCAGAAAGTCAGCAATCTATGAATAATCCAGAACCGAGTATTTATCTCCTCTGCCTCACACCCTCCCTCCCAGCCAGTGAGCAAGATAATTACTCTCAAGTCAAGCTAAGTGCCCCCCAGTCAAAGTGGCCCAATGCTGACATACAAAGCATACAAATAATTCTCACTCTGGCATAAAAGTGACAACTTTCTTGGAAGAAAAGCAGATACTGTAAATTTCTCAAAGTCTTCCTGAAACATTTTTTAAAGTAATTTTTACTTTTAGAAAAAAAATGCATACATGGCAAACCATCTGTAATAAAAGGCGCATTCTATAAAATTTTACCTGGTCCTACTCATATTTGCAACTATAACCATATTTACAGACAAAATATATCTATACTAATAAAAGAGTAATATGCCAATTAGACTGGGAGACCTTCCAGGAAACCTTCCAGATGTTCTTCTGGACAAAGCCATAGTGGCAGGGCCGAGGTAGAGGCGGTTAGAGGCCAAGAGGGGAGGGCAGCTGTGGGTGATCAGGCTGGTGGGGGGTGGGGCTGTTGGGGGTAAGCAGACCAGCAGGGGGGCCAGTTGGGGGCAAGCAGGCCATTAGTGGTGGTCAGTTGGAGGTGATCAGGACAGCGGGGGGGGGGGCAGTTTGGAATGAGCAGGCCAGCAGGGGGACAGTTGGGGATGAGCAGGCCAGTCGGGAGGGAAGGTAGGGGCGAGCAGGCCAGCAGGGGAGGCAGTTTGGGATGATCAGGCAGGCGGGGGGTGCATTTGGGGGCAAGCAGGCCAGCAGGCAGAGTGGTTAGAGGCAATCAGGCAGGCAGGCAGGGGAGCGGTTAGGAGCCAGCAGTCCCGGATTGCGAGAGGGATGTCTGACTGCTGGTTTAGTCCCCATCCCTGTAAACTGGCAGTAGGACATCCTTCGAGGGGTCCCAAATTGGAGAGGGTGGAGGCCAGGCTGAGGAACACACCCTCCCCCATGCATGAATTTCATTCACTGGGCCACTAGTTGGTAATGAAAAGCAATCCTTCCATGTTTTCATTTAATGTACTTATTTGTTAAAAGGTAAAAAGAAAGAATTTCAAGATTACTTGGGACAACTGTGAGGATCACAAATGAAGCAAACATTTTTTAGAAGAGAGTAATGCAAAAGCTGGAGCAATAAGACTGTCAATGGGTAGTGTTACCTCCTCGCCCCACCATGCCCAGTTCATCTCTCACTCCCTCCCAGGTTCCCACCAACTCCCTTCAGTTTTGCTCTGTTCTCTTTTTCCCCCCACTTAAGGGAAGATACAAACTTTCCCACCCCCAAAGCAATCGGATAACTTAGGGAACCAAAGGAACTTCTTAGAGAATGTTCCTATTGACATTAAAATAATGATATGCAATGCCTCCCTTCCATTTTACAGATTTGCACATAAAATAATTAAGATACATTTCTTTATGAATGAAAAATCAAGAAATCATTCTAACTTCCTTTCAAGAAGCTTTCCACCATCAAGTTATTTTTCGAAAGCCACCTTGTTTTTGCTTTTTCCTTTTTGCTTGGGTTTGTTGGAAGGTGGCCGGAGTTGGCAAACCCACCTGGAAGTGTTTCCATGCCTTTGGCATTGGTCTAGGGAGCTAAAGATCTACTACTTATATGCTATCCTAAATTCTTTGAGAGAAAACAAATAAAAGATTCTTTCTAGGACAACTTTTGCCAGTATCTGGTGAGGAATGGTGTGCAATGGAAAACTTATCTTGGCAAAAGCTTTTAGGGAATTTCTGAGTGCCTAGCCTAAATTGTTGCCATCCACTACTTCATCCTCCCTTTTCTCTCAGGGAAACAATTATGTCCCCCTGTTGATTTGATTTCCTAATAAGGTATTTTCATTTCTCTTCATTCCCACTGCGTTATCATACTCCAAACCACAAAGAGATTCACATTGTAATTTGCAAAATTTCTTTACTGTCGTTTTCTACTATCCTTTAAAAATATGTTTTTATTGATTTTGAGAGAGAGGAAGGGAAAAAGAGAGAGAGAAAGAAACATTGATAGGCCACCTCCTGCACACCCCGCACTGGGGATCTGGTGAGCTCTTGATGCATGGGACAGTGCTCAATCCACTGAGCAACACTAGCCAAGCTACTATCCTCCTTTTAAAATCCCCAATTTAGCCCAGCCAGAGTGGCTCAATGGTTGAACATCGACCTATGAACCAGGAGGTCACAGTTTGATTCCCGGTCAGGGCACATGCCCAGGTTGTGACCCTTCAGGCAGCGGATCAATGATTCTCATCATTGATGTTTCTATCTTTCTCTCCTTCTCTCTTCCTCTCTGAAATCAATAAAAATATATTAAAAACAAAGAAAATAAATAAAATCCCCAATTTAGCCTTTATTTTTACATTTTATCTTTTAGCATTTAATACTTAGATAGCTCAAATACTATGAAATACTTTAAATAAAACTATTTTAAACATGCAGGGAAGTATAGAACAAACAAAAATTCAGTTTTAACAAATGTTAATATTTTGTCATTTGTTTCAAATTACACACACACACACACACACACACACACACACAGCTTACAGAAATAATTGAAATCACTTTTGTAACTCACATCTGACCCATGCTCTATTTCCAGATGAAACCACTATTCTGAATCAGTATCCTCCCTGTTCATTTTTTAAACAATACTCACTCTTTACATTGTGACTATGTAAATATATTTATACAGAAGTCCCCCTTGATTGTACTACCTCTCTTATTCAGTTTTTGGATATTCCTGGAGATAATAATTGCCTCATTTAAAATTATGCTCTCCACTAGAATGTAAACATCAGGGGGGCAGAGAATTTTATGCTTTGGTCATAGAAATATTTTCAACAGTTAGATCTATATTTGTTGAATGAATGAATGAACAAATGCTTTCAATTTCCCTTAGGATAAACTTTAAAATATTTATCATAGTTGACAAAGCCCTCTAATTAGAGTTGGCCTTTTCCTAGCTTGCCTGTATCACCTTCCTCCCCTACGCCCCACATATTCAGTTCTTTACTCTATGTCCAAAACATTCTTCTTTGACATGTTAGTTCGATCAACTCCCATTTTACTTTAATGCTTGCATGTATGCAATTAATTGAAGAGACAACTTTAAGCCTTATTTAAGTAGCTTCCACTGATATAATGGTGCTCCAACACCATTCTGTTCTTCTCTGCTGTTAACACTCAGTATCTTATCATTTATCAATATTTGAGGGCACATATCCTGTTCCCTATTCACTGTTAACATAAATATCTGATGATTGTTAAATAAGTAATAGCTACTTGATGTCCTCAATGAAAATAAGGTGAAGTAGTCGTGACATTGTCTATTTTGCTCTCATCGTCCTTTTATAATCTTTCTTTCTTTCTTTTCTTTCTAGTTTTCATGCCAGATTCTCTTCCTTTCTCTTTCTAACTCAACTCTGAGTCCCTGCTTCCTGCTAGTTTATGATGGATTTTAAGAATATGGCTAGCTTAAAATTTATATTAATGGCTTTATTGATGAAAACACATCCTTAAAATATAATGCAAAACTATATACATATATGTTTACACACATATATATATGTGTATGAAAAAGTAACCTACCATCCCACCACTCATAAACATCTTTTCTTATCAGTAGGTAACCTTCATTTCAGACATTTTTCTCTTCTTAAAAAAATGTTTTATTGATTTTTACAGAGAGAAACGGAGAGGAATAGAGTTAGAAACATATATCAACTGCCTCTTGCATGCCCCCTATTGGGGAACAAGCCCACAACCAAGGTATATGGCCTTGATCAGAATCGAACCCAGGACCCTTCAGTCCGCAGGCTGACCCTATATCCACTGGGCCAAACTGGTTAGGGCATTTCAGACATCTTCCTATGAATTTATATAAGTCTATAGATAAATATAAAGACAGTAATGTCAGTTCATTGCCACTCCTAGTTGTTTTTCTAAATAATTATTCCATTCTAAGTGGGTTCATATCTCTTAACTGTACTAACAATCTTATACAGTTTTGTTGGGATTAATTTAATTAACATTTGTAAGATACTTAAGCAGTTCCTCGCACACAGGAAGCATAGTCTATGAGTTAGTTACTATTACCACCATGAGGGCACTGACCCAAAGGTGACCTAAACTCTCATGTTGTAGGCTGAAGTGAGGTAACTATAAGCCAAGTGGGTAGAAGAAAAGCGGCTTTTAGGATAGCTGCAGCCATCAGAGCAGTCTCTGGCTGGCAGCTCCAAGTGACCTGTTAGGGTGCATCAGAGTCACTGAGATAGGATTGCAAACAGCCATAGGCTCTTTGGAAAAGTGCTCTAGATCTCACTTAAATGTTAAAGTTCACATAATATCAATGGGGAGATCTCCCCATGTTTGCACTTATTCCCGCTCCCCACATACACACACACACTCACAAATACACACATAGCTAGAGGAATCATTTCCTTCTTCTGCTGAAAAACCTCTACTGGCCCCACACTGTCTATAGGATAAAGTCCAAACGTTTTGGTTAAAGGCTAGAATCATTGGACGGTCCTAATTCCTACTTTTGTCTTCATTTGTACTCTCCCCATCATTTTACTGCAGGTTGAAACACACTGACTAAGTGCTACCTCTGTGCCAGGGAGTAAGTACATTGTGGACAGAAAAGAAAACACATGTATGGATGTGGAAGAACCACATAGCACTGTGTGTAGATGACAATTACAAGCAGCCCCTTACACTAAAATGAAAATGAAAGTTACAAAGTGGTGGTGATTGACACTGGAAAGGTCATAGGAGGAATGGGAGAGAGGGAATTTTGTGTGCCATGTTGAAATACTTGGAGTATATCTATAGAGATATGAAAATGCTGGTAAGTGCTAAGCAATGAAATAAAAGGGATAACTCTGTATTTTGTATACATTATCTAGTAGCAAGATGAATAGTAGACTTAGAGGCATGTGGTATAAATTTGGGAGTAGGGAAACAAACTAGGAAATTACTGTAATAGCCAACTGTGAGAGGAGGAGAACATACTCAAGGGAAGAGTTGTACAGATGGAGGGAGCAGAGGGAGTAAGAATATTTAGCAATTCAAACAGCCAGGTGTGATCGTGACTAGACAAGGTGCTCAGGAATAGGGAAGAGTCAATGATCTTTGGTTGGGGCAACTAGGAGAATGGTCCATTAATAGCCTTGATGCTTACCCACTTTCTAAGATGTTCTGCACTTTTGTATTATGTGAGCTCCAAGATTATGCCTCAAGAGCAAACTTGCCCAAATTCTTCAGGGTTAGGTAGGCCCTCCTCTATTTTTTCATACCACTTCGTTCATTTTTACCTATAGCCTTTAATATACTATATTACCAGTGTAGATGCTTTTCTCCCACTAGATTATAAGTTTTTTGAAAACGTAGACTGTATTTTACGTTTTATATTTCCAGTTCCTATTACATTTTCTGGAACAAACAATAAGGCCTTAATTTGTTAAATTAATTAATTCACTCTTGAAAAGCTCAAAGATATCTCCAAGTGATCTTGCTTAAAATCAAACTATTTTTACGAAAGAATGCATTTATTTCTCCAGCCTTCAAGGCAGATTATTTGGTAGCCTTACTTAATATTTACTCCAGCCAATTCATTGGTATATCCTCTTGATTCTACTCCAAAGTCTATTTGAAATTTTCCAATGCACAGTTCAGGCAAGGACACTAAGAAATCTTGCCTGCAGTGCCAACCTGCGGTAATCACCCAACTGGTCTGCCTGATCCCACTTTCTGTCCCTCTCCAAATTATTCTCCCGCATGGAAATTAAAATAATATTTTAAAGGTATACACACAATCATGTGTTTATCCTTGTATTTAATAATAAATACTTATATCCTGGGCATGTTCTACAAGGCTCTATCTGACCTACCCCCTGAGGCCTTTCTGATCTCTTCTGACACCATTTTCCCATTTGCTTCCCCATATGTAGACCTTCACGCGTGCTTCTTCCTTAGACAGAAAGGCTCTTCTCATGATTCTTTTTGCTAGCTATTTCTATTTAACATTTAAGTCTCAGTTAATTTTCACTCTTTCAGAGAGATCTTTTATAGCCACACATATAAATTATGTCTTTCCTAATATTTTCATTTAAAATATCTCGTTCTTTTACTTTATATTACTTTAACAATTTTCTATACATATGTGTGTGTTTATGTATGTCTCTGTGTGTGACAGAGAGAGCAAGAGAGGAGGAAATTAATGTTTCTCTTCTAATAAGATGATAATGTATATAAGAACCAACTCTGGTTTTCAATCTCAGTTTCTCTACCATGTATTTTATAATGCAAATAAGAAGGAGAAATATTTTTTCTGCTGAATGAATATGGAAGCAGACCATGTCCATTGTCAGCAGAATAGTTTTACAAAATGTAGGACAAGAAATATTATACTCACTTTCAGGGTGTTTAACCATGCAGATAGTTGAATCGGCAAGATAGTTGTTCAATTTAATAACAATACATGTTGAAATTAGAAATTTGAAAAAAGTAAAGAAATAGTAGAAAAGTAAAGACCACAATACTGCTCCTCACTTCCCTCCCACAAAAACCAATCATGTTCGTTTTTCTTTCTGACATGTTACTGTGTGTGTATGCAAGTGGGCTATAGTTCATCTATTCAACTAAATTTATTGAAGGCTATGTGTTCAGCACTGAGTTGGTTTTGGGATATATAAGAGTATCAGGCCCTGACTGGTTTGGCTCAGTGGATAGAACGTTGGCCTGTGGACTGAAGGGTCCCAGGTTCGATTCCAGTCAAGGGCATGTGCCTTGGTTGTGGGCACATCCCCAGTAGGAGATGTGCAGGAGGCAGCTGAATCGATATTTCTCTCTCATTGATGTTTCCAACTCTCTATCACACTCCCATTCTCTCTGTAAAAAACCAATAAAATATATTTTAAAAAAAGAGTATCAGAAAGTTCATTGTCCTATAGTAAAAAATAGGATTCCAATGCTAACACACGGCACTTAGATATTGCATTAAATCAGAATTTTATTTTTTATTTTTTAAGAAAAGGAACGTTTTCTGTATAAATACCAATCACTGAAGACAAAGCTTTAATGTGAGTTGGTCTCAAAAGGCCCAGGATTTCGGGACTTTGAGAACCAGGCTTTTGGAATAAACTAATACAAATACCAGGAATAGTTTCTTGTCCTGTGAGGGATGGAGATTAAAACTGAGGATGCTATAATCTTCTAGCCTAAAGCTGTGCTAAATCCATTTTAATTTTAAAACCATTTGATGACCTGACATAACACATGGTGGGCCATCTTATCGAGATTTTTAAAAAATATCCAAGTAGATAATAATTTATTTTGTCTGTACCACCATCTATATAGTTTTTAATAAGGGCTGTGGATGAAAATTATAAAATTAAGCTAGATCTATGACCACTTCAACGGTCCCATCTTGTAGTTTGGATTTTAAAAATATTTTCCCAACATAAACGAAGCATAGAGATGTTTTTTTCTCTATTTTCTTTGAAAATTTAGTCTCATAGGACCACTCCTCATGCTCCTATTTGCACAAATCTGTTAATTAACTGGAATCATATTTTTTATCTTTTTGCCTCCCTCATTAAGTTAAGATAGAGGTTGTATCTTTATTTCAGTGAGGCAAACAGGCATATAACATACATTGAATAAATTATAAAGAAAGATGAAAGCTATCATATGCTGTTTTTATATTGTAAAAATTAGAAGTATAATTTTTAGAACACAATGACACATTCCTTAACATCTTTTGCAGAAAATAAAGCCAAACCAAAATAACACAAAACAAACACCCCCTACCATACTCCCTAAAAAACTAAACAAAGAACAATCAGACATCAGTCATGCCCTGTGCTGACAGTATTTAAAAACTCATTAGTTGGAAGTCCCTGGTTTAGATTAAGGAAAAGCACTAAGAGAAACAAAGAGTTTTAGATCAATATCTACCCAATTCTGTGTAACCTTTTTACTCTTGGATATGTCATGACATATCTTAGTTTCTTCCTGGCCAATAGCTCTCTCCTCCTCAAATGACAGTAACCTGGGGTCCTGCAGAGAAATTTCTGAGAATATCCTGAGGATGGCATGAAAACCTGGGGATTCTGATCTAGTTTGGTGGGGAGGGTGGGAATATAAGCCAATCTCTCTGTAAGATGTATAGATTTTCACAATTAGCCAGGTGTTGGGGAGGTTTCTGTTCTGAGGCAAATTCATAAACCAAGGCCATCAAGATGAAAAATGCTTGTTGATATGACTCCCTCCTCCCATGTTTGTGTCTTCTTCAGGTTTTTTGTTTGTTTGTTTATTTGTTTGTTTGCTTAAGAGAGAGCTGCACCTATGCTGACATTGTGATACATGTACTAGTACCTGTAAGATCATCGGTGGGCCAGGACCCCAGTTGGCACGCCTTGCAGGTGTACTCGTCAGAGACATACTCGTTCTCTTTACATGGTGTACAGGTCCAACAGCAGCTGACTTCGCCCTTCCGGATCACCTAAGGCAAATATTTAAAGTTCTGATTATTTCTTTGCATAGATAAAAATCCAGCAAAATCTTTTATTCAAATGTATTGCTTTGTACAGCAGAAAGGGCTTTACATAAACTATTTCAAATGTTACCAGATGGGCAGTATAAGTATTAATGTTCTCATTAAACAATTAAAGAAACAGGCTAAGTAAACCAGTTCAGTATCATAACATTGCTGGTGATAGGGTCCAAGAATTAAATTAAATGTAAGTCTTTGGATAATTAACTTTAGATACCTGTATTTAATTAAGTGCCTGTGTTTAGTTCACATATAAATGCACATACATCTACATATATGTGTATATAACTGAATTTTCTTGAGGCTGTGCCTCTCTTTCCCTCAAATTAAGAATTTTTCCTCTCTATAGTTACCTTGGCTTCTTTCCAATAGCTAAACATTTTAGCAAAAAACATTGTACAGCTGCTAAAGTTAAAAAAATCTATCCATATTGTTAAAAAAATAATTAGGAATTTGTATTGAATGAAGAGGGAGAATTTGAACTTTTTTGGGGAGCTCATCACTTGGTATCTGTTTCTACTAAAAACCTGGTTCAATAATTCAGCCATTCCTTCTTATTCTAGTAGCTTTCATTTGCTTGGGATGAAGGTGGATAGGGATAAGGTCATTGAGACTATTATATACTCTTCATCTATTTGGTTTTTTTAAGGCAATAGAAAATAACTGAAACAATTTGACAGTTGAAAGAGTCTCAGATGTTATTTTTTAGAAATGGATGCCTTTTCCCACCCCACTCCTGGTTCATGAATAGCCTCTGTGGAATAGAGATAGATTCATTAAACATTCCTATAAATAATTAAAACTGTGATTAATAACCAGCAATAACCAGACACAGCAATGATTACACTCTATTTCTTGTCTTAGTTGCTGACTCTATTAAGGATCTTTGCTAATAATAATGTCTAGATATTTATAGCCAAATAGAGTTGTAAGGTGGAACCTCTTTCTTATTTTGTAGCACCCTTATGCTGGCTCTCCACACTGCAATGATACAAGTAGGGCAAGCATGTCAAACTCAAAGGCCAACATGGGCCAAATAAACGAGGCATGCAGCCCGCGGGCCATGAGTTTGATATGCTTGAAGTAGGGAATGGTGACAAAAAAGGTTAAAATGTCCTTTCTTTATAATAACCAGAGAAGTGAGACAAAATTGCTAACTAGACCTGTTTAATTGAGCTAAAGTATTCTCTCTAATGATATTGACTATTTTCTGGCTATTTAGTGAATGCCATATGCTGTTATCTCTGTATCACAAAGCTGACTTTATTTTACTCATTTTTTCCCCCCAGGGAGGAAATGGAGGCATGGCGAGCTCATACAGCATATATGGGTAAATGAAGAATCAAACAGTGGCTGTTGGACTTCAAGACACGTGCTCTTAAACACTGAGCCTTTTTGGTCTATATAAAGATTGAGTTCATGATATTTTGGAAGATGTACTGGCCTGGGAATCAAGAGGTACCATGGCTCTAGTCTTACTTATACCCACTAAGTAGATGTGCATCCTGCAGCTGATCCTATTTCTTCAAACGAATACCATTGCTTTTAAAACACACCTACCTTTATAGGGTTTCCTGAGGATTTCTTTTTAATGTTGTAAAATACAGCAGCTAAAACATTTATGCCCACTTAACTTTTTCAGAGATCAATTAATGGACAGCCTGGTCCAATTCAAAGCCCTTTGATGTACAGAGTTTTATAAATGGAACTATTCCACCATCAGGCAAAGTTTAATAAAAACCTGCCTAGATGGATAGTACGTAATTTGTGCACTTGTCTCTCTTTACTAAAATACACTCAGGAATCTTGTTCCAATAACAGAATTTAAGGATTAAAAAATACCACAGTGATTTGTAAACTGTAGAACACTAAAAATGTTAACTGTTTTACTAGTAGTATGCATATAAATATTCATCCAGAGAAATTAATTTCATTTTGGGGGTAATTTCAACCACACTGGTAAAAAATGGTAAAACTGTCATTGGACAAGTACTAGTAATGCAATCAGACACATTTCAAATACTGAAGAATTCTCTTTCTTAGCAGGGCCTGGCAAACAAAAGCAGTTGCATTTTTCCTTCTAGAAATATGCTGACTTCCTGTGGTTCAATTCATACTGTTTTGTGAATTTCATTTTTTTTACCAGAATAAGTTTATGTCCTTCTCCAAGATTAATTCAAATATTACAATATTATTTTGAATCAGTGGTGAAAAGTAATATGTCTCCTTCTGATCATTCAAAACTGATTTGTTTTACTTTATTTCACTTGTTATATATGTTCTGTTCACATTCATTTTGAATACAAGAGATGGTGACAATTCTCTTTCATAGTAATTCCCATTCTTTTTGAACATCCTGGAAGTAGTGCTGCTTTCTTTATGAATAAAAATATGTAACATATTTGAATCTTTGCTAAACTAATGTCCTTTCATGGACTCAACTAAGTTAGTAAATCTGAACAATGCCATAAGATGTTGGTATCATTAATGAAGTTGCTAAGTGACAACCTTAAAACATATTAAGAAAATGTTGTCAATTTTATATTCAATAGAGTGAAAATGAGATCTGGTTAGAAAATAGAATTTGGGATTAAAAAGACTACATAAAAATTATTACAAGTTAACTAGTATTTAAAATATTATAATAGGGAATCAAATTCTTCCACTGTGTAAGTTGATCTTAGTAGAATGGGGTAGAAAAGTATATGCAGTTAATCCTTGAACAATGCAAGGGCTGGGGGTGCCAAACCCCATCTCCCCTCACTCTGCACAGTCCGAAAACCACATATAATTTTTGACTCCACAGAAACTTAAGTTGTCTCTTGGTATCTGCAGGGCAATGTTTCCAGGACTCCCAGAAGATACCAAAATCTGTGGATGCTCTCCAGTCCTCTATATAAAAGGGTATAGATCAATGCATATTATATAGAAATCTCTCAAATCAGCCATTCAGTATTTTGAAGTTAAATGTTCAAACTGTATTGCTATAAGGGTTAAAACAATGTCCAAGAGGTAATTTACACAGAATAATATTTCTATAGGAAGAACTGGAAATTGTGAATAATAGATATTCTGAATGAGTCCATAAAGAATTTCACATGAAGTGTTTAACTGAAAGATGATTGGCCAAGATGCAGACTATCATTTGATGTTATAGGTTAGCAAACTTTCTGTAAAGGACCAGAAAGTAAATGGTTTAGGCTTTGTAGGTCATGCAGTCGCTACTGACATCCAACTATGCAACTCTATTTGCAATAGCAAATGTGAAAGCAGTCATAAACAATACATAAATAAATAAACATTGCTGTATTTCAATAAAACTTTATTTACAAAAACAGGCAGGAAGTCAGATTTGGCCTGTGGGACATAGCTGACCAACCCTCATATACCGTAACAAAACATGAGGAAATTTTCAGATACTGCATAAGTCATTGAGCTATTTAGCAGATATTAATAAATTTATATTTATCTTCGCTTATCTTGTCATTCTTCCTTCTGATCTTATGCTTACTAAATCTTCATGATGACCCTTTAAAGACTTTATAATTGATACTGAAATATTCAATGAACCTCAAATGTCTTTTAAACAGAGTGAAGATGTGGTTGATTGAAAAGAGCAAGCCAGCTGCTTTAGGTATATATAATGCCTGGAGCATCCTATAGCAATTAAATAACTATTTGATTAATACCTTATTTTGATAATTGATCTTTCTTCCCCTAGGACATTGTATTCCAACAAATAAGCCCCATTTAATTTTTATTATACCTTTATCCCCTTCTTTCACTGGATTATTTCCTGTGTAGCCAGACCTCATCCTGTATAATAAAAGGCTAATAAGCAAATCAACAGAATGGCAGAATGACTGGTCGCTATGACTCACACTGACCACCAGGGGGCAGATGCTCAATGCAGGAATTGCCCCTTGGTGGTCAGTGTGCTCCCACAGGGGGAGCTCCACTCAGCCAGAAGCCCTGAACTGGGCTCATGGCTGGCAGGCACAGTGGCAGTGGCGGGAGCCTCTCTTGCCTCCACGGCAGCTCTAAGGATGTATGACTGATGGCTTAGGCCTGCTCCCCATGGGCCTAAGCCATCAGCCGTACATCCCCTGAAGGCTCCCGGACTGTGAGAAGGTACAGACTGGGCTGAGGGACCCACCCCCCGAGTGCACAAATTTCGTGCACTGGGCCTCTAGTCCTATTTAATAATAGACAAACATGGTAATTAACTGTACCTTCGCTATGCCTCCCATTGGCTAATCAGCACAATATGCAAATTAACCCAACCAGGATGGCGGCCGGACGCCACACAGCTGAAACGAGCAGGACGCCATACAGCTGCTTGCTCCAGTGATGGAGGAAGCCAAGGTTCCCCGCCTGCTCTGAGCTACAAAAGCAACAAAGTTTCAATTATAGAAGCTAAACAAACCCCAGATACCTGCGTTCAGCAGGCCGTGGTCTCAGAGCTGGAGCGAGCAGGAGTGGCTCTCAGCTCCAGTGATGGCAACAAAGTTTCAATTATAGAAGGTAAATAAATCCCAGAATAAAAAAGAAAAAGAAAAAAAGGAGAGGCTGGGAGCTTCAGTTGCCGGCCAGCCTGAAAACAGCCATCAGCCCCTCATTCAGGCTGGCCAGACACCCCAGTGGGGACCCCCACCCTGAAGGGGGTGTGACCAGCTGCAAACAGCCATCAGACACTCACCCAGGCTGGCCAGGCACCCAAGCGGGACCTTCACCCTGATCCGGGACACCCTTCAGGGCAAACCAGCCGGCCCCCACCCGTGCACCAGGCCTCTATCTTATATAGTAAAAGGGTAATATGCAAACTCACCCTAAGAGAAGAAAGACTGGGAATGACTGGTCACTATGACACACACTGACCACCAGGGGGCAGACGTTCAATGCAGGAGCTGCCCTCTGGTGGTCAGTGCACTCCCACATGGGGGAGCTCGGCTCAGCCACAAGCCAGGCTGATGGCTGCCAGTACAGCGGTGGTGGTGGGAGCCTCTCCCGCCTCCTCAGCAGCGCTAAGGATGTCCAACTGAAGCTTAGGTCTGCTCCCCGCTGGCAAGTGGACATCCCCCGAGGGCTGCTGGACTGCCAGAGGGATGTCTCATTGCCAGCTTAGGCCCAATCTCTCGGGGAGCAGGCCTAAGCCAGCAGGTGATCATCCCCTGAGAGGTCCCAGACTGCAAGAGGGCACAGGCCGGGTTGAGGGACTCCCCCCACCCTGAGTGCACAAATTTTTGTGCACTGGGCCACTAGTTTAGAATAAAAGTAGCTTTTTATTGTCCTCAAACTGCCAGACTATTCCCTTACCTGCTTTTCACCATACATTTTGTGTTGCTCAGTTATTCTATTCTATTCCATTTAGTAGTCTTCTGTTTCCAGAAGGATCTAAGTGAAGGGCTAACCCCAATTCTCATGCCTTCCCTTCAGTCCTTCTTTTCCTTGACATCTTGCTTAGATTAACCACTGTCTTACATGCCACCATGCTCTCTGGTTCTCTATTTGTTCCTCACCCTGTCCCTCAAGCACCCCAACTGGGGATTGAACCCACAACCTGGGCATGTGCCAGTAATCAAGTCCTTGATCTTTTGGCATTTGGGTCAACACTCTAACTCAGTGGTTCTCAACCTTCCTAATGCCACGACCCTTTAATATAGTTCCTCATGTTGTGGTGACCCCCAACCATAAAATTATTTTTGTTGCTACTTCATAACTGTAATTTTGCTA
The DNA here is from genome assembly GCF_963259705.1 of Myotis daubentonii. NCBI lineage: Eukaryota > Metazoa > Chordata > Mammalia > Chiroptera > Vespertilionidae > Myotis > Myotis daubentonii. The sequence continues at coordinate 29,472,513 of NC_081848.1, read as the reverse complement.
CTGTTATGAATTGTAATGTAAATATCTGATATGCAGGATGTATTTTCATTGTTACAAATTGAACATAATTAAAGCATAGTGATTAATCACAAAAACAATGTGTAATTATATATGTGTTTTCTGATGGTCTTAGGTGACCCCTGTGAAAGGGTTGTTTGACCCGCAAAGGGGTCAGGATGAACAGGTTGAGAACCACTGCTCTAACTGAACCATAGCAACCAGGAATACCTTTTCTTCCTGCAGCTTTTTCAAGTTCTCTATTTTGGGCGCACATTTATCTTCTCTCTGTACTTTCAGGTGCAGCGATCTTATCACCTCAATCAGTTTCAACTTTAGCTATGTTCAATTCCTAAGTCTGTATCCTCAGCCTTATTTCTCATTGATATAGACCAATATTTTCTACCACTGATTAGATATCTCAAAACCAACAAGCCCCAAATTAACCCATTGCCTTTTCTCTAAAACTATTCAGTTTTTGTTCCTGACAATGGTACTTTCTAGTAATCTAGTTACTAAGAGTCGAAATCACAATTGGCTCAAACTTCTTTCTCTTCTCCAATCATACATCCAATTGATAGCCAGGGTTTGTTGAGTCTACCTGTAATGTTCATCTCAAGCATCTCCCTTGCTCCCTTTCTATTCTCACTGTTTCTTCCACAATTCAGGACCCTCATCACCACAGTGTACTTCTAACTTGTCTCTTCTTTCATTATTTATGTTTCAGAACTCTACTCTTGAATCTTCACCTTCTAGTTCATGGTGAAATGTCTGACATTTTATTCAGAAGAAATTTCTCCCTTTATTTTGTATGAACTTATATAGCTCCCCTTTTTTCTTTCTTAATAAAGTCATCCCATTTTACATGATGTTAGTTATCTGTGCCCATGATGTTTTTCCTCATCTAAATTATAACTCTTCTGATAGTAAAGGCATCTAACTTACTTTTTTACCATTGATATAAACCATTGCATTAGTAGGAGTTTGGTAAATATTCGTTAAGATAATTACCAATTAATGTAATTTCCAACTGTGAACTAATTATTCCCAGGAAGTATGTCTTTAAAGGCTTACATGAATAGAAAGGGTGTGGGCAAGCATGACTCATCAGTTGGTTCAATGAGTTCAAACACTAAGCCTATTGTGGGTCATACTAGATATCATGAGGAATCAATGAGAAAAAAGTAAAACACAGTTTCTGACATTAAAAGCTTATAATATAAAAAACAGGTATCTAAAATTTTAAACAACAGCCAAAGATATTGAACACTTCTGGTTCTGAATTTACAACAACCATTAAAGAAACATGGACTCCATTTTACCTTTATCTGGCCTTTCTCACATGGTTCACTGCACACAGATCTGATGATGGTGTTTTTCTTGGACCATACCTCATCATCATCCATTTTTAATTCTCCATTGTCCCAGCTTCCAACATTGATATAATCAAAATAATCTTTTCCCATTTCCTTGAAGTTCATTATTTCATACCTTAGAAATGAGAATGTAATAATTATTCATCTAACAATATAAAATCTCAGCCATGAAAAATCGAAAGATTTCATTCCCAAACAATGTAAAAAAATTAGTGATACTGGAATTTTCCATGACAGTACACTAAGACTAATAACAACAAAAAACCTGTCGGTTTCACTTTGTCTTCAACAAGACTATTTTTTTTTTAAATTCAAGCATACACCTGAAATAGAAAGTAATCCCATCTGAGAAGGTGACCTGACCTTAGCAGGATGAAAGACAAATTTTGAAATAACTTCAAGAAGTTTAAACAAGTACTGCTCTTAGGCTCCTAAAAAAGATAGAAAGGTTTTCATCTCCACTCAAGTAAAATAAAATTTCCCTTTTCTAATCAAGTGAGAAATTTGGTAAACCTTCAATCTTCAGCTATAGGGAATGTGGGGGTAATTTGGAGAGGGCCAGGTTTTCCTTTCTTACTTTATCCTTTATCAATGACAAAAGTCATTCTATAAGGATACCTGCAGTGATATTTAAAGTAAGTCAGAAAATAGCTTCTAAAGCACCTCATGTAAAGTAAAAATCCCCAGATATACTAGCACCCTGTGAGTTAGTAGCTGTTATTCTTATTTTGAGCATAGGGATAGCGATGTAAAGAGGGAAAATTGATGTATTTAGGTGATTTTTCTTATATTAAGAACATTACCAGAGAATCATTTCTGAAATAATTTTTCAATCTGGGTACCTTGGATGAGTAGGAGAATCACTGTGTCAGTTCCTATAGACATACCTGTCAGTATGTCTTAGGTGCACAGTGCTTTCACATAGTACTCTCTGATACTCCCTCCCAAGACTTACAGGATTGGCAGATGGGCTCTTATGAATGCCTCCTGCAACCGTCCATGCTCAGCATACTTAGTTATCTGGAATTTGACATGGATGGAAAACTTTCTAGCTTTGGGGTTCAAGTTGCCAGATTGTCATAGTCAGACCAATACTCAGCAAATAGATGCTAAGAACAAATCTGACATCAATCTGTTTGGACATACATTGTAAAATGATACCATTCTGGTTTCATTTCCGATCATATGTTTTACGGTAGTATCTTTTTCAGAACATTAACTCATTCTTAAGTTTTGTTGGCTATTCAGTGGCCAAAGGATAGTTCTACAGTGTTTTATTCGCAGTTGGTAACAATTTTGAGTAGCTGTCCAAATTCCATTTCTAAAACAAAAACACACACCAATCTATAGGATACAAAACTGAGTCCTACATCTTTCCACTCTGCCAGTTACCCCATGGCTACTAAGCTGAGATATTAGAACATAGAACACAGGTAAAAAGGACTCATATATATGATGTCATTGGCTACTTCAAATATATTGGGCTTCTAGCTCTTCAAAAGGTGACTCTGTGAGCAAATAACTTTTGAACATTCCAGGCTGGGAAGAGGAAAGAAATGTAGGTGTCAGGAGGCTTCGCTCTTTGCTGCTATTGATTTGAACAGATCTGAGGGTTTCATTATTCACCCCCAAATAAGCCATCAATCCAATTCTACCAATTCTTAACTCTGAAAAGATCTAGCCCAAACTGTTAATTCCACAGCTAATGGAACTGAAACTCAGTAAGGTAGTGAGTCTGACCTGATTGCAGAACATGCCAGCAGCTGAGCCAACACCTAACCTCAGCCTTTAGGCTCCATTATCGAAATCTATTCGAAAGAGCTAAGAAATCAATTTCCCATTGTTTAATATTACAGAAATCTGAACTACTCTACATTTTAAGGCTCTTATTACTATATCTATGCCTTTTTTTGTTTTCTATAGGAGAATTAGTGAAAAGTGAAAGGACTTAGTTTTCGAAAAATAAACATGAAAAAAAATTTGCCACTTCTTTAACTGGCCATAATTACAAGTTGAAATATCCCGAAGATTTTGTTTATATGGCTAAAAAATCTAAAATACATTTTAACCAAAAGGAAAAAAAATGTGTTCCAATAGTTTAGCCACAAAACTAAAGGAAGGCAGGGCTCAGTTACAGAAATAACTGTCTGAGTGATTATAACTTTCTGAAAATTAAAGCAGGCTTCCTCAGAAATAGTGAGGTTCTCCTTACACAATGGGCTGAAGAAAGATTGTTGTCAGAGGAATTGAAACATCATTTGGTGGAGGGCATTATAGAGAGCATGGGATTTATATGGCTTCTAGGTTCCTCTCAGTCTATAATTCTGATGCCAAGGTGATTTTTTTTCAAAAGTTTGTTTTAAATCCTTACTGGAGAATATTTTTCCATTGATTTTTTAGAGAGAGAGTGGAAGAGAGGGAGGAAGGGGAGAGAGAGAAAGGAAAAAAATGATGGGAGAGAGACACATTGATTGGTTGCCTCCCTCATGCTCCCTGACCTGGTCAGGGATAGAACATGTAACTGAGGTATGTGCCTTTGACCGAGAATTGAACCCACAACTCTTCAGTCTGTGGGCTGACACTCTAACCATTATCCCAAACCAGCCAGGTCTAAAAAAAGTTTAATTCTTAAAAATGTGGTAAATATTCTGTTGGTCAATGTAATGGGCTCTCCAAACACTGGTCCCTACAACAAAGCAATTATAATTACCTATGCCTTTGGGGTGGTATAATCACAGAGTAAAGGAGACCACAGAGTTGGTTTGACCAAAAGTTATGCGTACGGTCTGTATAGTCTCATTTTCCTGTTACTAATTGAGTATGTAACCTTGACCATTCCTCTTCCTTTCTCTGAAACTCAGTTTTCTCCCATGGAAGTTAGAATGTTGAAACAGGTCAACTGTATGACCCTTCTATGGACAGGGCCACATAATAAGAATCAGTGTGCAAACCAGCTCAGTATCTTCACATTTCTAGGGTCCTACCCTTGTTTACTACTTGTCACTCTAATTTTGTCCATCTGTTCCTCATTTCCTGTCTTCTTTTGGGATAACTTGGATTTTAGAATTCCTCTATTGCAGTGGTTCTCAACCTTGGCTGCACATTAGAATCACCTGGGAGTCTTTTTTAAATCCTGATTTCTGGGCCTCATCCTCCGCAAATTCTGTTTCTTTGTTACTAATGTAGTGGCTCCATCCCATAACAAAGAAACAGAATTTCCAGAGGATGAGGCCCAGAAATCAGGATTTTAAAGATTCCCAGGTGATTCTAATGTGCAGCCAAGGTTGAAAACCACCGCTCTATTGGCTTTTTAGCTATTCCTCTTGTATTAAAATTTAAGTGGGTGTTTACAACATTACAATATGTATTCTTAATTTATCTTATTTTCTACTTAGTGTGCCACTTAATGTAAAATATAAGAACCTTGCCCATGTATAATTCTATATCCCCTTCCTTCATGTTGTCAAATATTTTACATTCACATATTTTACATTCACTTATAAATCTCACAATATAATATTAAAATTTTTTGCTTTAAGTAGTCATTGGTCTGACATTGACACTCCATGTTTCCTCTGTCCAATTATGGTCAGTTCCAGACCATGACAATGCCTCTGAAATCTTAGTTTCCAATGAACTCTCTATACCAGAGGTTGGAAAACTTTTGTCGTAAAGGGGCAGACAGTAAATACTTCAGGCTATGTGAAATTGCCTCTGGTTTGTGGAACTTCTCTACATTGCTAGTGTCATGTGAAAGCAACCACAAGACAGTATCTAAACAAATGAGTGCAAATGTGTTCCAATAAACTCTTATTTATAAAGAGAGCAGACTCTCATTGACCGGCAGACAATAGTTTGCTGACCTGTAATCTATACCATTGATGGTAAACAGTAAAGGTCCACATTTCTTAGCTATAATTCCGAATTCCTTAGAGCTCTGAAAACCACAGTTTTTTTTGTTTTGTTTTGTTTTTGTTTTGTTTTTTACTTTTACCTTCACTTGGCAGTATAACAGAAGTCTATCTGAACTTACCTAGTGACAGAACCTGGCCCACACTGTCATGAGGCTACTTATAGTCAGTCTATTTATCACACTTCATGTGAATATTCATGTTTTGCTGCAGAAATATTAATGTGTTGATAAAGAAGTGCTGCTCCATAGCATGCCAGGGGCATTAGAAGACTGTATAACCTTTTGTACATTCAAACATTTTGAATTCTGTAACACACCTGGCACCAAGGTTTTCCTTAAAGAATTGTGAACTGATAGGATGCTAATTAGATGTGAGGTTGAAAAGCAATGATTCTAATTTACTCTCCAATAACCCACAAGTGTGTGTGCCTAAGTGAGCTGCCACCTCTCCCAGCTTCCTCTGTTTAGGCTCTGGCTCTGGGACTCTGGCATTTTAAGGGAACACTTGACCACCCCAGGCTCCTCTGGTTTGGAATGCCTTTGATCTAGCAAAGCTGTAACTTTTAATCCGCAGAACTAACAACATAATGCCTTCAAATACATTTATCAGACAACAATGGCTTTTTAAAATTGTGATCCTGGTTAATTGGCAGGGTGTTGTATATGGTTAGGAGTTGAAGCCCAGCAGGCTGAGTAAGAATACTGACTACCATTTATTAGAATGTGTCTTTGGGTGAGTTACTTAACCTTTGGGAGCCTCAGTTTGTAAACCTTAATCTGGAAAAGAGAATAATAATATTACTTATCCCATAGGATTCAAATGTAGAGGATTTAGCTTAGTGTTTGACCCACACTCAATAAATGTTAGTTTTATTTATTTTGTAAATATAACTGTATTTGTTAGAAAAACAAAAAGTTTCAAACCACTTTTTCCTAAGTCTGGCTCATGCCCTCAGAAGCCAATTCTGATAATTTATTAATGAGTTAATATAATACCCAACCTTAGTAATGCATGGAAAATCTCTAAACAACTGTGAATTCCCAGAAATTATTTGTAAAATGTTAGGTATATTACTATTAAGAGAATATTTAGAAATTTTATTTGAGTCTTAAAGAGATTCATGCTCCAAAAAAAGGTTAAGAACCAGCATCGGAAATGTATCTCATTACAGCATATTTAGGATTATAAATGAGATAGTGACTCGTTAAGATTTCCCATTGGAATAGAGCTGAGCCATTTATTCACTATCTGGTTTGTGAAACTGGCTTGCATATATGAAATGAAAACTGAATGGTGAAGCTGTAATCACAACATCTGTGAACAATCCCAAGCTGATGTCAGTATGGTGAGGATGCATACAGGACTGATAAATCCATGTGTAGATACCAGAGCACAGGCCTAGACCTAAGCCCAAAGATTGAGCTCATTGTTCTACCTGCCCCAAGAAGCATTACAGCAGATGCCAATTTTGACCCTGGGTAAATGCTTGTATCTCTCCCTCCCACTCTGCACCCTTCACTCCCTGTAATGGATAAACTGAATAGCCAAAAATTAGAAAACCACATGTGAAAAGTTAGCTAATCTTAGCTAATAGCCTGTCTGGAGCAATAGTCTTCACATCTCTAGAATAGAGAAAATATCCAGCTTTCCTCTTTGCTGCATGACTTGACACCAGCTGTAACTGAGAAGTCCAGTTTAGTATGAAATGGTAAGGGCTGCATCAGAGACAAGCTCCAGCTTATCTTGGGAATATGGGCCAAGTTAACCCAAGGTGTAGGCACCTAGGTGATGAGTCCTGGAGAGACTCTTGAAACCTTTTGGCACAGTCAACCGCAAACACTGTGTAAGCTGACCCCCTGCAAGCGCAGCTGTCAAACACAATCTGCTATGGGAAGAGTACCTGGAATTTAACAGGGGGAGACTAAAGGACCCCAATTGTCCTGCAGCAAGGCAGAGTGAAGACCCAGCCTTGCTACAACCCAGTATATCATTTCAATGACACCGTCTCTCATGGATTAAAAGTTCCATGTGAAGAGTCACTTAAGAATTTGGAGTATGAAATAGATGTGAATTCTGATAAGTTCTAGGTACTTCAGGACTTTCTCTGGAGGCTGACCTGTAATTATGTGTAAGTTCATATTTTCAGACTCCTCTCTATAAGTAATGGAAGGGGAAATTTCAGAGAAAAAGGCAATTTAGTCCTTGAGAAGGGAGAAAGTGCTCCAGTTGGAGGATAAGAAAATAAAATATGACTTGTAACTCTCTGTAGGTACAGCAGACAATATAACAGTGCCTCATGCCTATTTCTGGAATACCAGAGATTGAATTGTTCCTGTTTCAGAATAGCTTCATGACCCAAGAAGAGATCAGAATACAGGGGATAATATGGCAAACAGAACTTGTTTTTGATGATCTATGATAACGTGAGGACCCTGCTTCTATGTTTACATCTCTGAAATATGGGGATGATTCCAAGACCATGTTTTGCACATCAGCATCAATATGTTTCCCTGGCCACAGGAAATAGGGATTTCCCTCTCTGTCTCTTCTCACTTTGTGATGTCAGAGCTAGTCAAACATTACCAGGATGCCTGGATAACTACCAAGGATATAAACAGGTACCTCAGGATCAAGAGATGGCTGTTGTTCAGGATCTATTGTCTAGTGGGGAATTGTAACATACCTTCCTGGAGAGTCTCCATTCTCATCGAATAAGATCATATCTCCGGAAACCCCAGTGAAATTGGTTTTCATCAGGGAGTCCAAAAGTTTCTGTCCATCGATGGGTTTCATTGCATCGCACAGGCCCGCGTAGCCTGGGCAGAGGGACATCTGCATATTGTGAAGGCCATAGGCCATGGAGTAGATCGCATTGATCACAAATCCCATTTTGGAATCTTGAACGTGATGTGTTCTCAGAGTCAGAGAACCTGTTGGGAAACAAATTAGAAATTAACTTTGAGATTTAATTCAATGATAAGTACATCTAAGACTCTGAATAATTTTGAATAATTAGAGAATGTAGTGGAGTGATATTATAGCTAGAACCAGAGGTGAAACTATGACCCAACAGCCAACATACTATGACTTGTAATTGTCTTCTACTTTCTGTATGTGTTTCCCCGCCCCCCCCCCCCCCCCCAATCCCAAAGGACCTGAATCCCTAAAAGCACCAAGGTTCACTTACCCCTTTACCCAGCTCTGGGAATGGATGCAGGATAGCGCTACACTTATCTACCACAGAAGTTATCTCAAGGATGGGTTAATCTCCCTGAACGCAGCTGTGATCACATACCTCAACAAATCCTCAACAAATCTCCAGTGTCTAAACTATTAAGTTCTTACTTAGCTGAGTAAACTGGATCCTCCACTATCTTGCCTCAACTTACCCATTTAGATTTATCACCTGCCATTCCAACCTCAAAGCATATGGTCTCCATAAATTAGACTATTTGGAAATTATTAAATATAACATTTAAGTTTCATTCATTCATTCATTAATTCAATAAACTTTTATTGGAGTCTGTGTATATATAAAGCTATCTGGCAGATGAGCTAGGGGAACTACACAGATGAATTGAACACGGATTCTGCACTTAAGAAGAAACTTGCTGGATAATAGAGCTAAATTATATAACTAAAGTGAAAGATATAAGGTGGTAAATCTTTTATATAAGTAAGTGGAGTTAAAATCCATAGAGGCCCAAGGAGGGGGTGATCCCTTCCAAAGAAAGGCTCTTGGAAAGTGGCATTAAAGAATTAACATTCAATATGGGTTATTGAATTCAACAGATATGGAGTGATTGCTCAAAACTTGCTGAGACTGGGGGACATAATGTTGAACAAGAGAGACATGATTCTTGCTCTTGTTTACTTAGAGTCTAGAGGGCAGATGAGCATCTGGTTTGACAAGTGCTGAGGTAGGGCTGAATCAGGAAGGGCACCAGACCCAGAAGCTCACTGAAGCTGAGCATTATGGCTGAGTATCAGCTGGATGAAGAGTAGAAGGAAAGAGGGTTCCAAACATGTCTGAAGGTATACAGATGAGATAGAGCACACTGCATTTGGGAAACTTTACAAAGATTGAAATGGCCAGAACATGGAATGGGAGGTAGGAGAATGGGGAGAACTGAAGTAGTAGAGGAAGACAGGACTCTTAAGTCACTTTAGTTTGCTGTACTGTATTATAAGAACATGGAGATCCTTTATAGTATTTAAACTAGGAAGGAACCTGATCAGATTTCTAATTTAGAAAGACCTATCTTGCTACAGTGTAGAGAAAGATTTAAAGGGCTGTAGGAGTGGAGTCAGGAGGCAATGCAACAATCTCAGTGATAGCTGAAAATGACCTAGTCTAGGGCAGAGGACATGGTTATGGGCAGGAGTGTAAAGGAGGCAGAATTTACTACCAGGCCCAGTGACTGAAGAATGCAGAGGAATGAGACATATAGGAAGAGCATGGTAATAAGGTGAAAGGAATATTAGAGGTTTGTCATTTGGTGAAAAGTTTTCTTTAAGTGGGATAAAAAGGAACTCTTTCAAGATAGCATGGTTCTTGATGAGTTTTCAAACTGTAGAGATATATTCTCCTGTTCTTGATTGCTGGCAAAAATGCTAACATTCTTAAGTTTCCCTGAGTACTAGTACTGAGGATCACTAAGAAAACTAGCATAATTAATCTTGACAAGTATAAGAAGAGGAAGCCTGTTTCCTTTTCAAGACTTGACGCTGGCCCCAGGCTGCCAGCCAAATCTTACAATTTCCTTCTCTACACTGAGTATATTCATACTTCCTCATTTCCCCATCTGCTGCTGGAAATTCCTCCGGGTGCTAAGTCAAATATATTGGGGGCACTTTTAATTCCTCTCTTTCCTGCCTAACTTCTCAAATCTTATTTGATCTATTTTCTAAAGACATCCAGAATTAAACCATTTCATATAGATCTACCTCTGCCAGGTTCACGATATATCATTTCCTGCCTGGATACAGCAATAGCCTTTTAACCGGTCTGTTTTTTACTTTTGCCCATCCTCCTACTCAGGCCGATTTTCAACAAAATAGCCAGAAAAATTCTGTTAAAATATGTCAGATCATGATACTCCTTTCATCAAACTTAACCAGTGGCTCCCTTATTACTGAAAGTAAAAGTCAAGTCCTTACAGTGACCCAAGAAGTCATATAGAAGTTTAGCTCATGGTGCTCCACCCTTACCCTTCTGACTCCTTCCTGGTCCTCTGCACTTAAATTATTCCTCTCTAGGCACTCTAATCTCCTCCCTGATCCTCAAATATGCCCAGGTGTGGTTCTGCTGACGGGCCCTTGTACTTACTGTTCCTTCTACCTGGAATGTGCTGCCTCAGAGATCTGCAGAGCATCCCCTCCCCAATTCAGGTCTTGACTCAAATATCTTCCTCTCTGTGAGACCAACTCTGGATATCCTGCCTAAATTGCATTTCCACCCCCCTCTTTCCACACTCTGCCTATCTCCTCTCCCAATATTATTTTTCTCCTTACCACCATCTAAAATGCTATATGTTTTATTTATCTGTCTTATTTATGGTCTGTCTCATCTACCCACTGAAATGAAAACTCATGAGATATGGAATTTTTTTCTGTTCTTTTCACTACTCAGTGCCTAGAATAGTGCTTGACACATAGTGGGTCCTCAACAAATATTTGTTGAAATAATTAAAGAACTGTCCCTTCTAACTAAACCATTACTACTATTTCTTTTTCCTCCTTGAATGTACTAACACTAATCCTACCTACTTTCAAAAGCTCCAAGAGAACTTCCTTCATGAAGACCACCATGATTGCAGATCCTAAAATTAAGCTTGCCCTTCCAAACTCTCTATTACTTTCTCTACTCCTCTCACAGGCACCCTGAATACCTTACTATAGCAACGTACGCACACTTACAGGACAGAGAATTTGAACTATCCAGTCCCCAAGTTAGTCAATTACCTACCTTCCTTTGTTTAAATCTTTAAATAGAGGCAGAGTTATTCACCTGATTGATACTACTTCCAGAAAATGGACTAAAAATAGGCCATCTTTGAGGTCATCTCCAAACTCACTATCAGAATTCAGCAATGAGTGTTTTTATGTCTATTAAACATGTGGTAGCTGATTCTCATTCTTTTATTTTTCATCTTATGAGCAGAATTGAGAGATCTAGGTTTACATTCCTATTTTATGTCTTCCTAGCTCTGTGACTTGGAAAGTTACTTAACTCTTCTAAGATTAAATTTAATCATTTGTTAAATGAAGACCTTCACCTTGCAAGGGTGATATGAGAATTAAATATTATAGGAAAGTCATAAGTACCTCACACAAGGCCTGGCACAAGGTAGGTCCTTTATAAATAGTAATTATATCAAAATGTACTAGTCAATCATAATAACTTTTAGTCACTATGTTTTATGGTTAAGACTTTGGAGAATAAAAGCAAGCCAAAGGTCTCCTCTGATGTGGTGCTCTCAGGCGCTCATCTTTCAGGTTCTCCTTCTGATTTTTTTATGCCTTGTCTATAGGAGACAGCAACCTGCACTAAGGCAAAACTTGAACCTTATTCACTTGCAAATAAAATCACAGTGCTTAGGGCATGGTTCCTGTGTTCTTTATTGAATGGGTCCAAGAATGAAAATTTGCATTTGTTTGGCAGTTGTCAAAATAATTTTTTGTGTGTACCAGTGATGTGCATCAATACTGTGTCCAAATTGTAGAGATAAAAAAACTGATGTGGAGATAGGTTAATTAGATTTTCCGAGGTCACACAGATAGTAAAAATCAGAAATAGACAAGAAATTCTAGCACTGAAATTAGTATCTTTTTTGCTATACAACATTGCTTTTCACTGGAAATATGCACTCCCTGAACAATATAGTGCATCGCCCTATTAAAATATTCTTAATTAAGTGCTAAAATTAGGGGGAATAAACTAGCAATAATATTGGATCTTTCCTGGAAAATGCTTTGTGTCTGTCCCCTTGAATAGTGCCCACTGGTGGGCCCAGGAATATATACAAAGAGCTGACCACCAGCAAGAGCTTGAAAACCAAGAAACACATGTATTTTGTGCACAGTCTGTTGAATCGTTTATTATTTTTTTAAAATATATTTTATTGATTTTTTACAGAGAGGAAGGGAGAGGGATAGAGAGTTAGAAACACCGAAGAGAGAGAAACATCGATCAGCTGCCTCCTGCACACCTCCTACCAGGGATGTGCCTGCAACTAAGGTACATGCCCTTGACCAGAATCAAACCTCCTACCAGGGATGTGCCTGCAACTAAGGTACATGCCCTTGACCAGAATCAAACCTGGGACCCTTCATTCCGCAGGCTGATGCTCTATCCACTGAGCCAAACTGGTCAGGGCAATCATTTGTTATTATTGAGTATCCGGGACCAACTGGCCTATTTGGGGAACATTAGGGTCTTGTAGAAGTTCCTGGTGATTCTTTCCCCTTGTCACTTAAAGATTTCATATGATTACAAATTAAAAAAAAAAAAAACTTGCTAGAAGAAACTAATGGAACTTTGGCCTTTGTAATTTCTCAATTCATTTTGATACACGTATTTTTTTTAATTAAATCTTTATTGTTCAGATTATTACAGTTGTTCCTTTTTCCCCCCATAGTTCCCATCCACCTAGTTCCCACCCCACCCTCTGCCGTCCCCCACCATTGTCCTCATCCATAGGTGAACGATTTTTGTCCAGTCTCTTCCCACATCCCCCACACCCCTTTCCCCCCGAAAGAATAGTCAGTCCACTCCCTTTCTATGCCCCTGATTCTATTATAATCACCAGTTTATTCTGTTCATCAGATTATTTATTCACTTGATTTTTAGATTCACTTGTTGATAGATGTGTATTTGTTGTTCATAATTTGTATCTTTACCTTTTTCTTCTTCCTCTTCTTAAAGGATACCTTTCAGCATTTCATATAATACTGGTTTGGTGGTGATGAACTCCTTTAGCTTTTTCTTATCTGTGAAGCTCTTTATCTGACCTTCAATTCTGAATGATAGCTTTGCTGGATAAAGTAATCTTGGTTGTAGGTTCTTGGCATTCATCACTTTCAATATTTCTTGCCACTCCCTTCTGGCCTGCAAAGTTTCTGTTGAGAAATCAGCTGACAGTCATATGGGTACTCCCTTGTAGGTAACTGATTTTCTTTCTCTTGATGCTTTTAAGATTCTCTCTTTGTCTTTTGCTCCTGGCATTTTAATTATGATCTGTCTTGGTGTGGTCCTCTTTGGATTCCTTTTGTTTGGGGTTCTCTGCGCTTCCTGGATTTGTAAGTCTATTTCTTTCACCAGGTAGGGGAAGTTTTCTGTCATTATTTCTTCAAATAGGTTTTCAATATCTTGCTCTCTCTCTTCTTCTGGCACCCCTATAATTTGGATGTTGGTACACTTGAAGCTGTCCCAGAGGCTCCTTACACTATCTTTGTATTTTTGGATTCTTTTTTCATTTTGCTTTTCTGGTTGGGTGTTTTTTGCTTCTTCATATTTCAAATCTTTGTCTTGATTCTTGTGATCCTCTAGTCTGCTTTTGGAACTCTGCATATTATAGTTTATTTCAGTCAGTATATGCTTAATTTCTAGTCGGTCCTTTTTCATAACCTCTAGGGTATCACTAGATTTCTTGAGGGTCTCACTACATTTATTGGCGGTCTCACCAGTCTTTTTGAGGGTCTTACTAAATTTATCGGCAGTTTCTAGAAATTTCCTGAAAAACCTTAAAAGTGTGGTTTTGAACTCTATATCCAGTCATTTTCTTTCCTCCATTTATGTCATTTGCGACCTGTTTCTTTGTCTCCTCATTTTTTATGCTTCCCTGTGTTGGTAGAGTGGCTTTGTATGCTAGGTGTCCTATAGGGCCCAGTGGCTCAGCCTCCCCAATTACCTGAGGTGGACACTCTTGGTGCACCCCTTTGTGGGCTTTGTGCACAGTTTTGTGTAGTTAAGCCTTGATTATTGTAGGTATCACTGGGAGGAATTGACCTCCAGGCCAATTGGCTGTGAGATTCAGCTGTGTCTATGGTGGGAGAACTTCTGTGCTGGAGACACCCTTCTGGGGCAGGACTTGCTTCAGTGGGGCTTTGGTGCTCACTGAGTCTGTCCCCTGAGTGTGTCCCTTATGGATCTGAGGAGTTGTAATTGGATGGTCCCACTCTGACCACTGGGTACACTGGCTCTTGGATCTAAGGAGGTGCTAATTTAGCCTCTGCCTGAGGCTACCCAGCAGGAGCTATGAGGAGATCTTCAGATTCCCCTTCCTTGTTTGGGGTTTGGAGGTGCCCAGATGAAGCCCAGCTGTGAAGCAATGCAAGCTGCTGTGGGGCCTTGGGCCTTCTCTTGGAAGTTCTGGGTCTGTCTGGCCCAGCTGCAGTTTGTTAGGTAATTTTCAGATTGCAAAGGGCCAGGCCTTTCATATGCAAAAGCCTCTGCCACAGCTTGGGTGGGGCTAGGTCTCAGGGAATCAACAGGGCAGAGCAAGCAGCTATGGCTGATCTTCAGCCCTGCCCTAAGGGGCCCCATGTCTCAGTGTCCCGGTAATCACTGCAAGCACCTCTGAGAGAAAGCCTCCCTCGAGGTCCAAGTTCTGCCCGCTGCCAGACAGTCCAGTTTCTCCCCATATGAATCTAGGTCCCCAGAGACTCACCTGGAACTGGAGCTCAGAGCAGTCGGGGGCTTGTGACTCCCTCCCGATTCAAAAAGACAGCTGCGTCCTCAGTTGCCAGCCCTTGCCACGTGCGCCTCCGTGCCTCTGCACTTCCGCACCTCCTCTAAGTCTCAGTGTGCTTTAGTCTTTCCTTCTAGTTGTAGAATTTCCACTCAGCCAGCCTTCCTGTGGTTCTGGATGATGTCCATTTTGTCTTTTAGTTGTATTTTTGAATTTGTTGTGGGAGGCAACAATTTCTGGTGTTTACCTATGCCACCATCTTGGTTTCTCCTCTATACACGTATTTTTAAAGGAAGATATTTTAAACTGTTTTTAGCATTCAGGCTGCAGCGGGGGTTCAATTTAGAGACATTCAAGTTTGAATTCTGCCTACACCATTCCACCTACTTTCCAGACTCTTTCCTTCAATTAGAAGAAGCAATTCATGGCTGAGCTCTCACCTTCAGGGAGCTGACAGCTGTGTTGAAATGTGTACTAACAAAATAAATACTTTACAAAATGGTTTAATTTCATAAAACTCAGTGAACTTGGAGCTCTTTCCACTATAGATGAAAAAACTAAGGGAATCAAGACAACTGTAAATAACTGGCAAGTTTAGCTTTTTGTATAGAGGGGGGGGGTGCTACCCACACTTAAAAGCAATCAATACAACAGATATTTGTAGATGTGGGGAGTCAGCTGGTTAATTAGAGAGTTTTTCTGCCTCTTATTTCCTCAGGCTTAGATCTCTGGCTCCACTCCCTTCCTAACTCCACATAGTTCTAAAGGGGGTGAATCTTCGAGATGTGATCTTAGCCCTAGACGGTTTGGCTCAGTGGATAGAGCCTCAGCCTGCAAACTGAAAGGTCCTGGGTTTGATTCCGGTCAAGGGACATGCCTGGGTTGCAGGCTTGATCCCTGGGGAGCATGCAGGAGGCAGCCGATCAATGATTCTCACCATTGATGTTTCTTTCTATCTCTCTTTCTCTCTCTCCCTTCCTCCCTGAAATAAATAAAAAAATATATTCTTAAAAAACATGTTGTCTTACTTTATGTTAGAGAATGCATGTCAGCTCCTCAGAGCAGCTGAGCATAGAGGCAGGAGAACAGGTTCTGGAACCAGGCAGCAGGTTAGAATCACAGTTGGGCTGTGTGACTTTGGCCAAGGACATTAACCAGTCTGTGCCTGAAGAAAATGGGTTTAATAATAGTGTCTAACTATTTTTTATTTGGAAATACTTCATTTTAACTAAAATAGTTTTATACAAGTATGAAATAAGTTTATACTTATAAAGCATTTGATGAAATAAATTGATTTATGTTATGTGGTTCCTGACCCATGTTCTGTTATTAACGATCTGGTTTATTTCTCCACAAACAAACTATAAAGATCTGGAAGAAGTATATTGCCAAACAGGGGCTTTAGCTAGGGCATATGTTCCAACTGTGTTCTTTGAGGGGTTGTATAATGTAAGGCTTTGGAGTGTTTTTCTTGGAGAAATATCATAATCTATTGGACCCATCTCAGAGAGTAGACACCTTTCTTTCTGATCATTTCTTTAACATACAGATGCTGGACTCTTTTACTGGCTGTATAGTGTTCCCTTGTATGGATATAGCATCATTTATTTTGACTAATTCCAGATTGTCATAATTTCTTTCTTGGGTTACTACAACAGCCTCCCAACAGATCTTACTACCTCCAATCTTGCCCTGCCTGAGCCTCTATATTTCCAATGTAGATATATAGGGAGTTGTCTTTCTAAAGCACAAAACTGATTTTGTTAGCCCCCAATCAAAACCATTCAGCTGATATCCAAATTATACCTTACATACCTTTTCCTGACCTTCAAGACCTTTCTTATTCTGCCCTCAATTTATTTATCTACTCCGATCTATCATACTCCCTAGGGACAAAGATTCTGTGTCAGTTACAGAGGTAGCCCTTGTGCCTAGCCCTACACCTGACACATCATTGGCACGAGTAACGTATATAAAATATATGCATGAGGACCGGTGTCTCAAAGGTACTCAGATCGTCAAATCAGTTTACTGAAGCAATTTTTCCTTTGTAGAAAGACACTAAATAAAATTAAACAATGCCAGCTTACAACAGGATCTGCCAGGTAGACCGGACAATACTATTAAGTAATCAGTGTGATTTTACCATCTAACAAAACTACATGGCAAAAATCCAGGCCCAGTCCATATGGAGAAAGCACTCTGAGTCCTGTTTTTCCCACTGAATGCAGCCAAGAACCCTGGGTGGAATGACTTTCTGTCCTGAAAAGTAAAGGTAACAGGAGAACGAGGGAAGAAAACCAGGATTTGTAATGCCACTGAACCATGCATGACATTCTTGGATCTCTTTCCTCCGGTACCTCCTGGCCTGGACTCAAAGGCAACCCCAAACATGGGCTGTGCACCAGGTCCAAGTTCAGGCACCAAGAGCACCATGAGGAGCTCTCTATTACTGGTCTTAAGAGTGGAAAGGTTACCCTACAAGGCAGAGAGGGTGGGAGAAAAGCCATTTTTTGTGTTTATTTGTTTGTTTTCCTATGCAAGTCCCCGGCATCTCTGCAGAGGGGGAGTGGCAAAGGCAAATGTGGCTCTCCCCACTTGGCTCCCACGATAATCTAGCTGAAGGAACAGAAAGTATGAGACACAGGTAGGAACTAAAGCCTCCAATTTCTACACAGGAGACAAGGAGGGGAATAAGAGAGGCTGGGACCTGGAGTGTCAGGGAGACTATAGAGCAGGAAGGAGATCAAGAAAGTGACCCCACACAATTGAAAATGATCCTAGACTCCCCTCTGAGTTGTGCAAGCCTGGGTTTGACCCCCATCAGCATACCAAAGTTTTGAGAGGTGAACTATGGGATTCAGCACTGCCTCGGCCCAAGACTGGCCCCTCAAGGAGGCACATGCACAGTAAATACTGACAGCACTGCCAAGGCCTCGACAACTGCCCTGATAATGGGCTCTCAGGCCACAGACGGTGGGTGCAAGCTTATAACCTGAAGATAACCAGATCAATTTCCTGTATTTTTAAAATAAATATTTGACATAAGATAACATTATGTCTGAAATGTCCAGAATCATGACATGATCCCTGAAGGAAGGGGACTGTCTATAGCCACTGGGAATGCTGTAAGGGTCCCACCACCTTTTACTGATCTTCTGTCTCCATTCCCAAGCATCCTGCTCTCCTTTGGTTGACACAATCTTTCAATAGATGTCTTAATAAACTCAGTTATATTCACTTCCTTTGTTCTTGCTAGTCAGACCCTAGAGAGAAATTCTGGCTCAATCGTTAATTTATTTGCTTGCACATTCAGAGATTAAGTTATTGATTAAACAGACATTTACTGAGTCCTTATTGTATGTCAGACACTGTGTTGGATGCTGGTGATATAAACGTGAGTAATACAGTATCTCTTTCCTCAAAAACCTTAGCGTGTAAGGCAGGCAGGGGCTCAGTGATAGAAGTTTGTGAGGGTAGAAAGAGTTTCACCTTCTCAGGGCAGATTTTAAAGTCCAAGTGTCTGTCATAAAAGGGCTCATTTTCTCCAGATTTCTTTTCTTATTCAATAAGGGGGAAAGAGAGGATGTGTTACTGACTTGGCATGTGAATGCCTGAAAGACCTGGACTTCATCCAGCAGTATTTCCTGTTTAGGGATTAGTTTGTAGGGTCTGCTCTGGGCCGGCCCTGTGTAGGCAGGAGGATGTGTGCCAACTCAAACTTGTCAACTGCTCTCGGGCCGGAGCTGCTGCACAGCAGCCTGCACTGAGGAAATGGGAGAGGGAGGGCGGCTGTTTTCTCTTTGTTTCTTCAAAACTGGATTTCTAATTTAGAACACGAACATTCAATCCTAATTTTGCTATTGTTTCATCAAATCAGAAGGCCCCACAAGGATGGGCAGAAACTGAATCCTCCAATCTGTGATGACAATTTAATTTTATAGTGTTCAAAACATGCTCTTTCATTCATCTGGGGAACCGGAACTTTGAAGCTTAATAGCCGTTAGACAAAGGGAAATCAGACCGTCTTAACAATGTGGAATCAAAGGATGTCTGAGATGCGAGAGACTTGGGGAAGCATCTAGGTTAGAAGCTGCAAAAAGGAAGCCCTTGGGCTGAACTCCTTTATTCCTCTTCGGCCTAAATGCTATTTTGTGGAAATTTCACATATGAATCCAGCTTTGTAGACTCTTGACAAACTCAGATGTCACAATACTGGCTTCGCATTCTCACCTGGCAAATGCTGACCTGCTTCTATTTCTTATCTCTTTGGCTCCTCTAGGCATCTGAGATTGGGACTGCCTAATCTGGTCCAATAAACTCATTTTATAGTTAATGGAAATAAGGCCAATAGAAGGAAAAGGATTTCCCTAAAGTCATACCTTTGATGGTAGCTGGCCCGCTACCCTTGTGTCCAAACTCTTGGGTTAGTGCTATTTTCATATGGGAGGCAAAATAAACCCCATGATTGAATGTTGTTTTCAGCAAGCTAACTCATGACTATAGAGTAATGAAATTGGCAATGGTTTTCTTTTGCAAAAATCTTGTTAGTTCTTTGTGTTAGTCTTTATGCTAACTACAAAAATGCATTCAGATGGCCCTCACTATTTCCTCTCCACCTACCAGTTGGGGAAGAATAGTAAAGAAAAGCAGGCTCTACGGAGAGGGATTCAAATATTTTCTAGGAAGGAGATTATCAATCTGGAAGATGCCATTGGATAACATACTGTAACGCTGTAATGAAAAAGAATTGCAGTGAAACAAATTCTCCCAACTCTCATTTATTTTCCGGATCTACTCATTCCTCATGCCTATGGCAAATGGATTCCAGTTATGCTCAGTGGATGACACCATAATTTGTTTCCTGCTGTGACAGCAGGGCAGAGCATCCCCCAAGCCAGAATTAATCTTTGGCCATTACCTGCTCCCACAGAAATGTGTTTATACCCCCATTACAACACATAATGCTTTCTGCCATGCATTAGCATCATCTATGTGCTTGTCTGTGCCCACCACAGAGTACGAGCATCCTCAAGGCTAAAACTGTCTTGTTTATATTGTATCCCCACAGTTCTAACACTGTGGTATAGAGTGTGCAATTAATTCTTTCATTTAACATTTATTAAACAAAAGCCTCTAAATATACCATGAGATTCAGAGGTTAGTTCAGAATAGACAGTCAGCTCTATGAAGACCAAGCCCACATTGATCTTGCTTATTATTGTATTTTCAGCAACCAGAATAGTGGTTAACATTGTCATGAATACATTGGCAGGTGATAATGAATGATGGGTAATATAGTGGGTCAGAGAGAGAAGCTAATAATATAATGAAGATGCAAGTAGCTTCTTGGGAGCATATGTTAAGATTAATAATAAAAAAGGACTAGTTATTTATATGGTCTAGGGCAGGGGTGGGCAACCCCTGGCATGCGTGCCAAACATGGCACGCCAGTAACTTTTGCTGGCATGTGAATCCCTCTCTTATAATCTTCCATTTACAATTTTTTTCTTAATATCAACTATTTTATTTTTCAGATAAATTCAGTGTAGGTGCATCTTAGATAAATAAATAATTTTACATAACACGTTATCTTAAAGACCATAGACATGGATTGACAAGAGAGGGGAAGAGCAATTTCTATGCCTCTGCCTTAACTCTCCCTGCCTTCCTAGATCATACCAGTGTTTTGGTTTCATCCACATATGCTTGTGAATCTTTGTTCTCAGTGATGAATTTTGTTAAGTCTCATAATAGGAGTAGCCTGACGGATGAAAGTAGTAGCTCGTGCATATCTCTGAAGGTCACGAAATATAAACCTATGTAAAATCTGTCATCAGTGAGGCAGCAGCAAAAGTCCCACTGATAATATCAAACAGAGTCATAAAGTTTTCTGTCGGACTATCAGTGTACATGTATACATTAAAAAATAAATGTATTTTTCATCATCATATACTGTGTTTTTGTCGCTCGAATGAATTTTATTATTTCTTCAAGGTTCTTCACATACGTACACCTTAAGAGATATCAAGTAGGCGTAACATGTTCTCAAAAAATTAGGATTAGCACGCAGAAGAATTTTGAGTCAGAGATTTTGCTGGTTTTGGAAAGCACTCACAAAAAGGTTGCCCACCCCTGGTCTAGGGCTTAGTCAGAAACTAGTGATGTCATAGAGGAAAGGTTAGTGTATGCGAGGATTGAAGTAACTAATGACATTACATAAATCATCCATCCCCTTTCCTAACACTGTGTGTACTGTGCATCAGGAAACATGGAAACACTGGGAACCCAGAGTTGTACCCGGTCCCCTACAGATACACCAGTTTAGATTTTCTGCAGTGACTCCAATTTATAACTGTGCCTGAAATACAGGCAGTTGACCTCTAAATGCTGATATTAAAATGCAAATGATCGCAGTAGCTGTGGAAAGAAGACATCTTCAGGGAGCTACAGAGACTCAACAGGAATCCTACACTTCTATGTGCAGATCGCCACATTTTAAATTTAAATGATTCACCATTAAGTGCCGGTTGGCAGCCCTCTGATGGATGTGATTTCAGCTAGCATATCTCATTCATTCACATTACAATATTTTGAGGAACTTCCATATGGTGTGTAAATGAAGGAAGAATTCCACAGGGATATGAAGGCTGGTGGTTATGCTATTATTCAAGAGAGTAAATGGCCAAAAGCCATAGCATTTCATTCTCATTTTTAAACTCAGACCAGATTCTTAGACCAGAACTTTCCTGCATGGCCCTGTCTGTCTGTCCATCTTTATCGTCATTATTCTTTTTCATTTTAACTGTGTTTCATAGTGTTTCCTGAAGATGTGGCTTTCCCATCTTTATCTGGTGAGTTTCCTCACAGTTTAATGGTCACATTACTGTGAAGTTGCACTATAGTTTCCCAGGCAGGATTGAGTAATTCTTCTTTTCAGGGCTTCCTTATTTGGAAAACAAGGAAATTAATACCTGTTTGGAGAGTTGTGAGATTTAGAGATAATACATACAGAAGTCAAGACCCTGAAACAGGTACTAAGTAACTAGAGACTTGCGCTGCTGTGGTTGTACACCTAGTACAATTTATGTACAAGAGGTCACTAGATGAGTCTAATATGTTTATAAAGTTTTGTCCCCACCTGTGAACATTTGAGAACTACTCTGCTTTTTTACTCATGTAATGTTCCAGAGTTTTTGCTTCTGAAAATAAGGGATGCTAAAAACTTAACTTCTAATTAAAAATTACAAGCATGATAAATGAAAACCCCATCTCGTATAATAAGCACCATAATTGAAATGAAGTAGAAAATTGAAAAAATGAATTACATTGTGGCCTATAAATTTTCTGTGAAGAATTAAAGCACAAAATGCAGAGTTCACAAATTGTACACATGGAAGATTAATTATCTCGTGTAATACAAGAGATTTGATTAGGGTAGAGATAGTTGTGCAAAATGTTATCCACTGGATCATTTTTACTTAAAAAAGTCCTTATGAAGCTCCCTCTTCTGAGGATGCTAGTTACTGCCCCATTAGTACTGGCTTCTTTATTATAGATATTACTTTAAAATCACAATAATACCATTTGCAGCCATGACAATGGTATTTTCTATAAACTATTTTATTCTGAAATATTTTAAAAGTAGTCATTAAAGGATAAGAGATGGGAGAAGAAAGTTTCCCACAGATGCTAGATGCTGGTTGCTGTACTTTCATTGCCTCATTTAATCCTCAGGGCAAACATATAAACTAAGCATTATATTCTGCCATTGTGAGATGAGAAAATTTGGGCTCAGAGAGTTAAAATAAAATGCCAATGACATAAAGTTAAAATGTGGTAAAGTGGAATTTTAAACTCAATTTAAGCGGCTCTATAGACTGACCTTTCTGTGCCTGTACCTACCCTAACTTTTTATAAACATAAGGTCACTTTTGCAAATGTCATTTTCTGTCACTTGAAATTGAGAATAATCATCTCTATTAATTCTGAAAGTAGCACTTGAGGGGAAAATTTTATATATATATATGTGTATACATATATATGTATATATATAATATTTTAATTAATAGTACTGGGTACTATTTACTGAAAAATTATTATTATCCTAATTTAGTCATTAGTAAAGCCCTACCATTAACCTCATTTTAAAATATATTTATATTTTTATTGATTTTAGAGAGGAAGGGAGAGGGAGAGAGAGAAACATCAATGATGAGAGAGAATCATTGTACGCCCTCCTGTACGCCCTCTACTGGGGATCGAGCAGCATCCTGGGCATGTGCCCTGACTGGGACTAGAACTGTGGTTTCCTGGTTTATAGGTCTATGCACAACCACTGAGCTACAACGGTAGGACAACCTCATTTTTTATACAAGGAAACTGAGGTATTAGGCAACTTTTCTAAGGACAAATAGATCGAAAACACATTAAATTATAGCATCGCTAGTATCTGGGCGGAACACTTCTCAAACACTCTGGCACTGTATTAACACAGAGAATCTTGGGGGGAATAACAGAAGAAACCATTCTATGAAACATTAACTTTCTTACCTTGTAGGCTCAGTCCCAACTTAACTTCAATCACCTAAGCACCAGACAACACAACCAAGGTCTTTTCTCGTGCACTGGTATTTAATACCTGTGTTAAAGTCAGCATCCAATAGCATGGAAACTAAACTAAATCTCCTTGAGACTACTCAGTGAGGGATTGATTTTTCCTGCAAAGTTCCATATTGGGTTCAATGGCGGCTCAAAGTTATCAGCTGGACAACTTACTAATTATTTGAGTTCCAATTCAACTATTATTATTTATTAAAAATCTACTGGTTTGGTTCTATCTACTGTTCCATGTATTTGTTTTGCATATAAAGAAGGCAGCACAATATAATAAAAAAAGATAATTTTAGAGTCTTAGATTCAAATTTTTGCTCTTTATTTGGCATTTACATGTCCTTGGCTGGGAAACCCAGTGAATCTCATTGAAGCCTTAGTTTGCTTATCTGTAAAATAACAGCTATAATAATATCTGAGGATCAAGAGAGAGCAAGTGAATGAAAGAGCAAGAGAAACCTTGAACCATTGATAATTATAACAAATTAATACTGTTATTTTATAATCTATAGAGTTTAGAGAAGGTTATACCAGTTTTCTAAAGAAATCTGTGAGCCAGTTCATCTTAATTCTAGAGTGAAGCAATTCAGAACTGAGACATTCATGTCCTTTGAAAAAAATTCCCACTTCTTACATCTAATTGTTGCTGTAAGTCAAGGTGGGACCTGCCCTTGGTTATATTAACTGTGGCCCCATCTGTAGATGTTTCTGTCCTGAGTCTGAAATACTTCCCTTTCCTGCATAGTCTCCAGGATTGATTCATTTTTTTAATCACAGAGGAAAGCCATGGAGTTAAAAAATGAAACAATTCACAAAGAGAGATTTGTGTACAATCTCTCATTTAAAAACACTTTCTAAAATATCAAGTTTAAAAAGAAGTAAAAAAAGACAAGAAACTACTTGAATACTCAGTTCACCTTACCATTGTGAATGTGCATTGATTTTATTAAAACCTGGAATTGGATCCCTTTGATTCCTGGGATCACCAACTCAGCACAGGCTCAGAGTTACATTTGGGGTAGTGGGGGTCAGGGGGGACTACAGAGGGGTTGGGACACCTGTCACTGGACAACTGGCCTTTTTAGTAAACATAATATACATTCCTTTATTCATGAAACAAATTTTTATTGAGCACCAATTATATGGCAGAGCTATTCTAGGCAGAGTTTTGAGCCAATATTTGTTCAGCACCTAGTGTATTTAATAATCTATAAAACTGCCTAATGGCAGCACAGAAGGCAGTCCCATGTGTGTACACATGGTTAGCTTAGCTTATCTGAGTTGTACGGCCTGAGGTTTGAGACTGCTTGGACACTTACTAGCTGTGTAATCTTGAGCAAGTTATTTAACCTCACTAAGCATTTTTTCCTTCATTTTTTTTTTTAAATAAAAAGGACACTCGTGGTTTCATAAGATGGATGGTAGCATACAATGAGCTAGTGCTGGGAAAGTGGGGGTAAGAATAGAGCCTAGCAAGCAAGTAACAGCTTATTAATGTTAATTATGATAATGACGGTGGTAATGAGACCAGTTATATCATTCCCAATTACTGAATTAAGCTG
This sequence comes from Myotis daubentonii, assembly GCF_963259705.1. Classification (NCBI taxonomy): domain Eukaryota; kingdom Metazoa; phylum Chordata; class Mammalia; order Chiroptera; family Vespertilionidae; genus Myotis; species Myotis daubentonii. Next base: position 29,447,359 of record NC_081848.1, on the reverse strand, counting down.
TAGTAATCTTCATTATTTGGCTGCATAGAATCCAAATCCCCTTCCTGGTTTTGATGAGCTCCTCATTGCACCTAGATTCTAGGAAAGATGAAGTAGCCTTGTCCTGCGTTCTCCATGCCTTGGTTGCCAGGTAACGGGAATGCAACCCATTGGAAGCACCTTCCCAGGAATCTGGAGAAAGTGACTTAAAACAAAAGGATGGCCCGTATTTATTTACAAGGAAGCGAGTGGTAGGGCTCATACGCAGTTCTATTCTGGCCAAACTGCTGAAAGCTGAGCTTCTTGTTTCATGGCCTAGAGAAGTGGTCCAAGTTTTCAGACTTGGTCTCCCAGCTACAAATAGGTCCTGGGAGGCCTCAATATTCTTCCAAATAACAGTACTTATTTATATTTATGATTTATTTTACTTAAGAGAGCCAAGATAAAATTAGTTTCCAGTGCTTACAACCAAAACCCCTAACATGAGTCAAATTGTTTTTTGGAAAAGAAACCTATTATCAACTAGACAACTACTTACTAATTATTTACATTTCAATTCAACTGTTAATTTTTATAATAATTATTGGTGTGGTTCTATCCAGTATTCCATGGGTTATACAGGCACCTTCAGTACGACAAGGGAAAATTATTTAATTTCATACTAAAATAGAACCCCGGACCAAAAGATTTCCTGAGCTGAATTCTTTGATGAAAAGGACGCAGACATCCAATTCAATTCACCCCGTTGCTTTCTCACACATGGGATAGGAGATGCCTTGCATGCTGATTTCATGAGGGAGAGCTCTCGCCAATTGCCTGTGACTATTTGAACCAGCTAATTCACTTTAGAAAAAGAATCACCAGAAAAATTTTCTTCTCTCTCGTCACTGATTGAGACTTAATTAAATATTACCTTAGAGCATAAAAGGAAACCCTGCCCATGCCTGCTTTTTCACCTCCTCCAAAGGAATGGGGAAATATGGGAGGAAGGAAAAATGGCAACAGAGAAACTGGGATAAGAAACTGACACTTTCAGGCATCAAGGTGACTCCTACTAAAGAAAACTTGCCATGTGCTTCTGAGGGTGAGTTGAAACACCAATTTTATTTTCCGAACCTTCTGCATGATGTCCAATAACAGCTAGTTATCCAGAATTTAAAATATGTCCCCATTTGAAGAAATTTACAGTATATCAAATGCAGTGTTCTAGAACCATACAACACCCTTAAATACTGTTTTAATATTTTTCTAGTTTCCCAGATGCAACAAATGCCAATTCAAGCAGGATATGGGAAACATGTTAACCTGGAACATTAAAGAAAGCAAGAATTTACACATACTTTACCAATGCACTAACCTCCTATGTTTTTTCTCTACTGTGACCTGGAGAGATTTATTTGAGCTACATTTTCAGACAATGTAATCTTTGGTTGAATTTTTTTCTTTGAATCACATTCTTTTATTCGTTCTGAAGTGCCGAGATTCTTAGCTCTGTGAAATTTCTAGAGAAAAATATTGTACAGAAGCAAAATACTAATAATGATACAATTTATTGAATTTTACTAAATGCCAGAGACCATGTGCTCTGGACTGAATTGTGTCCCCTCAAAATTATGTTAAAGTCTAAAGTGCAAATGTGATGATATTTGGGATGGGGGTCTTTGGGAGATGGGGCTCTTGGGGGTATTTGGGATGGGACCTATGAGATCATGAGGGTGAGGCCCTCATGATGGGTTAGGGTCCTTATAAGAAGAGACACCAATGTGATTGTTCTCTTACTCTCTGCCATGTAAGGAGGCAGCTGTGTGCAAGCTGGGAAGGGGTTCTCCACAGAACCCAACCATATTGGCACTCGAGCACAGTCTAGCCTCCAGAACAGTGAGAGAATACATTCCTGTTACTCAAACATCCCAATCTACAGTATTTTGTTATGGTAGCCTGAGCTAAGAGACTGCATTAAGTGCTTCATTGGTACTAGTCCACGTTCTTTTCATAAGATCTCTATCAGGTAAGCATTTAAGATCATCCCAAATTACATCCGAGTTTAAGTAAAATGTTCAGTGTCACAGAGCTATTAAGTGGCAGATACAGGGTATAAGTCTAGCCTGTCAAATGGCACAGCTTGCACTTAACCACGATGCTATCATGTCTCCGGTGTGTATAACTTTTTATTTATTTAAAACCACCACTCATAAGTCAATATAATCAGATTTGTGACATTTACTAATATATGAGTTTATCTCATATTTCTTTATGGTACTTTATTTGGTCGAATGGTCCCTGCTCTTCCTGAAGTTACTGTCTCAAGGACGGACACAAGGACACTTTTCATTAGCCTCGCTTTGAGTTCTTCATGCTTCCATCTAGGCTTCTTGTAATGTACTTACTGGTTAGTAATTTTGCACAGGGGCGGGGAGAGGGGTCTTCATTACCACTGCATATTGTTAAAGTAGCAGTCCCACTTCTAATCATCTCTTTGTATTTCTACCTGCATAACTTAATACTTGGAATATTTTAAGTGAAACTCATCTTTATCCAATTTATTCCCCTTTTCCATTTTCTCTATTTTCCTATTAACAAAATTTTCTCAATAATCTATAATTGAAACCTTGAAGTCACCCATGACTCCTCCCATCCCTTCCACCTCAGGAGTCACCAAGTTTATGCCACTCTTCCAGGTTTATCCAACAAGAGCTGCTGTAACACCCTAAATTCTGGGGGCTCCATAAAATAAAATACTAATCTCTCCTTCAGCCAGTAAACTCTGAAGGATACTGTCAGATTAACCTTTTTAAATGTGATTTTTATATAATTTTCTTTCTTAAAAATCTTCAACAATTACTTGATATGGAGAAGAAAATCCCTCAATTCATGGCCTAGCATGCACAATCCTTAAGAAATCCTTGCCCACTTTCATCCCAGCCGTATCTGTTACTATATATGACACCTTTACTCTGGTTGAGCAAATTTACTCTCTATCATCTGAATAGGTCTTGTATTTTCTCAATTCTATTCTTCAGTTTCTCTAGTCTTCTAAGCTTGGAATACACTGCCGCAAACTCTCCCTTTCACAGCCCAACCAAACTGTAGGACTCAACTGAAATGCTAACTATATCATTAAGGTGTAATCTCCCCAGACAACAGCATTTTCTACCTTCTCTAATACCTAGATCTCTTAGGCCTATTTCATTTATTATTCTAATTAACATGTGTAACCTCATATTAAAGGTTTCCCTAGATAAATTATAAGATACCCAAAGGAAGAGGTAACCATTAGAGAATCTTTGCATCCTCTTTTACAACTCTTAAACTAGCTCAGGATCTTGCTTAATGGATATTCAAATAAAATGATAATAGGTAAAGAAGATAAATAGAAATTTAATAAATGCCCTGAATTCATGGCAACAGTTTATTTTTTAAAAAAAGAAATCATGTGCCACTTAGGTCATATTTAATATCTACTCTGATTTTCATGAAGCCTTGGGCTAATCAGTGAAATATTTTGAAAGCAACAGCTCACATATTCTGGAAATATTCCAAAAATTGATTGAGAGGGTTATTAAGAATCACCATGGTAACAGATGGATCCTCTAATTCTTGTAGTAGTGTTTACATAGCACAGCAAAAGTCCGGTAGCTGCAGTCCACAGCAACAGTATGAAGGTATATCAAGTCAGGGTAACTAACATTCCTTCTATCAGATCCTTCAAATTGCTAGTATTCTAATACAATAAAAGTTTATTTTTTGCTCACATGGCAGTATGGATATAGATTGTGAAGCTGTCCTATCTTCCAAGTGACTCAGGGAACCATGCTCTTTCTATCACATGACCTGTGAATTGGAATGCTGTCATTATTGTCCATAAACAAATAGGAACCCTCTCCATAACGGACTGTACGCCAGGCCTCCCGTCCCATTTGCTCAGGCCAGTGGTCGGCAAACTCATTAGTCAACAGAGCCAAATATCAACAGTACAACGATTGAAATTTTTGAAAGCCAAATTTTTTAAACTTAAACTATATAAGTAGGCACATTGTTATTAACTTAATTAGGGTACTCCTAAGCTGGCCTTTGCTAAAAAACGTCCTCAATCTGATTGAGGTACATTCGCTGAGGTCGACCCCTTCCAACTCTCCCATCCACATTCGTCTTGTATGCTTGTTTCGTCTATCTCCTTTCGTTCATCCTCTCTATATGTCCACTCCCCACTTTTTCTAATGCCACTTCTTCAAAATAGACTTGCCCAGGCCGAAAACTAACTTCTGCTCATGGGCCACGAAGTTTTAATCTCACTGTACATGTGCGCCCACACGTGGTATTTTGTGGAAGAGCCACACTCAAGGGGCCAAAGAGCCACATGTGGCTCATGAGCCACGGTTTGCCGACCACTGGCTCAGGCTATGCTCTCTCCCTGACCCCTCCTCTCCACTTATCACAAAGCATCCAAACTCTCCCTTCCAATTACCCTTGGATACCCTGACCTGCACTGATTTCTCCTATCCATAGACTTCCATGATTTTTTCTGGTTGAGTCACACATTCCAGCAATACTTTAAACCTCAGAGACCTTAAGGCAGAGTGACCAGTGCATGGACTGTGGAGTCCAATGGAGTTCAAGTACTTACAGTGCAACTTGTCCTGGAAAACTATTGCCCTACTGCACTAGAAAGTTCCAATACTACTATCCAATAGAATTAGGGAATAAATGATAAAACTGTACTTGAATTTCTCTTCCACAATGCCTGACAGGTAGAAGTGCTCAATACATGGAGATAATTAAAAATACCCACTGCTTTCACTGCTATTGCCTGGATCCAAGCCATCACCTCTCATCTTATTACTGCAATAGCCTTCTAATTATTTCCCTGCTTTATTTATTTATTTATTTTTTTGGGGGCCCATACTTACCATTTATTCTTAATATGACAGCCAAGTGCTCTTTTAAAAAAGCCAGTTCAAGTCCTGCCTTTGCCCAAATCCTCTAATGGATTCATGTTTCACTTCAGTGAAATCCAAGGCCAATGCAATGCCAACAAGAATCTACACTATCTCACCCTCTGCGACCTCTTTGCCAACATCTCCTAGTAGTTTCCTCCAACTTCCTCTGCTCCAGCCACACTGGCCTTCCAACTGTTTCCTCAGGCCCCTCTCTGGATTTTGTACCTGTGATTTCCTATTCCCTGAATCATCTTCCCCAGTCCTCCTGGGTGCCCTCATCTCCTCCTGGGGTTTATACAGGGCCCTTTTCTCAGTAAGATCATGCCTGACCACCCTACTTAAATTGCATCCTCCCTAACATTCTGAATCCTGCTTCCCTCCTTTAGTTTTTTAGAATTTATCACCATCTAATATAATACATAGTTTATCTATTTTGTCTTAATCTATCTCCCCCTAGCAACAATGTAAGTTCCATGAAGGCAGGTATTTTTGTCTGTTTTATTTACTTCTATAGCTCTGACACCAAATTAAAAGAAAAGTATGAGTGACACGTAGTAGGCATTCAGTGAATATTTACTGAAGAGATAAATAACTTATCTAGGTTTTAAAAAATATGTATATTTTTATTGATTGCAGACAGAGGAAGCAGAGGGAGGGAGAGATAGAAATCAATTTTTATTGATTGCAGACAGAGGAAGCAGAGGGAGCAGAGATCAATGATGAGAGAGAATCATTGACCGGCTGCTTCCTGCATGTCCCCTACTGAGGATGGAGCCAGCAACCTGGCCATGTGCCCTGACCAGGAATTGAACTGTGACCTCCTGGTTCATAGGTCAAAGCTCGAATATTTTATTCTTTTATGTTGATATACTGAAGTTAAGTAAAGGAGCATGCTCTTCCCCTAGATTCCACCTAACATTAGCCAAGGTTGTAAGAGTTTAATAGTAATCCAGTCAAGCTATTTCACATCTTTGACAGAAGGCTCTCCTCACACCTCAATTCCACATGATAGCTGTGGGGGACAGTAGCTTCTTTATTTAGTAGCCATCTGGCCTTTGTGTCAGTTCTCTACAATTTTTAAAGGTTATGACACTGACAATTACGGAAATGTTAAAACACCAGGCTAACCATGAGGACTGTGGCAATAAGGATCCCACACAGTTGCCATGGTGATGTGGGTAAATCCATATACAGCATGCAATGCTCAGCCATTAAATTAAAATCATAATTACCTCTATATATTGGGTCAGGGAATGGCACCTGTTATAAGCAGGCATACTAGACATAAATACCCACATTCATAAGAAGACTAAGGTCTAGAGAAGCAGAGGAAACATACATTTTTTTAAATGTTATATTCTAACTGGAGGCTCGATGCATGAATGGCCTAGCCTGCAGCCTCTCACAATCTGGGACCCCACCCTGTCCAGGGAAGGACAGAGGGAGGGCTCCAGGGCATGTCTGGCCCGTCTCGCCCAGTCCCGGTTGGCTGGACCCCAACAGCAAGCTCACCTACCGGTCAGAGCATCTGCACCCTGGTGGTCAGTGCATGTCATAGTGACTGGTCGAATGGTCAAGCGGCCAGATACTTAGCATATTAGGTTTTTATATATATAGATAATATACCATTGATAACCATTCCTATACCAGAGATAATTGAAAAAATATTTACTAATACAACATGCTGCATCTATTTTTCATAACAAAAGCAAATATTTTCCAAAGCACAATCTCTTGTGATAACATTGTTAAGTACAAAATTTTAATACTTTAGAATTTTTTTTAGACTCGTTTACATAGACCATCTTTTTGAACATCTTCTTATTGACTCTAAAATATAGGTATTATCTAAATTCTATAACTGAAGAAGGCAAGAACAGGTAACAGAGTGAATGAATGAGTGGTGGAACTGAACTTCACAGGTCTGCCCTCTGAAGCTCTCCTACCCACTCCCCAGCACAGCCTTCTGAGTCATCTGGGAGGCTAGGAGGTCATGCTGCACTGTGCAGCTCAGAGGGATGAGCTTAAGGATTAAAAACAAGAGGAAAAAATCCTTCTATAAAATAAATTTCTACTTGGCTATGAGCATTAAAATCACAAGAGATATAAGAGAAAATGGATTTCATTATTTGGTTATTTGCTGGGATTCTCTGAAGCCTGAGAATAAGCCTGGCAAATATATATATGGTACCTAAACACTTCTTAAGAACTTTATTAAATACAATTGAAATATGATAAACTTCACATACTGAAAATGAGCAACTTAAATGTTTATATATGCATATTGTTGTGAAACAATTACAATAATCAAGATAAAGAATGTATCTGTTTCATCACCTCCATATGTTTTCTCATGGAGCTTTTTAATCCCTTCCATCCCCAGGAAACCACTCATCTGCTTTCTGTCACTGTAGATTACTTTGCATTTTCTAAAGTTTATAGAAATTGAATTATGCAGTACGTACTTTTTCTTTTACTGATTTCTTTCACTCAGCAAATTATTTTGAGATTGGCTACATTGGTAGGTGTATCAATAGTTTGTTGCTTTCTGTTGATGAGTAATAGTCCATTGGAACTATAACAAATTTTCTAATGCCATTTGTTAAAAAGCATATATTTTCTCCACTGAATTGCTTGTACACTTTTGTGAAAACCAGTTTTCCATATACATGTGGGCCTGTTCCTGAATTTCCTGTCTTGTTTTATTGATCTGTTTATTTATCCTTATGCTGATACTGCGCTGTTTTGATTACTCTATTTTTAGACTGATTCTTGAAAATCATATACCAGTAGTGCTCATCCACAAATTTGTTCTTTTTCAGTTATTTTGAGTATCCTAAGTCATTTGCATTTCCATTAAAATTTTAAAAATCCATTTGTCAATTTCTATTTTAAAAGAATGCTAAAATTTTGATAGTCATTCTTCCAATCTATAATTCAACTTTGGGAGAATTGACATGCTTACATTATTGAGTATTCTGATATATGCACATATTGTATCTCTTCATTTATTTAAAACTTTTTCAATTTTATGAGCAATTTTTTGTCATTTTAAGCATAAAGATTTGAAGATTTGCTATCTATTGTCGGATTTACCACTGATTATTTCATATTTTTAATATTTTAAATGGTAGTATTTTTATTTCACTTTCTAATTGTTTACTACTATTATATAGAAATACATTTATTATTTTTGGTTAATCCTTACTGGAGGATATGTTTTCCATTGATTTTAGAGAGAGTGGAAAGGACGGGGAGTGAGGAAAAGAGGAGAAAAAGAGAGAAACATCATGTGACAGAGCCACATCAATTGGTTGCTTCCCCAAAGTGCCCCAACCGGGGCAGGGAACCTGCAACCTGGGTACCTGCCCTTGACCAGAATCGAATCATGACCCTCTAATCACGGGCTAAGGCTCTAACCACTTATCCACACCAGCCAGGGCTAGAAATACATTTTTAAATATTAATCTGGTATATGACAAATTTAATAAACTCACTAGGACTTTTTATAGGTAACATTAGATTTTCTAAATAGGCAATCATGCAATTCGTTAATAAAGACAATTTTATCATGTCAAATCTCAGTGCCTTTTAGTTCTTTAGTTGATGTAGTATATTTTACTGACTAAAACCTCTGGTAGTAAGAGGAAACTTCCTTCCCTGATCATAGAGGGACATCTTATTAGGTTGAGGATATTTAGTCTATTCCTAATTTGCTGAGAATTTTTATGATAAATTAATATTAGGTTTTGACATATTTAATGACATCATGAGTTTTTAATACCATAAATTACACTGATCAATTATTGAATTATTAAATCAACCTTACATTGGGATAAATACTATTTAATCATGATATTATTACTTTTTAAATATTGTTGGATATGATTTGCCAAAATTGTGTTTAGAATGTTACACCAATGTCTATGAGGTATATTGGTCTGCAGTTTTCTTTTCTCATGATATCTTGGTCTGGTTTTAGTATGAAGATAATGCTGGCCTCATTGATTGAATTGGGAAGTATCCTTGCCTCTAGTTTTCTAGTAGAGTTTATATAGAGTGTTTATAAGTTCTTCCTTTATTTTTGGTAGCAATTCACCAGTGAAATGTGAAACCCTCTGCTTTGGAGTTTTCTTTGTGGGAAAGTGTTTACAAAATTAATTTCTTTAACAGATATAGGACTATTCAGATTGTCCACTCATCAGTAAACTTTGGTAGTTTGCATATTTCAAGGAATTTCTCCATTTCATTTAAGTTGACTAATTTATTTGATAAAGTTGTTTTTAAAAACTTAATTTTCTTTTTCACATCTGTAGATACTGTACTGATGTGAACTGATTTAGACTCATTCCTGATATTGGTAATTTGCATTTTCTCTCTTTTCCAGATCAATCTGTTTTTGTTTGTTTGTTTTTGTTAATCCTGACCAAAGGATATTTCCTCATTGATTTTTAGAGAGAGTGGAAGGGAGGGTGAGAGACACAGAGAGAAACATTGTTGTTAGAAAGACACCTTGACTGGTTGCCTCCTGCACACGCCCAAGTGGGGCAGGGGATCGAGCCTGCAACTGAGGCAAGTGCCCTTGACCAGAATGGAACCTGTGACCCTTCAGTCTGTAGGCCAATGCTCTATCCACAGAACCCAACTGATCAATCTGTTTTTCAATTTTCTTGATTTTTTAAAAGAACCAGGGTTTAGTTTCATTGATTTTCTCTACTGTGTTCCTGTTGTATATATCATTGATTTTCATTCTGATCTATTATTTTTTTCCATTTATTTACTTCAGGGTTTAATTTTCTCCTATTTTCCAAACTCCTGAAGGTGGGTCTTTCAACATTGATTTGAAAAATTTTTTTTTCCTTCCTACTATAGCCAGTTAATGCTATAAAATTCCCCTAAGTGTTGTTTTAAGTGTTTGAACTGTAAGTTTTACCGGTCTGACTGTTGGAGACAGACACTGTTCCTTGTCCCTTTTGGGGTCCAGGAGCACTATTCTCTCTAATCTTTCAGGATGGTTCTTTCCCAGGCTTCAAATGCAAATAGATATTAAGACTTAGCTGAATACTCAAGAGCAGTGGTCGGCAAACTGCGGCTCGCGAGCCACATGCGGCTCTTTGGCCCCTTGAGTGTGGCTCTTCCACAAAATACCACGTGCGGGTGCACACGTACGGTGAGATTGAAACTTCGTGGCCCATGCGCAGAAGTCGGTATTTTGTGGAAGAGCCACACTCAAGGGGCCAAAGAGCCGCATGTGGCTTGCAAACCGCAGTTTGCCGACCTCTAGAGCAATGATTTTCAACCTTCTTCATCTCATAGCATATATAAACTAATTACTAAAATTCTGTGGCACACCAAAATTATATTTTTTTGCCAATTTGACTAAATTAGTTATAATTTTTATTGATTTTCAAAAAATAATAATATGAATTACCTACCCTTTTTGCTTTTTAAAAAAAATTAGGGTCCTATACTTGTATAGAAGCATTTCTGGCATCAAGAATTAACCACTCAAATGCAACCTTATTATGCTACATGAGCAATAAGATGCAACTATATTATACAACCTATATATTTATGGTTCAAGACAGGGCATTCACACCTCAAAGGGCTATTGTTGTGTGGCTGTTGTCATTTTTTATTTGACAACCTAAGGGAAAAGAGGTCAGTGCCCCTGACTAAACAGTCAGGTATTGAAGGTTTAAAACTTCTTGTGGCACACCAGTTGAAAATCACTAGAGGGAACCTCTGCAGCTCTCCAGAGTCCTCCTTTCACACGTCTCTCATCCCTTTGTCCTGGGCTCTGAAAACTCCAGCTTCCTTGTTCCCTCTGAACTCACAATACCATCTTCTTAACTCAGAGGGCTCACCTCATTTATTTGTCTCTTAAGAATAACTGTCACCCTAGGTAGTTTGGCTCAGTGGATAGAGTGTTAGCCTTTGGATTGAAGGGTCCCAGGTTTGATTCTGGTTAAGGGCACATGCCCAGGTTGTGGGCTTGATCCCCAGTAGGGGGGCGTGCAAGAGGCAGCTGATCAATGATCCTCTCTCATCATTGATGTTTCTCTCTCTCCCTCTCCCTTCCTCTCTGAAGTCAATAAAAATATATTTTAAAAAAAGAATAACTCATTCACTGCTTGATGTCTGAAGTCTTGAAAACCGTGTTTTATATATGTTGTCCTGTTTTGTTGTTATTTCAAGCAGGAGAGTAAATCCAGCCTCTACTATTTCATCTATGTTGGAGGCAGGCATTTTCCTATCTGATTTTTTTTTTTAAATACGTTTTTACTGATTTTGGAGAGGAGGAAAAGGAAGAGAAACATCGATGAAAGAACAGAACACTGAGTGGATACTTCCTGCATGCCCCCTGCAGGGATTGAGCCCCAAATCGGGCATGTGCCCTGAGGGGAATAGAATTAGTGCCCTCTTGGTGCATGGGTTGGTGCTCAAACACTGAGTCACACTGGCCGGGCTCCCATCTGATCTTTAATAGTATTTCTATTCATCATCATACTGAAGCCTCACTACAGTTTTGAAATTTGGGTATTATTTTTAATAATCATCCCCACCTCACACACACAGGAAAATGGAGACTCTGAGAGGCCTAGTGGTGGCTATAGGCAGAGTTTTTAATATAGATCTTCTGGGTCAAAAGCCAATGCTTTTTACAGTGCACCTTTATGCCTCAAGTGACTGATTCAGCAAGCTTGTCAGGTCTCCCTTTAGTTTATTTTAAATATCTTAATACTTGTGCCCCGTGCACATTGAAAGGAAATTAATTAATTGGAAGGTGGCCAGTGGGGTGGGACTGAGCGAGATGGGCTGGACATGCCCTGGAGCCAACCTCCCATGATTCCTCCCTGGCCGGCTGCACCTGGCGCATGCCGTGCCACAACAGGCATCTATAGAGTGGCATCCCTCTGGCAGGTGGGGTCCCTCAGACCGGCCTGTGGGGATCGGGCTGAAACCAGTTCTCCGACATCCCCTGAGGGGTCCCGGATTGCAAGAGGGTGGTTCTCAGATGAAGCTCCCTAGAATTGGGCTCGCTCCTCTCTGGTTCTGGGGTTCGTTACCTGAGACCTGCCGCTGCCAAGTCACCACAGCTCGGTAGCTCCTGCGTTGAGTGTCTGCCCCCAGGTGGTCAGTGCAGGTCACAGCTACTGGTCGGAGTATCTGCCCCCTGGTGGTCATTGCGCATTATAGCTACCAGTTGGATGGTAGGATGGTCACTGAGCCTTTTATATATATAGATATTCTGGGCTTCAATTCTAGTGTTAAGAGTTTGGAAACCTTCACAGGTTCTAATGTAAGGACTTGCTTCTGCAGATCTTATTGAGTACTTTCTGTTGGTGAATATTCATCATGAAAAATTACACTACCACTTACTTGGATGAATAATTACTTTCATTTCTTAAACTCTGGAATTAAAAGAAGAAATGTGACAGATTATGTTTCTTAAAAATTTGATATGTTTGTGTTTGTGTGTGTGTGTATGTGTGTGTGTGTGTGTGTGTGTGTGTGTGTGTGTAGGGGGTTGATCTGCATCTATGTTACATTTCCTTAAAGCACACTCTGAGACGGAGAAAAAATTTTCCCCCGGCAATGAAAAGTACCAAAATGTAAAAAAATCCAAGAATTATATTAAGCCCAAACTGTCACATCAAATTCTAATTTAATTTGATTCACTGGCTGATATAAAGACAGAAATGGGCTTTTGCTCAGCAGATTTTACCACATAAACTAGGATAATGGGATCGATTATTTTCTTTAGTATATGGTTATTAATATTGTTCTAGTATAGCCTTTCCTGAAGTATGGTCTTAGACAGTGTTACATAAGAAGAATGAGTTCATAGTAAAAGAGAAAAAAAATGCTGGGCTAAAGAAGGGTATTTAAAATTTTTTATAGTAGGATTTGTCCTTTTCCAACGTGTTGATATACATTATGGGTCCCCAAAGAATGGATACAGAATGTGATCATCTCAATATATCTTGTCATGGAATCTTTTTTTCACACTGAATTAATTTTATTTCCAAGTGCAACCTCAGAAATGTTAATATTGTATGAGGATGAGGAACCTTTAATCTAGAGATTAGCCGTGGCACTTACTCTATTCTAATTTGTGGTACTTTTCTTACCCAGATAATTATTTCCTTTCAGTGCACTATTTCAGCTTTTTTTTTTTTGGTCACGTTTTCAGACTTAGAGATGGTGAAGTGTTCCGAATAATGGCTAAACCACTAATATGCATTTCAAATGCAAACAAGATGACAGAAAAATATTCTGATGCATAAGAAAGTATCCTTTAACTAACCCATCTCCAGTCCTCCTGAGACACGTTCATGAGAGAAGATGTGGACACCTTTAGCTGGAAACTTGCTGTAACAGAAAGGGAAGAGAAACACCTCCAAGTATAGATGCCTATGTGAGTGGTTACTTATTGGCATAAAAATAAAGGAAGTGGAGGATCTGGGTTCAATATCTGGATTGGAATGAGGCTAAAAGACAAAAGGCACAGGAAGGAAAGGTTAGGGAAATGAGTTTCTCTGAGAGCACGGAAACTGGAGTTATTAGAAAGCATGAAAATGTAAGCTCAGTGGAATTGACAAATACCTTGAGGTAGACCTTCCACTGAGAAAGACTTAGCATGTGCAGAAGGGCAGGGAGAAATGGCTAGATCGCTCTAAGATGCAAAAGCACAGTTTATGAAGTGGCTGTGGCACAGATTTCACGAGTTTAAAGAATAGAAGATGTAAATGCAAATGCCGAATTTCAAAAGTTTTGACTGGAGCCAAAGAGTTGAGCTTTATGCAGACATTGGAGAACCAAGGAAGATCTTTAAGAATGAAAGTAACATCATAAGATTTATTCTTTAGATCAGGGGTGGGGAACGACTGGCCCATGGGCCATACAAGGCCCATGAAATATTTTGTTCTGGCCCTACTATTGTTAGACTTAAATTATAAACTAAATAATAATAAATGAAAAGTATTAAGGATATAATTTAATTTTTCTAATTGCTCACTTAAGTTACCTGGTAATAAAAGCTACAGAGAATTGAATTAATACTGTTTTCTAATAACTGTATGACCATCTATAGCAGGCTATAGACACACAGGAAAAATGCCATGGGAAGGCATTTAGCAGGCTAAGTTTAAGTTGAACATTTTGTATGGCCCATGAATGATATTACAAATATTCAAATAGCCCTTGGCAGAAAAATGGTTCCTCACCCCTGCTTTAGATGAGCACCTTTGGGACAATTTTCAGCATAACATGGAGGAGAAAGAAGCTGATATCAAAAGGAAAATTCAATAGGGAGATTACTCTGATACCAGACGGGAGAGATAATGAAGAACCAAATGTTAGCAGTAGTAGAAATTCTTGAATTCAGGCCATAAGAAAGAGGAAACAGATGTGGACGTTTTTCCAAAAGTGGAATTCACAGCATTTGGTGACCAGTTTAATGAAAGGATGAGAGAAGGGGAATATATGACAATCACCTACTTCCTACATCTCAGGAGACAGGGTAGAAACAGGGTGGATGAGTGACTCTTACTTAAACTGGAGATTCAAGAAGGAGGACAGTGAAGTTGGAGGCTGTGGTTACAGAAGTCATGATGAGGTTAATTTTACATACAAAAGTTTGAGGTGCCTTCAGGATATCCAGGTGAGGATGTTTTGTGTGCTAATGTCATAAATGACACCTCTGGAAGTTAGTGGAAGTGAGAGGAGAATTTATAGAAAGGAGAAAGCGACTGAATGTCAGTGGGTGACAGAGTATAACTCTAAAGCAGTGGTTCTCAATCTTCGGGCCCTTTAAATACAGTTCCTCATGTTGTGACCCAACCATAAAGTTATTTTCGTTGCTACTTCATAACTGTAATGTTGCTACAGTTATAAAATCGTAATGTAAATATCTGATATGCAGGATGGTCTTAGGCGACCCCTGTGAAAGGGTTGTTCGACCGCCAAAGGGGTCGCGACCCAAGGTTGAGAACCGCTGCTCTAAAGGAAATGGTTCCTTAAATTGATTCAAAAATAGACTATCATGCAGTTATTAGAAAACAGTATTAATTAAATCCTCTCTAGCTTTTATTACTAGGTAATTTAAATAAACAGTTAGAAAAATTAAATTATACTCTTAATGCTTTTCATTTATTATTATTAATTTAACTTACAATTTAAGTCTAATATAATTGTGCAATTTAAATAAGACTAACTGAAATCAGGCTCACTGTTAATGATATGTAAACCTTGAGTTAACAATACAGCATAGTTGAAACATAAAAGGGCTATAGTAATATTTTGATTTAAGTTTCTAAATACTTAAAAAACACAAAAATAACAAAAGTATAAACATTTTAGACATTATAAATGGTAGGCTTTATTTATACATCAAGATTGGGATTTCAGGGGAGTAACAATTATTAAGAATAAAGAGTAGCCTGGCCCTGGTGGCTTAGTGATTGAGCATTGACCTATGAACCAGGAGGTCACAGATCTATTCCTGGTCAGGGCATGTGCCTGGATTACAGGCTCGATCTCCAATAGAGTGCATGCAGGAGGTAGCCCATCAATGATTCTCTCTCATCGTTAATGTTTCTGTCTCTCTCTCTTCCCTTACTCTCTGAAATCAATAGAAATGTATATATTTTTTAAAAGAATAAAGACTAAAGGAGGAACTTCTGGTGTTAAGCAAAATGGAAAAGAAAGCAAATAAAAATTCTTTCATTGCATGGCTTTAACAGGCCAAAGTAATGCAAAAATAAAAATAAAAATAAAGGCAGTGACAATGTATGGAAACAACAAGAAAATGAACTAGCAGAGAGTAAACCTACAGAAGTGGGCAGGTGGCACCGGCTGCTTTATTATCTGAGGTATCTGTAGGTTCTGGACCCAATGATGATCCAGCTTGGTCTAAATAAAGAGACCTATTTCCTAGGGCTGCCTAACAAAGTACCACAAACTACATGGCTTAAAACAACAAATTTAGCCCCACTGGCGTAGCTCAGTGGTTGAGCATTGATCTATGAATCAGGAGGTCCTGGTTTGATTCCCGGGCAGGGCACATGCCTAGGTTGTGGGCTCCATCCCCTGTGTGGGGCATGCAGGATGCAGCCAAGCAATGATTTTCTCTCAGCATTGATGTTCCTCTCTCTCTCTCCCTCTCCCTTCCTCTCTGAAAGCAATACAGATATATTAAAATAAATAAATAAACAAATTTATTCTCTCACAGTTCTGGATTTTAGAGATCCAAAATTAAGGGGCCAGCAGGGCCACGCTTTCTCAGAGACCATGGGTAGAGCCCTTCCCTGACTCTTTCTAGCTTCTGGTGGCAGCTCTAAGTCCTTGGCAGCCCTTGTCTTTCTGCAGCATCATTCCAGTTTCTGCCTGTGCCTCCCCATGGCATTTTCCCTGTGCGTCTCTGTTTCTCTTTTTACAAAGACAACAGGCACATTGGATTAAGAGTTCATCTTACTCCAGTATGTCCTCCTCTTGCCTAATTACATCTGCACTGATGCTATTTCTAAATAATCGCCTTCTGAGGTTCTGGAAAAGGACATGAATTGCTGCTGGGATGGGTGGGGGGATGCATAATTCCACCTGGCATAGGGCACTGCTAGAAAAAGAGAAACCAGAAAAAGTTTTGGATTTTGAAATGATCTGGTATGTCAGTTTCTAAACCCCAGGAGCCCTAAGTGCATGACAGCCATTTCCCCTCCTGATTCAGTTGCTGATTCTGCAGGTGGCATGAGAGGCTCAAGATTCTGAAGAGAAAGACTAAAGTCTCCCATTGTTTTGTATTATTTGGGGGAAAAAACTCCACTTGAAGAATGGAAACTGCTCAGACTTCAGTTAGTTTCCCCCCCCATGAAATATGCCAAACTTAGAAACATTATGGTGCAGGAGGCTGGAGAGCAAAGCTCAAAAATAGTGAAAATCTGTGAGTCAGTCATCCAGAGCAGGGAATATAATAGCTAGACTCTCAATTAAAATTCCGTGCTAATTGTTCCTTAAAGACATTTTAACGAGCATTTGATTGCTGCTATTTTATGCTACAACCTACACCATTTCAATTTCTTTGAATCTGGAAAAGGCAAGCTATCGCTGGGGGAAAAATAACGTAAAATTTAATCTTTATGGTGATTTTCAACTCATTGTCTAGCATAAAAGAAAAGATACTGTACATGTGTCAGGAAACATAGAATGGGACCAATAACTAAGAGAAATCGGTAAATAGAAATAGACTACCAAAGATCCAGAAGGATCATAAAATAACTATGATCAATATGTTTAAGGAAACAAAGTAAAGGATTGAAAAAAAAGGTGAGAAGGAAAACATTAACATAAAACTGGAAACTATTAACAAGAATTAAATTGGCATTCTGGGTTTGTTAAACACCGTATCAGAAATGAAGTACCTTTAATTTTGGTTAACAGCAGACTGGACATAGGAGAAGACATGATTAGTGAAATCAAAAAGAGAATAACAGAAAATAATGAAACAGGACACAGAAAAAAGATATGAAGGGACAGATAAACAGTCACATGTGTGGCACGGTCAAATAGTCTCACATTGGTATAACTGGGCACCAGAAGGAGCAAACAGAAATATGATAGAATGAATGTTTTAGGAAATAATTTCTGGGAGTTTTCAAAACTGGTAAGAATCTGTCATCTACAAGTTTAGAAATGTTTGGTAACCTTAAGAAAGAAATATTTAAGGGAATCCATTCCTACTCTCCTCGTAGTTAACTAAAGGTTAACATTAAAAGCTAAGAAAAAAGACATATTACTACCAGGGAAATATTAAGAGCCGTGGCTCTCTTCTCAATGGAATCATGGAATCCAGGAAACAGAATGCTGTTTTTAAAGGGGAAAAAAAAACGCTGAAAAAAATAAAATTAAATAAAAGGAAACCTGTCTTCTTTATTATTATTATTATTTAAATCACATTATTTATTTTTTTATCTTACCTTTTGAAACAGCATGAATGGACCTGGAGATTACTATGCTAAGTGAAATAAGCCAGTCAGAGGCAGACAAATACCATAAGATCTCACTTATATGTGGAATCTAATGAACAAAATAAACTGATATACAAAATAGAACCAGAGGCATGGATCGATATAACAGACTGACAGCTGTTAGGGTGGAGGAGGAGAGGGGGATTGGATAAAAGCAGGTGAAGGGATTAGCCAAAGAACATAAATGTATAACCTGTAGGCAATGACAACAGTGTGGTGATGGCCAGAGGGAAGTGGGGGTGGGGCTGGGATTGGGTGGAGGTGGGCAAAGGGGGGAAAAATGGGGACATCTGTTGTAGTGTCAACAATTAAAAAAAGAAAAGAAAACCTGCCAGTATAGAATGCTATACTCAGTAAGTAGATCCTTCAAAACTAAATGTGCAATAAAGGTACTCTCAGGAAAAAACGAAAAAAACAAAACACTGATGGCATTTGTTGCCAGCACTTTATAAAACATAGTAAAGGGGATTCTTCAGTATTGAAGATACTGAACATAATGAAGGGCCCTGACACTGTTGACTATTTCTAGCAAATATCCTAACAAAGCTCTGTAGTACTCTATATAACATGTAAATTATATAGCAATAGCAAAAGAAGTGTGAGGGGGGTAAACTAACTGAGATATATGTAAGATTGCTAAATGAAAACATGAACCAACAGAAAGTAGTTTGTATTAATTAAGGGTTCATTTAGTGATTTCTATGGAAAACTCCAAATGAATTATACGAAGAGATGAAACAAAATTGTCGAGACCGGTGGTAGAATGAAACAATAAATCTGCTTACTGTTGCAGGTCTTGTTGTATTTGCTGTTCTCCTGTGCAAACCCTTCCAGCCGGCACTGAAAACGATGCTGCCAAAACTCTTGAAACCAAGGGTTTCGGAGGTTTGTTTCTGGCCGTAGCTGCAGATAATAATCATCAAACCACTTGACATCGGGAGATTGGAGCTTGATCGTGATTCCACCAACAGCTTCTCGCTGATATCCGTCAGTCACATCATACCTGTCAGCCCAGCCATCACTGTGAGGAAACAGACAACCCCTGGCTTAGAATAGGTATCTCCGCAGCAAACGGTTCCATTGGCTTTCCTTTTGAAAAGCTGTCGTTAAATGGCTATTTCAGGCCACATCATGGTCCTGCATTACACCTACATGATTTTGAGATAGCGGTTTGTTAGAATTAAAAATGCAAAGCACAATGGAA
The DNA here is from genome assembly GCF_963259705.1 of Myotis daubentonii. Taxonomy (NCBI): domain Eukaryota; kingdom Metazoa; phylum Chordata; class Mammalia; order Chiroptera; family Vespertilionidae; genus Myotis; species Myotis daubentonii. The sequence continues at coordinate 29,428,211 of NC_081848.1, read as the reverse complement.
ATCTTGGGTCTAAAAGTGCTGAAAGGCACAAACCCCACTTACCTTGAACTGTAGAGAATAACTTAATGGTTTGGCAGAATTTCACTGGTTGCAAAATATAATGTATGCCTGGAAGCTGCATATCACCATTCACACTATTTACTGAATATTTTATAGTTAAGTCAAGTTCACTTTAAATGCATTTTTTCTTAATAGTAATTATTATAATGATCGTAAAATAAGAATAAAATATTTCTAAAACATACTTATTAACTTAACCATCCTATGACATGATCCTCTCTCCCTCCCTCTTTCTTTCTTTCTCTTTCTTTCTTTCTTTCTTTCTTTCTTTCTTTCTTTCTTTCTTTCTTTCTTTCTTTCTTTCTTTCTTTCTTTCTTTCTTTCTTTCTTTCTTTCTCTCTCTCTCTCTCTCTCTCTCTCTCTCTCTCTCTCTCTCTCTCTCTCTTCTTTCCCTTCCTTCCTTCCTTCCTTCCTTCCTTCCTTCCTTCCTTCCTTCCTTCCTTCCTTCCTTCCTTCCTCTCTCTCTCTCTCTCTCTCTCTCTCTCTCTCTCTCTCTCTCTCTCTCTCTCTCTTTCTTTCTTTCTTTCTCTTTTTTTTACATTTTACAAGTGAATTATAGAGATTGAAAAAAACAAATACAAAAGCTTGCTGCCCTAGCCGGTTTGGCTCTGTGGATAGAGCATCAGCCTGCTCAATAAAGGGTCCTGGGTTCAATTCCTGTCAAGGGCATGTACCTTGGCTGCAGGCTGGATCCCTGGCCTGGTTGGGTACGGGAGGCAACCAATCTATGTGTCTCTTTCTCATTGATGTTTCTTTCACTTTTTCTCTCCCCTTCCCTTCCACCGTCTCTAAAAGTCAATGAAAAAATATCCTCGGGTGAGGATTAACAAAAATAAAAAAAATATAGTGATTTGTCAGTGCCTCAAAGTGAGTCCTTGTATTTCATAGTTCGTATAGTCTTTCCCACCCCATCCTGTTTCTCTAATACATTTAAAATACGCATAGGAAATTATGTTTTACATTAGAGTGATTGAAAGAACATCTAAACAATGTGCCATTGATGGTGTCAAGGAACATATGCCTCAGAGTTGCTGTTATTCTGTGCACTGATCACTCAAAATCTATGAATCTATATATAAAAATCCCTAATATGCAAATAGACCGAACAGTGGAACAACCAAACAATCAAACAACTGGTCGCTATGATGTGCACTGACACCCAGGGGGCACTCGCAGAATATGGCAGGCATTGGCAGTAGGCAGCAGAGCGCAGAACATGGCAAGCATTGGCTGCGGTGGGATGGTGGAGCGGGTGAGCGGTGGCGCCAGACCAGGCGGGGCACCAGTTGCTATCAGCAGGGTGAGCCTCTGTTGGTTCCTGAAAATTCTTTGCTCCCACACACCACGGTCCCCCCCAGCACTCGCACCTCCTGCCGGGGCCAGCCCCGCTTGCACCTGCTGCCAACGCTGGAGCTGCCACTCACACCCACCGATGGCGCCAAGCGATTGGGACCAGCACCGGGCGCCAGCAGCAGGTGCAAGTGGCAGCTCTGGTGCCGGCAGTGGGTGCGAGAGGTGGCTGCCAGCCCCAGTCACCACTCAGGGCTTCTCTACCTCCCCCTGCTCCTGAGGAGCGAACAGGGAGCAGCCATCGCTCACACTCCCTGACAGCGCTGGCCCCAATCACTCCACACTGTCAGTGAGCGGGAGTGATGGTGGCGATGGGAGCGGGGCTGTTGGCAGACAGGGGACCAGGGGGCCCACGGTGGGAGGGGCCCGGTGGGGGCACGGAGGATGGCCAAGACCCGCCCCTGTGCCCACCGCAGCCTCGCGATCCATAGTTCCTTTCAAGGTGCACGGATTCGTGCACTGGGACCCTAGTTTTAAAATAAAAGAGTTAAAATCAGAGAGTTCATGGTGTAATGGTCTGAATATAACAGCTTAAGTAAAAGTATTCTTAGCTGATAAGAAAAATACATAAGACACAGCATTGGAAATAAAGGGTGTCCCAAAATTCACACAAGAATTAATTTTGATAGAAAACACAGGTTTATAATTAAAAACTGTAAATTTTTTATTGATTCATAAATTATACAGTATAAGGTTATGTATGGAATAGCACATCGGGTAAATGGCCTCCACAGCTTTGCTGGCACATATGCACTCTTTTGTTATTGCCTGAGCAGCTGTATTTTCGAAGAAGAATGGTCTGATGATGCCTCCAGCCCAAAATCCGCACCAAACAGTGACCCGTTGTGGATGCATTTGTTTCTCAACAATCACTCGTGGATTTTCTGACCCCCAAATGTGACAACTTTGTCAATTAACCAAGCCATCAAAAGGAAAATGAGCCTCATCGAAATTCAGCCACATTTATGCAAAATGGTCATGGGAAATTTCAACAAAAGAGTGCATATGTGCCAGCAAAGATGTGGAGGCTATTTACCTGATCTCTATTCCATACATAACCCTATACTATATCCTTTATGAATCAATAAAAAATTTACAATTTTTAATTATAAACCCATGTTTTCTATCAAAATTACTTCTTGCGGCAATTTTGGGACACCCTTTAAAAGACTCTGAAATGATGTTAGTATCAAATTTGTTCACACCTTGGGACATTCGGGGAAAAAAGACACTGACTTTTCCTGTCCTCTCTCCCACTGGAATTTGTACAACTTGTGCTATGTATCTGCTGGGACCCAGTGGTGCTGGCCTTTCTTTGAAGAGGTACAAGTGTTCTTTCAAGAAAGATAAAGAAAATCAAGGGGAAATTCAACAATGAAAAAACAAAATAACACCAAAGAGTGAAGAGAAGGGATACAGAAAGTGTTGAGTGGAAGAACAGAATGAAGCCTTCTGAATGCATTGTTGGCCTGTGAAGATAAGCTGGGTTGGGGAGTGGGCACTGGGGAAAAGGTGAAGGAAAAGACTTACATTAAACAATCAGTTTACTTAATTGATATCCAGCTATTTTTATTTATCAGAATGTCAATAGATTTTTACCATTCTCCAAATTGCTCTTTTGTCCTTCCTATTTTATTTTTGCAGGCAGAGAGCATGCTCCAATATTTTGCATATAAAATCAGTGCCCGGGGACGTGTTATGAAAGTAATTAATTAACATAAGTGCAAAAAGCATTTTTTTTCAGTATACTCTTTTATATCAACTCTGACTTAAAAATTGGTAGTGAGAGTTGTTCCAAAGGTCATAGATTACTCATTAAGATATCATAGGGGCTCAAGAAAACTTGGGATATTTCCTAAGTTCTCAGTAGGTGGTAGAAGAAAAAAATAAACAAACAAAATAAGCTAATTCTTCCTCTAAGTCCTCCTTGACAAGAAAGTATTTCATTCTAAATTATCTATGGTGAAATTTCAAAAACTTTTGTGGCAGATCAGAAAAAAAGAAAAATGCAATATGTTTCATTCCCGTGTTGAATTTCATTACTTCTCACATTATCTTCCCTCAAGATTCTCATTTTCAGCTGCAGAAGATTTTATTTAAAGCTGACAAATTGAAATGAAGTGGGCTTGTTTGCCTCATTTTCTCCCTCTGTTTTGGAGGATTTATTATATCATTGGTATGAGAGTGTGGGTCTCATTGGCACTAGAGGAGATGCATGGGCGTGCTGCGAAGGAGACAGGAAGCTCTGTTTGTCAAGCACCCATTCTCCAAGGAAGAGAGGATTTAAATTGCTCCTTTTGTTAACACGAGCTTGCTCTCAAGTAATGCTATGACTATGCATATTACATAAGAAATATAAGATTACAATGGGTCCAATTTACCCTCACAATTCATTCATTGAATTTAATGGGGATTGTAAAAGCCTGTTCTGATAAACTTTTTTTGAAGGTTATATTCCATGAAAAGTGTTAGAACCAGAGTGTGTGAATTTACTCATCTCTCATCATGTTTTTTAGCTTTTTAAATTATTTATTATTATTTTTTGTTAATCCTCACTTGAGGATATTTTTTCTATTGATTTTTTGAGTGGGAGGAAGGGAGGGAAGGGAGGCAGAGAGGACAGAAAGAGAGCGGGAGAGGGAGAGGGAGAGGGAGAAGAGAGACACCTAGATTGGTTGCCTCCTACATGCACCCCAACCAGGCTGGGAACTGAACCTGCAACCCAGGTACTTGCCCTTAACTGGGAATTGAACCTTTTGGTATAAAGGTATAAATCTCTTCTCTATGTTTAACAATGTAGCCAGAAGTGATATTTTATTAATAGCTTACAAGTTAGAGTTGTGAGTTTAAAATAATTTTGACCCATATTCTTTCATTCAACAGCAAAATAAAAATCATAGAGGAGTTTGTGTGTAAACAGAAAGTTCCAATATCTATGTGACAAAGCAGGATTATTCTATTTAAACTTACTGGGGATTATTTGATATGTAAGTCTCAAGAAAGTTCATTCTATGCTGGCTAAGTTAGATGGTGCTATATTTACTTTAGTTTATTAAAAATTAACATTTTAATAAAAAATGTGCTTCTAAGATTTGTGTTAAGATGATACGGTATGTCTTAGTGAGGAATAATATATTCAAAAGTAAAATGATATACCGAGAAAAACTTGGGCTTACTTTTCTACTATCTAATGGTTTCTATTGCATTGATAGAGTGGATTGTCAAGATTTTGGCATTACTTTAATATCTTTAGATGACTAATATTTTACGAAATAAAAAAAAAGATCAGGAAGATTAGGGAACAAACTGGAAATATACCATATTTAAGGCACTTTTCTAGATTATGTTTGTATGTGTGTATCTTCTATCTATCTATCTATCTATCTATCTATCTATCTATCTATCTATCTATCTTTCATCTTCTATCTATCCATCTATTCACACATCCATTCATCCATCCATTCATGAAGTCATCTGTCCAGCCAGCCATCCACCTAATTTTTCTCTTTTCACTGGTTGATATTTTACCCATCTCCTCTAATCTATTTCATTATTTTCTTTCCAATTCTTTGATAATGACTCCATCCTCATTACATGCAGACTAGAGGCCCGGTGCATGGCACTGGTGGGGTCCCTCGGCCTGGTCTGCGGGGATCAGGCCAAAACCAGCTCTCCAACATCCCCTGAGGGGTCCCACATTGCGAGAGGGCACAGGCCAGGCCAAGGGACCCCACCAGTGCACAATTGAGGCTGGGGAGAAATTGTGGGAGGGCTCCAGGGCATGTCTGGCCCATCTAGCCCAGTCCTGATTGGCCGGACCCCAGCTACAAGCTAACCTACTGGTTGGAGCATCTGCCCCCTGGTGGTCAGTATGCGTCATAGTGACTGCTCAAATGGTCGGACACTTAACATATTAGGCTTTTATTATATAGGATTCTATATTTGCAGAGTGATCTATTTAGTAAAATTTATTTTTTGTGTTTCTTTTTAATTGATTTTGCTGTCTAAAATAACTCCCAAGCATAGTATTGATATGTTATCCAGAGTTCCCAAGAGCAAGAAGGCAGACATCAGGTTTGGGTAAAAAAATGGAGAAAATGAATGCAAGTTGGGGTCTACAATAATCAGATTGCCCTTGCTATGCTCTCTAGTATTCCTTTTCCTAGATTTCTATCTAATTTCTACATACAAAATTGATTTGAATGTTAAAAATACAAGTTAACACTTTTCTTATATGTGATTCCAGTGCCATATTGAACCCACTCTATTTTGCTTATGTTTTTGTATGCTGAATAATAGCTGTTGGCACTAAAAAGAGAGAGAGAGAAATAATGAGAATTATAGAACTGTAAAGACCTGATACTCTATGATATCCTTATGACATAAATATTTTAACTTTAAAATTGTTATTTTTATCATTCATTGTATTGAATTACTGACATATAAAGCATACCAATGGTTATGGTTTTAAAATAATTACTGCAATACTTAAAATGACTAGATTTAATATCAAAATACATTTCTAAAATGTGAAAGCCCCTGAAAGCTATATGCTAACAGGAATAGAAAATTCATATTGGAAAATTATGAAAAAAGCTTCATGAATTATTGAATGTTAATGTATAGAAGCTAAATAACTTAAAATGTTTCTCAGCAGTAAAAATATAAAAATTTACAATGCAGACAATATAATATGTGCTTCCTTTTTTATTTCTTATCAACATATGTTTTAAGTTACTGCTATGGAAAACAGAAATATATATGTAGCATGAGATGATCCTTTAGCAACAGTCTTCATGTTCTATTCATTCTAATTCATTAATTCAGTAACCATTTTGCATGCCTCTTCTATATATTCAAACTGCACAGGTTCTATGGTAGGTTCCAATACATGCCTTCAACAAGCCAATAGTCCTTTAGCCATGACCTGCTTGAATAGGCATCGAGGACTTCCAGACCATTGGAAGTGTCCTCATTTATCCTATAGACTGAACATATTCTTTCCTTTTTACTCAATCTGTCCACAAAAAGTACAAGTCATTAGGTTTCCAGTCACCAAATCATCACTTACTAAAAATCACATTCCTATGGTGGCTCCTGAGATTATTCCCTGATCACCTCAATTACTATTCTGGGTGCTTCAAAACTCTTCATTCTTACATTTAGAATCTCCTGATTTATTTACAAGGAAAGCTAATCACATTCAATGGATAGGATTCCATTATTTGAATTCTCAAACAGCAACATGATTATCTATATACATAAAAGTGAATGACCGGAACAGCCAGAATGACCAGTCGACCAGTCATTATGACATGCACTGACCAACAGATGGCAGACACTCAATGCAGGAGCTTCCCCTTGGTGGTCAGTGAGCTACCACAGCCAACCTCCCATGGCCCCTACCCCTGCCAAGCCGGCCCCCCCATCAGCTGGCCAACCTCCTGGGGTGCCTCAGGGGCCAGCTGGACAATCTCCCTGGGTCCCTCCCCGCAGCTGGCTAGCCCCCCCATTGGCCTCGATCGCCGGCTAGGCTCAGGGACCCCACTAGTGCACAGATTTGTGTACCGGACCTCTAGGTCAGTACAACTCCTCAGAGTTCTTGGGAAAGCATCTGCCATGAAAAAATAGCATAAAGAAATCACCTCAAAAGCTGTATCAAAAGGAGCAGTACCTGACTAAAAATGGAAGCATCAGAATGACTATTATTCCTACAGTCATTATGTTTATATCAGGGATGTGAGTGGGATGGGTGAGGGAAAGCGAGGGTGGACACGTAGTTATTCTTGCTCCCTGAATTCTTTAGTCCTGCTTATCTTGATGACATTGGTACTGTTTACACTACCAGACACATGTTGTGCATTAGAGACATAGCATGCTGTTTCTTATTTCTCAACTATGTCACTTTTGCACCTCAATGCCTTGGAGTATGCTGTGTCCTCTGCACAGAGCACCATCCTTTCACCTCCTCATGTGCTTTCTGATGTGATAAAATCCAATTCATTCATCAGGCAGACAGACTGAGCTTGGTTGCAACTTATAAAAACCATTGCCAAGCTCCCCTGGATTTAATAGTTCCCTCCTCTCTGCTTCCAAACAAAGGTGGCATTTATTCCCTTATTCACAGATCAGGTGTTGGGTAACTCATATTCTACTAGTAAATGTGGGGGTATAGTGGTGAACAAGAAGATAAGGTTTCTGCACTTAAAGTGGTAGCATTATGACGCTTTTAGTTTTGCATTTATCATCGTATTAAAGTTAGGTACATTTATTTCTGTTTTGCCCAAGTAGAATATAAATTTTATGTTTTTGATGTCTCCTCATCCTTAGATTTATTATAATGTCTGGCACATGTTAAGCACTCAAGAGATGTTTAACATAACTTATTAGAAAATTAGTCTTTAAAAGGCAAACTTCAAATTATAGAGAATTCTGTTCAGCAACTACATATATTCATTTTAATTGAGAAAACAATGCTGTCAGATGTGCCTTATAAAATGATTCTGAAAGGCTAAATTGGTCTCTCCTCCAAAATGGTCTTCGCCCTCTCTACCTGATGCTATTACGATTGATGAGAACATTCATTAGGCCACATCCAGCATTTTTTCCAAAATCTGTTCGCAACCCACATAATTATTATGGAAACTGCTGTTCTGCCCACATGTAACCATCATCCTGCCAAATCTCTAACCAATAGCATTTTAACAGATATTTTGGGATTTTTTTCTAATAGTGGGAGTCTACTGACTGCTTGGCTGTCTTCATATAATAATCCTTTTTTTTCCCTTTCCTGATGGAGTAGGAGGCCTTAGAATCACTAAATAAAATAGTGAAAAGCAAGAAAGGATATTTTGCTTTTAAATAAAATCTCTAATGAATATATATCAGTCAACTTCAGTGAATTAATTCTAAAAAGAAGCACAATGTAGAATTTTCCAGAAAATGGTTAGGTGATTTACTGAAAATCAACTTATTTCTTTGGTTTGTAGATCTTAGTTTTCCCACTTTGAAGCCTTTATATATAGATGTGGATTAGAGGAGCTATATCAGAACATTCAGAATGTTCTGAAAGGTACAAGTCAGGAAAATCAACATTGCTACCTGTCTAGCATAGGACAGGTGATTGTCATTGTATTACTTTTCCTAATTCCCTTCAGGCCATAGAGGTCATTATAATAACCCTAGTTTTTACCATGCAGGAAAATAAGGCTCTGAGGGATCAAGTAATCTACACAAAATCCCACAGCAAACATAGAGGGGGTGTAAACCCAGATCTTTCTAGCTCCAGAGCTTCAGCACTTTCTATACTTCACAGAGCTTCCAAAGTGATGGCATACAGTGATGAAAGTACTGAGAAATGTTTCTTAAGGGGATGATATTGAAGAGGCATTTAATGGATGACAGGAAGGGTAGGGTTGAGACTGTACAGGTAGAAATCTAACATGGCATCCAAGGTGCCTGCTAGCTGGTATACACACATGCTTTCAACTTTTTCAATCAAACATTACTCTAGATAGGTGAAGGAATTTTCAAGATGTACTTAGGATCCCAAATAAATTGCTGGGCTTGAGTGATTGAGCGTCTACCTATGAACCAGGAGGTCATGGTTCGATTCCCAGTCAGGGCACATACCTGAGTTGTGGGCTCAATCCCCAGTGGGGATAATGCAGAAGGCCACTGCTCAATGATTCTCTCTCACCATTTTTAAAAAATATATTTTATTGATTTTTCACAGAGAGGAAGGGCGAGGAATAGAGAGATAGAAACATTGACAAGAGAGAAACATTGATCAGCTGCCTCCTGCACACCCCCTGCTGGGGATGTGCCCGCAACCAAGGTACATGCCCTTGACCAGAATCGAACCTGGGACCCTTCAGTCCGCAGGTCAATGTTCTATCCACTGAGCCAAACCGATTAGGGCTCTCTCTCATCATTGATGTTTCTATCTCTTTCCCCCTCTCCTTCCTCTCTGAAATCAATAAAAATATATATTTTTTAAAAAGATCCCAAATAAATTGACCTTAAAATAGGGAGATTATCCTCAGCAAGACTGACCTAGTCAGGTGATCCCTGACAAGGGAGTGGCTCTTCCTGGACCAAGAGATTCAATCATGAGAGGCAGTTGGCATGAGACAGCTGGCGGATAAGCTCCATCGCTGGGTCTGACAACAGAGGGAGCTTTGTGTAAAGGAGTGCAGGTGACCTCCAGGACCTGGGAGTGACCCTCAGCTAAGAACCAGCAAGGAAACAGGCACTCAGGTGTACATCCAAAGAGAAGTGTATTCAGCCAAAAACTTGAATGGGTTTGGAAGCAGATTCTCCCACAATGTTTCCAGGAAGAAATGCATGGGGGCAATACCTGATGTCAGCCTTTTAACTCTGAATGGTGAACCCACTAAGGCCATACATGGACTCCTGACCTCCAGAAAGTAGTAAACGAATATTGTCTGAAGCTGCTAAATGTGTGATCATTACCACTCCCCACCTCTGTTCTATATTTTCCTCTCTGGGAAGGCCAAACATGTTACTATCGGAAGGAACGCAATCCTAGGAGGTCTGACCTAATTTTGGGTTTGGTCAGAATAGACTGACTTCCAAAGACTTTGGAATTACAGAAAATGATGGACAATATTAAACATACTGGAATAGATAGACTATCCGCCCTTACCTCAATGTGGGCTCTAGGATACCAGGCACTCTCCCCTCTGGTTTAAAGTCTTATCCCTCTAGGAATGCCTCCTTACAATACCCATCCTTCACAGAGGAGAGGCTGAGAAAATTTGTGTAAGTAGACTATTTTGTGAATTACACAATCCATTGTTTCTCTTGGCATATTATAGCCACTTGAAGAAAGGCAAAAATTGAGGTGATTGCATAAAATGTGCAACATAGTAAGCTAAATGGTTCAGTTAAGTAGAGAAAGCATGTTATGAATAGAGTATCCACAGCTTTATATAACCTTTATGTTTTCTCATGAAGCTTCTTTGCTTAGAATAATTCTCCAGTTTTCAGTCTGTAAATGCCTCTTTCACTGAACTGGACTAGTTAATCTTGTTATGCTGCTAAGCTAAGCATAATGTTCAGCCAATAATTACTTTTTGAAAATATATTAAATTTCAAACAATCAGGCAGACTTCATGATGGCATTGAAAAATATAACTGCCCCCTCCCCCATGTGTTTCCTTTCCTTATTTCTTATAACAAGGGACTTAATAATTTTGGACCTAATACATTTTCCTTATACTTTGTTCAAACTGCCTGCAGTGTTTGACACTATTCTTTCATTTAGCAAAGCCTAATGATCAACATTACATATGCCGATTTCTCTGCAGAATGCTACATATGAGGAATAAACAGAAGGAAAAAAACACATCCGCTACCCATTCCTCAGCATAAGAGCCCAGCAAACGAAAACTTACAGAATAACAGCGATCATGTATGTAGGGTGTGCTATCTGCCAGGCATTGTTCTAAGCTCTTTATGCATATGCTTCCTCTCTGCCAGATATCATGTATAATGTGATCCAATGAGGTAGACATTTTTGCATCTTCACATTTCACATGAAGACACTTCAGTCTGAAAAGCAGTAAGTCAGCCAGGGATACACAGGATTCAAACTCAGTCTACCTAAATCTAGAGACCAAAACTGAAGCAGTACAATCATGCGGTCTTTGATCCAAATCTGTCTCCAAAGTTATATGATTTTGTACATGAAAATATAAAGTGAAGAGTTATTTTAATTTCTATAATACACATACACACCCATCCCCCCCCCAACTTGGGATTGTTTTCTTTTTTATTTCCTCCCTGAAACTGTAAACAAAGAATTGCTTTAAACCACTGGATTCATCTTCTGATAAAATGCCCATCTTGGTCATGTTAGAAAGTTATGAAAGAGTCTCACTGTTCACACGGAAAAGAGCTATTACAGGATGCCAAGAGACCTTGATATCTGCTCATAAACACAGAATGGACTGTCTTCAATTCCCATTTCACTCTGAGGCAACATGTTTTTCCTTGACAAAATATCCCCATGACACACACACTGAAACCGAGTCTATTGTTAGCTTCCCACATCTCTCAGATAAGGTTTACCATTGAACACCGCCAGACTGTAGAAGACCAGTAAGTAATTGAGAATTGTCCTGGGTGTGAGATTAAGTTTTAGAGATAGGCATTATATAAGAAGCCAGACAGAGTCAGAACCTGACAGCCTGAAAAATTTAGATGCCACATGCCCAGTGATTAATCTAAATGGACTGAAAGTGTAAGTCACATATTAGAACTGAACAGCTACATCCGTTTCTAGCTATGATAGATTAGACAAACTTCCTCTGAAAACAACAAGAAAGGCTAGATAAACTTCTTTTTCCAAAAAAGTGTATTTATGCTATCAGGAAGCTTTCTGGTCAGCCAGGACTCTAGAGACTAAAATCTGGGTGAGATAAAAAGATGTACTGAGGTAAGACTTAGCCTTTGAGCTATGTGGCAGTTCAGTGAAAGGCAAGGATGAGAGAGAGGCTAAGAAGTTGGAACAAAAGCAGTAGGGGAGGCTCCAAAGCTGATGCAGCTCATTGGCTGGTGAACTGAATCTGGCACAACTACCCCTGGGATTCCTGTCCAGCAGGCACTCAAGCTTCGCTCTGCAGATGAACGGGGCAACTGGCTGTATGACCCATTAATGTGGTCTCTGGTCCAAATCTGTGTCCAAAATTATCTGGTTCTGTACATGAAAATGTAAAGTGAAGAGTTGTTTTAATCTCTATTATATACATACATGCCCATCCCCCCACAACTTGGAATTGCTTTCTTTTTTATTTCCTCCCTAAAACTGTGAACAAAGAGTTGCACCACTTGGGTGCAACTATGAGAAGGAATGTGGTGTGCCAAGACTTGAGTGCTAATTGCTGTAAACCCCACCCCCCTTCTCTCTGTATCTAATTCTTAGTGATCAAAACTCACAGATTTCCCCAGTTATCTCTGTGAGGTGAGGCCCAAGTGTGCCTCCTAGGAAGCACCTCGCATCACCAAGGGAGCTTGATGTCTGCCTTGGGTTTGTTTTTATTTTCTCCACCAGTGAAACCATAGACCCAGGGAGGCCCTCTCACCATGGGCCTGTGACAGCCTAGGGGAGGGGTGATGCGGTCAGAGGGTAGCTGCTCCTCTTGCCCTTCTAAATGTGGTCCTTCTCAGGCTCTGTGTTCCAGCGGGGTGCTTCGCCTCACCCCTAAGTTCTGGGGTTTTGACAAAGCCACCTTGTCTTTGGCTAGTTGCTAGTGGGTCCTCTTGTGAGGACAACTGAAGTCACAAGCAACCGATGTCCACAATCCTGGTTATGCTGGCCAGCAGTTTATTTTTTTATAGAAATTTTAAACATGAATGTGACACAGTTCAATTTATAGTTTTGATAAAAGACTCTTTTACACACATGGAAGAATAAAAGCAAGGGTACTTGTTGGGAGCTACTGCAGTAATTGAAGTGAGGGCTGATGAGGATTTAAAAAAGGGAACTGATCACAGAATGAAAAGAAAGGCACTAAGGTAAGAAACACTACATTTAGGAGTTCAACGAGGCAGGATTTGTTTATTAATATTATGTGGAGGGGGAGGAAGGAAAAGGAGTCTAGAATGACTGTATTTTCTTATTTGAGTGACCAGTACCATTCACTAAAAAGAAACATGTTGGGAAGTTTGGTTTTAGATATGTTGACTTTGAAATGTATGTAAGATATTCAAGTGGATTATGTCAAGAATGCAATTACACATACAATCTAAATTTAGTGAAGTCTGGCCTGAGGTATTTAATGTAAATGTGGTCAACAAATCAGCATTTAGCAGAACTGTTAGAGGAAATGTGATTACCCATGAGTATGTTTTGCATGATACGAGCAAGGGAGAAATGTAGAAGTCCACATAATACCAATACTTAAGGCATGCATGGAGGAGGAGATGTCCTTTTAGGATTTTGATAAAGAAAATGTCAAGAAGGAAGAGAATAACAATGGTAGTAGTGATGGGGAGTGGAGTGCTGACACAAAGTCAAAGAAGGCAAGAGCTTCAAAAGAAACAGTACAGCCAACAGTGTTTGATTCAACAGAGAGCATAGGGCTTTAGAACGTCTTTAGGATCTGGCAATACGACTGGGGAGGTTTGGTGGAATGGTAATGACAGAAGCCAGATCTTAGTGGAGTAGGATTGAAGGGGAAAAGAGGAAGAAGACAAAGCTGATTTGGATCATCACACCACGGACTGGCATGCTTTTCTCTAGTAGATCTCTACAGTTTAGAAATAGGGCTGCAGCAGCTGAATGATACAATAGATTTTGCTAAATGAGTGAAGTGTAAGATCAGGTTTGAAAGAGATTTGAGGGTCTGACTGCACAAGTGGTCTAGGCAATCAACTGTGGCATAAGATTACTAAGTAGGCCAGGGTGGCCTAGAAGAAGCTGTCAAAGGAGGGGTGTGTGTGTAGAAATAAAAACAAAACAAACAAACAAACAAAAAACAAGGGCATTCTATGAGAGCAAGGCCATAGAAAGGATAGCAAAAATAAGAGATGGTTAAAAAAAGATGGTGAAAGTAAATTAAGAGATGATAAGAGCATGCTTATTTAGAGACTGGGAGACTACATTTACAATTTCTAGGTGGTGGAAGAATTCAGGTATGGCATTAGATGTGTGCTAGCAGAGACTGGGCATTTATTTTTCTTACATACTATGCAACACTATTCTTTTCAATTAAATTTCACTTTAACCAATTATTTTTAGGCACACATATATTATCATGTAAGAATATAATAAAGAAGTTTTACTACTAGAAGCTCTTACACAGACATCAGTAAACAACATTTTAATAACAAAAAGGTTATTTTGTTTGTTATTGTTATTTGTGATTTATTTGTTGAGTTGTTTTAACCCAACGTGATGTTCATCTGATGGACAGAATATTTTTATCTAAATGGGTACATCACCCTCTTTGTCTTTTCTGCTAACAAGAAAACATGATAGTATCTGTCCTCTTGAGAAGCTAAGGTTTTACAGAGTCACGCACATGTATTCATATATCAGTACACATGGTAACACATGCAAGCACACATATATGTATGCACACATAGGATTGCACATAAATGTTCACAGGAAAAACAGATCTTGTTATTTTTAGTAAGCATCCCCCCATCTGAGTGTTTATTCCTTATGAGATATTTTGTAAAGAAGAAAAATGTTTCAAAGAACCGAGACAATATGACAGCCGGCAGTTGTGAAATGATTGGCAATGAGGATTGCAAAATTTTGGTCACAATTCAATACAGAAGAGTCAACAACATAAATAGCCAGCACTCAGAGTTTGAAGTGAGGCAGTTCAGTCATTCTGCTCTGGAACCCACGTGTGGTGACTAAAGGCATCTCAGAGAAGCCTGGCAACTTCAGAATCATTTATTTCTCAGAAGTTGACTCATTTGTTTCTCATCTTACCAAGTTCATTTATTATAGACTAGAGGCCTGGTGCACAAAAATTTGTGCACTCGGGAGGGGGGGAGGGGGGTCCCTCAGCCCGGCCTGTGCCCTCTCGCAGTCTGGGACCCCTTGGGAGATAACGACCTGCTGGCTTAGGCTTGCTCCTGGGTGGCAGAGGGCAGGCCCAATCCCTAGGTGCAGCCCCTGGTCGGGCTCAGAGCAGGGCCGATTGGGGAGTTGGGGCACCGCCCCCTGTCATGCACAGAGCAGGGCGATCGGGAGGTTGTGATGCCACCCTCAGTCATGCTCAGGGTAGGGCCGATTGGGGGGTTGGGGCACCGCCCCCTGTCACACTCAAGGCAGGGTCGATGGGGAGGTTGCGGCGCCACCCCCTGTCACGCACAGAGCAGGGCCAATCAGGGGGTTGGAGCGCTGCCCCCTGTCACGCACAGAGCAGGGCCCATCAGGGGGTTGGGGTGCCGCCACTCTCACACTCAGGGCAGGGCCGATGGGGAGGTTATGGCTCTACCCCGTCACACACAGAGCAGGGCCCGTGGGGGGGGGGGGGGGCGCCGCACCCTGTCACACACAGAGCCGCAGGGCGATCAGGGGGTTTGGGTGCTGCCCCCTGTCACGCTGATCCCGGTGCCGGGAGGCCTCTTGGCTCCGCTGATCCCGGTGCTGGGAGGCATATTACCCTTTTACTATATAGGGTAGAGGCCTGGTGCATGGGTGGGTGCCGGCTGGTTTGCCCTGAAGGGTGTCCTGGATCAGGGTGGGGGTCCCCACTGGGGTGCCTGGCCAGCCTGGGTGAGGGGATGATGGCTGTTTGCAGCTGGTCACACACCCTTCAAGGTGAGGGTCCCCACTGGGGTGCCTGGCCAGTCTGGCTGAGGGGCTGAGGGCTGTTTTCAGGCTGGGGGTGACTGAAGCTCCCAACCGCTCCTTTTTTTCTTTTTTTCTTTTTTTATTCTTGGCCAGCTTTAGCTTTGAGGCTTGGCTCCAGCTCTTAGGCCTCCGCTGCTGAAAGTAGGTTTCTGGCCTTTGCTTACAGTGTTGCGATCCTGCTGGCTGAAGCCCGGGGACTAAAGCAGGTTTCTGGGGTTTTGTTTAGCTTCTATATTTGTTACATAGTTGCTTAGAGTTGCAGCTCAGAGGCCTACAGCGGCAGGCGGAGAACGTTGGTTTCCTCTGTCACTGAAGCAAGCAAGCCTCATGTTAGTTTCAATCTGCCTGGCTGCCGGCCACCATCTTGGCTGGCAGTTAATTTGCATATTGCCCTGATTAGCCAATGGGAACGGTAGCGGTCGTACGCCAATTACCATGTTTCTCTTTTATTAGATAGGATAGTTTTTAAGCTGGTAAAATCACTTTTCTAGTTTTCTATTGCCCCTAAATTGTTTAGATGGACTGGCTGTTCATGCTTGAATGTCCAGTTAGAGCAAAAGACATCTTCCAGAAGTAAAAAGTGAGAAGAAAAAATAATGTGTTGAGAAGTGTATTTTATCTTTACTAGAACATATGAGCCCAGGCAATAAGAGAAAAGTAGAGAAGGGTTGGACATGGCCAAATGGTTCATAGTTTAATATCAGGAGACACCACACTAGTTTGAAAAAATGATTATAACAAACACGCATCTATGTGCTACAGGTTGTGAGACTGTGTTGCAGTGTTTGAAACAACCAGATGTGGGGACAAGGTATAGACATACAGAGAAGCATTGAGAGGATTCAGAGAAGTGTGAAGGAAGGGTCAGCATGTCTTGTTCATGGGCTGGATAATCGCCCTGAGTTATATTTGGGTGGGGAAGGGGTGGTGAGGTTCTCTGACCTCTGCTTCATTTTAGATGATTGACCACTTCCTCCTTGAAGTCTTTTATGCCACGTACCCCATCCCCCCCTCCCCCCCCCCCCCAGCACTCCTCTTACTGCCTGACTTCTCCATTCTCTGGAATTCTCTGGGTGAGCCTCTGCACCTTAGGGATTAGTGTTCCCTGGGGTTTGGTCTTTGCTATTGTCTACCTGCACTTCTATGTAGTCTCATTTACATTTCATCCTATGACTTCAATCACCATTTAAAAAAATTATTTCTAGATCTTTACCTCTACATCAGAGTATTCACCACCTATAAGATAGCTCTAACCAAGGGTACCTCCAATGCAACTTATTCAAAATGATATTTATCATTTCCCTGACTGAAATGTCTACCCTTTCTGCTGTACTCATGATTGCTACCATTATTCCTCTCATTGTTCAAACCAGAGTCTTAGAGGAGGGCCAGTGACATTCTATTTGTTACCAAGGATCTCCCCCCTCCAGAGACCAAGTCACGCTGATTCCATGTCCTTACTATTTTGGGAGCCTACTTCTTTTCCCATGGCCACCCCAGTGATGGATTTATTTAGGAACTCATCCTCTCTCACTAGTAATATGTACTAATGGCCTTCCTTTGTTGTTGTTTATTTTTATAAAGCACAAATTTAATAGTAGCACATTTTTTTTTGGCTCTGTCTGCCTTTAAATAAAGTCCAAACTCCTTAACAAAGCATGTAAGACCTTTCGATGCTGTTGTTTTGCTCAATATTATCTCTCATCATTCTCCTCTTTCTTGCATGCCCTAATTAGGTTCCTCTAAGAAGATATCATGGTTTCTTACTAATTCTCACTACTACCAGTTTTAATAATCACTCAGGTTTGCTTGGTCACACTTTTTATCCCTTCATTTTATTAAGTTCTACCTGTTGTTTTGGCCTCATTTCAGAAGCCTTTTCTTCTAAGCTTGTTAAAATCCTACCTGCCTGAAAGAGATACGCATTTTTGTACCATAAACACCCTGTGCTTAATTTCAATTTAGTATATATCACATTGCATTTTAATAGTTTTATGCCTCTCTTCAAGAAACAATGAAATCCTAATGCATGATGTTTTAGTTCCATAGTCCCAGCACTTCACCCATTGGTTATCAGTGAAACAGGGACTCTAATATTGGATAAACAGAAGGACTGGGGCAAGTTTTAAAGATGAAGAAAAAGAGAGATATGCTAGCAATTTAAATGGATAAGGAATTTAGAAGGTGTGCTGAGCTTTCAGGCCTGTGGGGGATTTGAGAGGGGAAGTAATATTTTCTGTGTTCAAGAAGATTAAAGTCTTCTTGGTTGATAAACTTCTGATGCACAAAATATTTTAGAACAACCTAGGGCTATCTATAAGCAAATGGCAAGTGTTATGATGCACACAAGACATTCAGCAATAGGGGGTATTTAAAGGAATAAGGATATTCAGAACAGGCTTTAAAGAAAAGAACATGACTTGAGATTTTCTGTATTCATGTATAGGCTGGAAAAATTGGGTTTTTCAGATAAAGTGACCATCAGGAAAAAGAATGTATATTTTCATGGCATATGTGAGTGGTGGTAATAACTTCATCTGAACTATTGCCACCATGAAGATCTAAACTCTGTCCAAGAATTATAACCATTTATAGATGGCTCTGTTCAGGTGTCCCACTCACATCAGAAACTCTGTACTTAAACTCAAATGTATCTTATTCTCTTTTAGCCATGTGCCCTGTATAGATTTCTCTCAAGTCATTCACATTTCAAAACTTGGGCTCATTCTCCCACATCCCTCACACATAGAAGCTATTATGACCTTGGCACATAATAGGCATTCTATAAATGTTTGTTGAGTCAACAAAAGGAAAGACGTTGGAGTCCAGCGTGACCATGTGGAAAGTTACACATAGACTGGGGGTGGAAATTCAGAAAGAGCAGGTGGCATAATTGAGGGTCTGGGCATCCTCATATGTAAGAAAATCAATCATAGTGTTTAAAGAATAGAAACATCAGGTGCTGGGGACTCTAGCTCTGGTTTCACGAACCCTTAGATAAAAGCCTGAGTGCCGGGAGCCGGTCCATCCTTGCTGTTTCAAGAGACCTGGCATATATGGCATACTGTTCTTAATATGTTTGCTCCCCTTAGCGCTATGTGTTTTAACCAAGGTCACCTCTCCAAGAAAGGTTGTTTCCCCAGGTAGGGATTTTTCCCTGAAGTTAGGGAGGGGATAAAACCCCTCAACTAAGTACAAGGCGGGTAATTAATCAATTTAACTACGAACAATCATGCTTAAGCTACATAATCTTTACTCCCTGGAATGGAGATAAGAAACGCCCTAACCTTTGTAATAGAGATTGATAGGATTGAATCAACTGGTATAAATACAGATGTAACAAGACAGAAAGAGACAGAACTTAGAACACAGAACTTAGAAGTAAGAACCAAGAGAGACAGAACCTAGGCACAGAAGCTACACAGAACGTTCTCTAGAGACAGAAGAACTTCGCTGGAGAGAACATGGCAAAAGATCCTGGACTGAACCTGACTACAGAAATTGGCAAGCGAACCTGACTAGAACCTGGCCACAGAACCTGGCTGGAGATCCAAAGCAGAACCTCTCTGGAGATCCAGACCAGAACTTGGCTGGAGATTGTGGCTAGAGATCCTGGCAAGGCTGCTGATCAACTGAACGCCCTCTCCGTGTCATTCCTTCTTTGCTGACTCCGTCTACACCTTTGGGGACCCCTGGACCTGCTGGGGTTGGACCCCGGCACCTGAGGTTAATTCTTACAAAGAACTTGACAAGAGGAATCATTAGGAAAGTAAAAATACATTATTCTCTAGGGAAGTTATCAGCATTCCATAAAACATAATGTCTTGAATTTTATTATAATACTCTCATAAAATTTAGTCTATCTAATTTAGTGTTTTATTGCCCTGATTGATTGGTTTTTATAGCCATGACTGACTAGAGTCCCATTTCTATAGGAATGGAGTGAACAATAAATTCTCCAAAGGACATTAATTTAGTCTTCAATGAATTATCTGTAAACTTAAATTTTTATTAGGCATTTACCATACTACTAGTATATCTATGCTATCATTGAGTTAAAATGACAAATAAGATACCCTCACCCCGAACACAGTTAAGTTCCTTGGGAGCAGGTATTATATCTTTGTTATACTTATATCTTAGAACTTGGAAATAGTAAACACTGAGTAAACATTTGTTGAAGTGATGGATGACAAATTACAGAATACAAGGGCTATCTATGATTTATATATGCACAGGATGCTATAGGAAATATAGAAATAATGATATTTATTGCCTAGAACAGTGTATTCTATAGGGTGTATTTTCAATTTTTCAAAAGATTGAAAAATTTTGGAATAAAAAAGTGACTAAGACACAGTGAATCTCTCAACTCAAGTATTCCATTGTTAACCAAACTGCTGGACAATAGAAGTGACTATTTTTAAAGTGAAAATTAAAGACTTGTAATGGATCTTTAAAGCTAAAGTTATCCATTCACATAATCAACACCTATTTATTTAGCATCTACTGTGTGCCAGGCATTGCATTTAATGTGGTGGTCAAACAGTGATCCAGACATGTACACTTTTGTTGAAAGAGCTCAGTGATTATTCATCTGAAATTATAGAAAATAAATTTTTATTTAAGAAATAAAAATAATCTCTTCTGATTACCTAACCACTTGAAAAACATTTGAAAGCTGTGGAAGTGGAGTTAGAGGAATGTCACAGGCAACAAGTTGTTATATAAATGAATTAATAACTAAATGATCTTATTGGTGGACAACCTATAATTTCACATTTTTACTTATGTTAATGTCAAGTTATTTTATATATGCATTTATGTGACTAGAAGGTATATATATGTACATGTATACATCTACATATATATATATGTACATGTATACATCTACATATATATATATATATATATATATATATATATATAATTTTTATTCAGTTTTACATTGGCAGCAGCATCATACAAAAGACCTGACTTACAATATAGTGGTTAATGTTTTCCTGTCAATATTCACTCATGTCTTCCACTGCAGTAAACCTGGTTTACTTCTAAAGATGGGCCCCAATTGGTCTGTCAATCAGAGCAATGTTTCCCATCACCACAATTACTGTTTTAGGTAACCTTGGCCAATATAATTAGAATTTATGTCTCTCCTGGTCTGATCAGAACATTTTCTGGGAACTGTGGGACATAGATATTCTCTTTTTCTGGATAATGTTATATGAGGTTGTAAAGCTGCTAACTGCAATTCTTCCACCATGAGGGAGAAACCAGTCTGAGAGTGAAGCTGACACATGGAGAGTCACAAGAAAATGGAGTCAGAGTCCTGCTCACACCATGTCTACCACCTGACCACTTTGGACTTTTTAATTACATGAACTAATAAGTCCTCTTTGATGCTGAAGCCAGTCTACAATATCTGTTATTTCTATCAAAACCAAAAGTATTAAATGTTACAAGTAGGTGTGAATTGAGATGTGGCTATGAATTTATCATTGATCATAAAGCTATATCTTTGTGCTTAATTTGCTACTTTAAACATTTTGTTGCCAGAGACTTATTTTATTGAATACTAAAAATTGGCAAGCTTTTAGATTAGCATATTATCACAACACATAAAATGTAAATAGTTACAATTATGCTGCAAATATTTCACATTATAAGAGCTAGCTATGATTTATATATGCACAGGATACTATTTAAAAATATGAGAAATATATATATATACATACTAGTTAAAATATGAGAAAAATAAGTGGTGAGAGGCAAAAGTAGAAGAGGCACTGTCAAATTAAGATGCAATTATACTGATTCATGAGAAAGATCACTGTAGCTTGGATGATGGTAGAGGAGATGGAAAAAAAGTGAAGAAATTTGACAGAGTGAGAAATAGAATTAGGGTATTCAGACACATTGGCTGTATGAAGAACATAGAAGATTATGTGACTTTTAAAATCTTCTGCTTAAACAACTGTAGGGTTAGTTGTACCGATCATTGAGAAAAGGTACACACTTTTGTGGAGAAAATTATGAATTCTATTTTAAATATGAATACTTTCTAATATACAAGTAGAGATGTTAGATATACTAGTTTGGGATTCAAAAGAGTTTGCATTACAGACATGAATCTGAGAATGAGATGTCAGATTTATTAGGTTATAAAAGAAATCAAATACACACTAGCTTAGTAAATATATGTATTTATGTATGTGTTTGTGTGTATATATGTATCTGCCTATTTATCTATCTACTTAATCTCTTTATCTATCATTTATCTACTTTAATCAATCCATCCATCCATCCATCCATCCATCAATCATTTATCCATCCATCCATCCATCCATCCATCCATCCATCCATCCAGGTTCTGTTGTATTATACTACTGAGAAGTCCACACATAGAAATGAGTTCATGTATCTCTATATTCTGGGACCCTGGTAATTTTATTAACCCTTTCAATTTAGAAGTTGGGAGAGAAGATAATTAAATTAGCTTGAAAATTATGTGGAAGAGAAGTAGAACAGTAAGTGTCATTCTGAGGGATATCTCTGTTAATCACACTTAGCTCCCCATATTTAATTTCTATTAATTTAGTTCAGTAAAACACAAGGTTGGCCACATACTTGGCATATCCATTTAAATAAAGCACTTTTCTACTTTGGAAGAAAACAAACAACAACAAAAATCAAAAACTAACAACTACAAGAAACCCCGAAGACCTAAGGATTGCTACAATTCCAATGATTGAACCACTAATTTACTTACATAAACTTAGTTTTATCTTTCTCTTGGCTTCTCCAGATTCTATGTTTGTACTCTATGACCAGTAACTTCAGTGACTCTTAGTATTAAACCAAAATTTTACACCTTCTTCATGTTTCATCAAATCTACCTCTCATTTCCATCACATCATCCTCACCATTTTCCTTCTTCAGCCTTCTTGATGGTCTGAAAAGCACTCAGAAAGAGGTACATAAGGAAGACAATGAAGGAGCAATGATGTCATGGGTTCCACCCTGTCTATGATACAAATTTCCTACTTGAATGATAGATGGTCCTTGAAGAGACTACTCCCTTATATATAAAATTTTTCTCTCTAATTCAGAGCTGGATTGAAAGACCTCTTGAGGGAAGAGATCACTTAACAAAAGGAAGAGAGTATGTTGCAACAAAATTTGGCCTAAAAAATTTATCAAGGAATCAAATACTATGTGGAAAACAAAGTTGAGAATAATAGATGATATCATTATAAGACTTTTGCAAATGGCTTTTGTACATTATCCTCACGACTGATTCTAAGTCTCAGCTCAATGTTTTTCATTGTCTCTAGGTCTCAGACACTCCTCTTCCAGACTGTTGAATAGACTTGCTCTCAGAATCTTTGTGGGCATTTCAGTTATTCTGTCTGCATTCCCTTCTTTCCTGGATCTTCAAATTTACACAGGTCTCAGCATCTTAGAAAAAAATGTCTTAAATTGCTCAGAACTTTTCCTGAGTTATGTCACATCTATTCCTTTTTGTTCACTTTCAAATTTGTATTAATGAAGCACACCTTATAATTCCACTTCATCACTTTTTTATCTTTTTAAAGTCATCTTCCCTTCTACCCCTCTTACAGAAATTCTTTTGTCAAGTAAATAAATGCTGACACAATTATTTTATTTCTTGGTAATGTTCGTCCTTTTTTTCCCTTTGATCTCTCTGAAGACCAAAATTTCTTCTTGAACTCCTTTCTCTCTGGTTTCATGACCCAGTGTTATTTGGTCTGGAACTCGTTTTCTGAATCATATTCTTCCTTTTAATTTCTGGATTATATTTCCTCTGTTGTCCACAAACTCTAGAGGTTGAGTTTTTCTCTTTTTGTTATTTGTATTACATGCTGTTTGTTTTTTATAAATCTAACTCTTCTTAAGGTGCTTGCTTTTCCTACTCATTAAATGATCCAAATTGTAGCCACCAAGTAAACTACCACATTTGTATATAAAAAAAATCTGCCCAACTCGTGTGGCTCAGTGGGTGAGCATCAACCTATGAACCAGGAAGTCATGGTTCTATTCCCAGAGAGGGCACATGCCCAGGTTTCAGGCTCAATCCCCTGCTTTGTTTATATGCCTGTTAATGCAGTTATTGATAGTCATAATTGGACAGGGTATAGTCAGGTGTTTATGTATGCTACCACTAATTTGTGATGTCCATGAATTAAAGGAGTCTTTCTCCCTCCCTCCCTCCCTCCCTCCATTTATTCTTTTTTTTTCTTAGTATTTTCCACTTGTTTGGTTCACTATAGCTGCTCAATAGCTTATTGGTGTTTAAAATGAATAGTCTTCTTAATCAACTGATTTCAGCAACCATTTCATAGTGAGCATTTTAAATGATTTCAAGCTACCTTAAAGAGTTAATTTCTCAACTACTAAACAAAAACAAGATACTTCCCTTCCAACTCATACGAGCATTGTGTTATTAATAAAGTTTCTGTCCTATTTTTCAAGGTACTTTTCCTCCTAACAATTTACAACAATGAGTCATAGCTCTAATGCCACCACAGGCAGGTCTCAGGGGATCATTGTCCCCACAAGGCAGTGCATTAATTTCACACTGTGGCTCATTAATGGTATTGTCAATGCCCCCATGAGGTATGGGCCTTTGTAAATCCCTGATATTTCCTGATTACACAGCTTGCACTCTATTTCTTTAGTAAAATGACATTCCCACTAAGTTGTCACAAGGGAAAGTAATGCAACGGTCATCTTCTATTACCTTAGCATTTTATATTGCACTTGTTAAGTTAACTAATTAATTAATTAGTTTATTCATTTAGCTCCTGCTAGATTAAACATGTTAAATATTTCCTAGGTATAATGTCATAAGTTATAAATTGAATTATCAAAATGGAGTCTGTCAGTTGGCATTGTCCTCAAACTCACTTTTACGCACTCAAAATATCTTACTAAGTTTTATTATTTGGAAATTAGTTTTAAATATAATTTAACTTATAGTTGGTAGTTTTAAAAGAACTGCTTGTGATATTATGCAAGATTTAACATATATTTTGGATACAGGAAAATCTATTACATAGGACAAATTAATTTACAGCTAAAAAATATTTAATGAGCCCTAATATGCACCAAGCACTTGCCTAGGCACTGGAAAATTAGTGGGGACAAGTGATAAGAAGGGTGCCTACTATTATGGAGCTTCTTTTGGAGGGATTGACTGAAAAAACAAACACACACACACACACACACACACACACACACACACACACACACATATATATATATATATATATGTATTTAGGTATTGATGTGTGATATACTAAAATATATTAAGGGCAAAGGATTAGATAATAACAGTGGAGGGGATTGTGGTACTTAGCTAAAGTGATCAGGAAAGAGTATTCTGAGTTGGTGACATCTGAACTGAGACCTGAATAATGAGAAGGAAGCAGTCATTTGGAGGTCTGGGAACAGAATATTCTGGGCATAAAAAAGGAAAACAAGGGCTCTGATGTAGAAATAAGTATCAGTATGTTCTAAGACTAGAATGAAGAACGATGTAGCTGAAGCATAATGAAGAATTGGGAAAGTGGTAAAAGATTACTTTGAAGAAGTATAGAGGTACCCAATCACATTGGATTTGTAGGCCATTTCATTCTCAATGTGATATATTAGTCCAGGTAAGCAATAATGATGGGTTGGAATTGAGAGATACAAAACTTGGTGATATAAATTATTTCTATTTTGAAGCATAAATAAACAGAGTCAATTTTCTATTGGACTAGATATGAGGGGTTATAAATAAAGAGGAGTAGAGGGTGAGCCCAAAGTGTTTGGCTTGAAGAATCTATGGTAGAAATATAATTAAATTGGAGATATTTGGATTAGAGCAAGGTTTAGAGGCACAGGACAAGGTATGTATATGAGAATGCTAAATTTAAAATGCTTATTAGACATTCAAATGGAGATATTGAGAAAGCAGCTGAATAGGTGAGTCTCGAGCTCAAGAACAGTGGTTCAGTCTGTGACAACACATTTCAGATTCAGCAGCAATAGAGGTGGTCTTCAACCCCCAGAAAAAATGAGACTATGAAGCAAAGAGCATAGGACAATACTGTGCTTTTCACAAAGCCTCCCTCCTCCTCCTTCTTTCTCCTCCTTCCCCCTAACCCCCACATATCCTCACACCCTTCTCTGGGATTTCTCAGCTGGAAATGACCCATATTTAAACTCTCCTCAGATTGTCCCTATCCTATCTCCTGGAACTCGAATGGCACCGACGAGATTTGTTTTCCATTACAATTATGTTTTAGCTTTATCTCCTCTAGCAGCCCTTCAGACAAGAGTCACACCTGGAAGCTTCTGTACTTTCTACTCAGTTTGCCTGGAAATGTATTTTCTTTCCCAACCCCTGCTTTCCCCCCAACATTTTATCTGGCCTACATTCGATCATTGGATGGGGCCCTAAAGTTTTCCCCTAGCCCCCCAATTTAAACAAGGCACTGGTACAACTCCAGATTTAGGCTCTCTATGGTAGGAAAGCCATATTAAAAATTTATCATTAAAAATATATATTTCACATCTGTCTACATTTAGTGTATGGTAGAAAGTGAATCATACATACTTTGCATCTAAATGTATTTCTATATATTTTCATTGGGAAAAATGAGAATTTTAAATTCAATATGTAGGGTGTGGTGCTTTATATTTAGAAAATCCCTTCACTAATATTATTTAAATAATTCATCAGAGTACTCATGCTGATTATTAGTGTTACTATACTATATATGAGAAAAATTAGAAACCTTTAAAATTTTTATCTAAGTTGCAAGACAGTGATGGTATTGAGGGTCAAATCTAGAACTCTGTCTACAATTGCAATCGTCCTTCCACTCTAAAATAGCTTATCTGGAAGTGTCAAATATATTTTAGCCTTGATTTAATTTTTAATCTTTTCCTTCCCTCACTACATGTATTTACCTCCATTCACAGGCATTTAAACGTACATACTCATTCACATTAAGTGGTCAAATAGGCTGGGCCATCTGGAAAGGTCCGGAATGAGAAGTGAGAAGAACAGTGTGATAGGTATGATCATAGACTTATAATATAAAGCTTTCTCAAAATCTACCTTCAGTACTGTGCTTACATGTTAAAGACTTAAACTCCTAGAATCAGATCATTGGGTATTTAAATAAATACAATAAAGGCACTGAATTGTGTATACTAGTAAAATAAAATTTATATCATAATGTCTACTTGTTACATAGTCTCTTTCAATTTTCTTTAATTGTATTTAATTTTAAATAATTTTATTCTCAATAGCTGTAATTACAGTGCAAGTGGACAACAAAGACATTATTTTCTGATGCTCAGGTTGTAGGAGGACCAAACAGGAACTCACAATAATCTCTAAGTTTCTGTACAAGACAATGGCATTTATAAAGTATTGACCAAAAGAAGTTCTTATATTTAGCAAAGTCTATTTGCTTTAATAACTACAATATAGCCTAATTAAAATAAATTTTAAGGTATATAGGAAGATCCAGCTAGGAAACTTTTTACTTATTTGGAGACTATTTTTTTAATTATATAGACAATTTCTCGAGGAACTGAAATTACCCAAATATTGTATTCACTAATCTCAAACACATCAAAGAGGAACAAAATCTCTATACTTCATTTGTTCACCAAATAAGAGAATTAAAACAATCATAAGTAAATATTCATAGACATATAGTATAAAAATAATTTTCTTTATTCAGAGAGATCTGAGTTTTATTTCAGCCTCATCCTCAACTTATTTGATTAGATCTTGAGCTTCCATGAAACTCTCTTTTATTATCTGCAAAATGTGAGCCAAAAGCACCACCTGTACTTGGTTATTGTTATAATTAAGGTTAAAATGCAAAAAGTACTCATACAAAACAGACACTAAGTGAAAGGGTCATTGCATAGTTAAGATATAATTTCATAATGCAATGCTCACGGCATCTACGATAGTACCTAGGTCCTTGAAAAATATTTGTTAAATGAATAAATCCTAAAAATTGTTAAATGTGATACTGAAAAGAGAACTCTGTCTTTCAACCGTTTTTGTCCATATTTAAAAACAAAACAAAAACTCCTTCTTTCATTCAACAAATATCTATCATGTCCACACTGTTGTAGACACTGTTTATAGCTCTGAGTATGATGATGTAATCTTCAGACAAGTTAGTGAAACAGATCCCTGAATAGACAATTTCCATACACTGTGATGGGTTTGGTAGCACAAAGAACAATACCAGCCATAGCTGGTTTGGCTCAGTGGCTAGAGCATTGGCCCGCAGACTGAAGGGTCCCGGGTTCAAGTCTGGTCAAGGAAACTTGGTTGCAGGCTTGATCCTGGTCCCAGTCGGACACATGAGGGAGGCAACCAATCGATGTGTCTCTCTCACATTAGTGTTTCTTTCTCTCTGTCTCTCCCCCTTTCTTCTACTCTCTCTAAAAGAAACCAATGGAAAAAATATTCTCAGGTGAGGATTAACAAAAACAACCAACCAACCAAAGAAACAAACAAACAAAAAGAACACTGTGAACTTGTAGGAAATACACCCAATCTAATTTTGAAAAATTTTTAATGACTTCCTAGAGCAGGGGTGGGCAACCTTTTTGTGAGTGCGTGCCAGAACCAGCAAAATCTCTGACTCAAAATTCTTCTGCGTGCCAATCCTAATTTTTTGAGAACATGTTATGCCTACTTGATATCTCTTAATGTGTACGTATGTGAAGAACCTTGAAAAAATAATAAAATTCATTCGAGCAACAAAAACACAGTATATGATGATGAAAAATACATTTATTTTTTAATGTATACATGTACACTGATAGTCCAACAGAAAACTTTATGACTCCGTTTGATATTATCAGTGGGACTTTTGCTGCTGCATCACTGATGACAGAGATTTTATATCAGGTTTATATTTCGTGACCTTCAGAGATATGCATGAGCTACTACTTTCATCTCCTATTATGAGACTTAACAAAATTCATCACTGAGAACAAAGATTCACAAGCGTATGTGGATGAAACCAAAACACTGGTCGGATCTGGGAAGGCAGGGAGAGTTAAGGCAGAGGCATAGAAATTGCTCTTCCCCTCTCTTGTCAATCCATGTCTATGGTCTTTACGATAACTTGTTATGTAAAATTATTTATTTATCTAAGATGCGCCTACACTGAGTTTATCTGAAAAATAAAAAGTCGATATTAAGAAAAAAAATTCTAAATGGAAGATTATAAGAGAGGGATTCACGTGCCAGCAAAAGTTACTGGCGTGCCATGTTTGGCACACGTGCCAGGGGTTGCCCACCCCTGTCCTAGAGAATGACTGAGAGGTAGGAGTCTGTACAAAAGCAGTGAAGAGCTGGAGGTGATGAAAGGTATAGGTGGAGGGAGTAGTATAAACACTGCAGAAAACCTGGTCCATTATGAGCCTATCTGGCTAGTAAGAAACTTTACACTGCACATATGATCCCTGGCTTTCTTCAGTTTGCAACTCACTAACTGCTCTGGATCCTGATCCCTCAGGCACTATTGTTTCCTCTACCTGCTCAGTCTTGAGGTCATGGCTATCCCTCCTGATATCTGACATCAGTTCCTGACCCTTTCCTGGCTTCCTTCCTGTGCACTGCTCTTCGCATGAAGACAGAGGTCCAAATGCAAAGCAAAGTGATAACAATGACCACCAGACACCAGCCAAGACTCAGCTGGGAAGAAATAAATGGTCCTGATGCCCTTCCTTAATCAAAACACTTTTTTTGGGGTTTTGCCCTAATTGAGGAGACATGTTTAAAGTTCTTTCTTTATTCCAGACACCATCAGAGACACTGAGGAATCCTGTAGTCCAGGAGCTCATTATCCAGCTGGGTAAATAACCTGACAACAAATGCACAGTGCAGCAAGAGAGGTGCTGATGAAAACATCTGTGCAAAGGTCTGGTACCACAGAGACAGTCAATTTATTAATGCAGATAAATAAGCGTATAGTTGAGCATGTATAATAGAAATGCATATATCAAGCATCATGGTATTATTAGAGTTTTGTTTCATTTGTGGTTAACACAACCCTTTTATATAACAGAAATGGTTTTAAAATATGAAATTTAGAATTTCTTGACCCTGAATTTCAGATATATGATATAGAATATTTGATTCTAACTTAATAGCTCATGTTTGTTTTGTTTTGTTTTTTAACTGAGATCAATCTATTTTTTTTTTTTGGAGGGGGGGAGAAGAGAAATTCCATCATTACATCATTGTGGGAAGGCATATTATGAATCTTGAACAAAGAAAGTGATATAATAAAATAGATTCATTCATTAAAATAGGATATATGCAATTCTCCAATGACATTTTTATTCATGATGCTTTATCTTTTTTAAAAGATGAATTCTAGAGTGAATTATAGTTTTACTTAGAGGAAATGGTTCCTAATTCATATAACTTGTCATGGTTTGACATTAATAACTAAACAACTAGATTTCTATTTTGAATTTGATGCCACACTAGGTGCCGAGGCAACCAAAATAAATGGCATTATCCCTGTCCCCAGGAACTGCACTCTAGTCACAAGAGATATGGGTTGTTCTGTATTGGGATGGGTCTGACAATGAGAGGGGCTATGGAACTTTTCCAGGTCAGAGGTATAACCTGAACTGAGCTGTGAAAGTAAATTCGACAATCACTGAATTCACATTCAGTTTTGGCCTCGCATCTTTATTCATCTCTCTTCTCAGTGACTTGGGTTAGCTTTACAAATGGAACTTGCATATGTGGACTTTGAAAGAGAACCAATTTAAAAGCAACGTATAGACAAGTTTCCTTAAACTGATATGTAAATGTACTAGAACACAGAGGACCCTGCCCTTTTGGATTGCCTTTAACTAACTTGCCACTGACACCTGAAGGGATAAAACTGCGGTGCAGTTCTGCAAATTGCATGCCTTGAGGGTGGGAAGAGAGGAGGGTGAGGAGAGCAGCATAAAAGTTGGTATAAGAGAGGATTTTACATTTCTAATAAAGGGAAATAGGGGCTTGAGTCAAATTCTACTACTACCAGTTTTATTTGTTTTCTCTATTTCTGGAGAAACGATCACATTTTAACATATTTTAATTAATGTACTTATCCATGTAGTCATTTTTCTATATTCCTAAGAATAATAAGTAGATGGGTCATAAATCTGTTTGATGGTTTGAAAGAATAAATAGTTACTTTGCTCAGTCATGTAGGAAGACCTGAGAGTGATCTTATTGGAAGTAAGAAACAATAACGGTAAAGTTAAAGCAATTAGAAATATGGCTACATGTAGAAAATATTTTATAATTTCAACCATATCTCTGTATTGATGACTATTTTATGCCTCCTGACCATACTCCACAGCTATTTACTATGTCTCCCCACTGCAACCTGGATATTCCACAAACACTTCAATCTCAACATCAGGATTTATTTTTTTCAACTTCCACATCATCTTCCTTCCTAACATTGATAATAGATATAACTACCCACCCAGCTGTTTAAGCCAGAATTTTAAGTGCTATTCACAGTTCCTACTTTCTCTTCTGTCTTCCTATGAATCCTCAACAAAGTGGCATTTAATCATGACCAAGTTCTGTCATTCTATCATAAATATCCCTGAGACAAGACTCTTCTCTACCCCATTGATTCTTATTAGACAAAAATATTGCAACAGCTTACAATATATTTCCCTGGTTCCACAATGAACTTTTTACCATGTAATTGATGACATCAATTGAGGATGATGTCATCAATTACATTCTTAGTGTGGCCTAAGGGGCTCTTCATAATCTGGTCCCAGCCTTACTGAGTCCTTATCTGCTGTAGCTTTCCTCAGAGGAATATTCTGCTCTGGAAATACTGGAAGCTCTGCACCATTTTCTCTTGTCTCTGAATAACTCTGTGAAAACCTCCAATGTTCAGCTCAAACCTGGTCTCCTTTTAGGGATTTTCTTAGACCTCAGGCTGGTTAGAGACCCTCCCTTATCCTACCATAGCACCCTTATCTCATCAAACAATTCCTTTATTGATCTGTTCTTCCCTAAGGACAGGAGTGATTATTTATCTCTGTCTCTAGCACCTCCTATTGGGTTTTGTATACATGCTCAATAAGAGCTCTTTGATTTATTAAGACATGGATACATGAATGGATGAATGAGTAAATGAATGAACTGGATTATGATCAGCTAAGGAATGAACTTCATGTAAAAATAATGCTGAATGAACAGAGCCCAACCTTCATACAAGGCCCTTGTGACATTCAGAAGCCCCACACTGATGTTCTCTGTGACTTCTAATGAGTCACTTAGTCTCTCATCTGTAAAGCTTAATTAGGGTATTGGCAGTAAGCGCAAGTTCTTAAAATGCTAAGTGTTAAATTAGTTGCTTCAGAAACTGTCACACTCATATTCATTTGGAATAAAACTGTAAGATGTGCAACAATACTCCATTTCCAATGCTAAATGCTAGGTTCCCTCTTGCCTGAGATAGACAACAGCAGCTAGCTGCCAGATGCTTCTGAGGATGCCTCAGTTTCAAACATGAAAGTGTTACCATTTCTGAGATGCCATGGCTCTTCTCTTTATTCCAGGGCAACCTTTCATGATGGTTGCACCTTGGGACTGGTGTAAGGTACATAATCACAGTGACTGGGAGGAAAGGCAAACTGGCAATTCTTCCAATGCTAATGGTGGCTCACTGTCAGTTAGATGACCAGAAATCTAACAATTTATTCCCTGGGCCTGAATGACTACACTGAGTGGTCTACCGCAGATGAGAGAAAAAGGAGTATGTATATCCTACAGCTTTTAACCAACTGGGGAATTCAAGAAAGTATACATTAAAAGGAAGTTTAAAGCTACACATGAAGATGACATGACATAGAAGCAATTCATTTTAATTCAACTCATTCAACAATTTTTTTTGAGGTCTTACTATTTGCAAAACACTCCGTGAGGCTCTGTGCATTGATCTATGGATGAGAGACAGATCCAAGTGTCTGTAGTTTCACAGGGGCAGTAGAACATGTCGCTCACATAGTGAACCTGTTATAAGGGCTAGTATGAAAATACAAAATATTGTGGGGATAGGAAAGGGAAAGGTGATTTATGGGAAAAGCTTTTCAGAAGAAATAGAATCTAGGGGTCTGAATGGGCTCCCAAACTGTACCCCTCATCCTAGTTAAATTCTGAAAAAGCTGAGTAACAGTGTCGGGCAAAGTATCACCATAATGACTGATGACACTAAGCTGGGAGATTTGTCGGATGGAGAGTCAAGTGAGCTTCTTGAAACTGATCCCTGGAACCAGGCAGAGGCAGACCCAACATGGTAGCAGTGGACTGGACACACTTCTCCACATGGACAGGCTGCACATGGAAACCTGGGGACCCAGGACAGCTCTTGCCCTAAAACAAGGATCACTCCCCAGAGAAGAAAGGTAAAGAGAAGCCGACCCTAGATATTCTTTCCAAACTTACCAGCTGGAGAACCCATGCTACCTCCTTGGAGAGAAGCCTAGAGCCACACTAACTAAGCTCTATCATAGAAAGGAAATGTTAATAGTAGGGAAGAAACATTTTCAATGTATAAGAGGATTTGAGTAGTAAAAGAGAGGAAGGGACATTTCAGGCAGGGCAGCAACTGAATGTGAATTCCGTAAGCAAGCTCTGAGGAGATGGAATACGTAATGATTGAGAATACTCTATTGAGTAAAACAGAGATGGGTTTAATCCTAATTCTTTCTTGATCTACACAAATCACCTAAATTCTCTGACCCTTGGGTTCCTCATCTTCAAGTTGGGGATAATAGTACCCATTTAACAGTCTCAATAAAGAGCAACTATGATAATTTTTACTACCAGTGTGACTGGACAAGAGATAGGTATGTGGAATAATTGGACAGCTTCCTCCACAAAGTATTTTAGCAATTTTGAGTTTATTAAATAATCTATTTCTTTCTGATTTATCAGCTTGGTGAAATCAAATTCCTGTGTATTGGGTTTTTCTGAAGTAATTGAACCTATTAAATACACTTAGTCCACCATATTACTGTAATGCATTTGTATGGGAAGAGTCTTGTATGGATTTGTGAAGCAATAGAGAACATCACAGGCAGGTACAATGAAAAGCACAAAAAAGTGTAGCGATAAGTACAAGAATTTGACAAAGTTTAAGAGAAGTGGTGTAAATGTAAATGAAGACTGCCTAAGGACATAAGGGTAGATATAACACTGGGCATAATTTTGTTTCTATTTCCACGCTTCTTAAAACACCTAACTTTTTTTTGATGGGATCAGGCTAATGAGCCTGAACAAGCTTTAAGCTGAACCAGCAATGCTGCAGGGCCCTAAATGCCTTTAAATGCACAATCAGAAGACTATCATGACTATCGAGCTAAGAATTATTCAGAAATGCATTTTCGTGATCTTTTAGAAAGCAATGCTATGATTATTTTAATTTTATTATATAAATATGAGTGTTTATGGCTATAGAATCTTCTTAGGCTATCGATTATATGTGACTGCAGGGAAAGATGAACTATTTCTCCTGTGCATGAATGTGCTAGAATGCTAAGGGGCATCCATCACCAGACATCTTTGTTGAAGACTAAGTGCAAACTGTGATCTTCAAATGGAAATCCTTTTAAGCTACCTGATGAAGTACCTGTTCTTAAATGAGCTTTGAACTTAACGGTATAAACCTTGGCCTTCTGCTGGTTTAATGGCTGAGTTCAGAGAGATAAATTATGAGTCTGGATCAAAGGCTATAGAATAATTGGGAGGGGTTATTTACAGTCACTTAGGTGTCACATCTGATGAGCAGAAAAATGACAGGAAAAGCTTGCATGCCTCTTAATTTCCATCAAATATATTTTCAGGAGGAGGCCAAGAGAACTTGTCTGATTGCAATTTTAACAACCTCCAGAAATTATTATGTAACATGTAGGAATGATTTATCTTTTAAAAATGTACAGTTCTTAGATATTGAAAAAATGACAGCTCGACCACTCCTTAACTTAGCCATTTTCTAAATGCGTACTTTCATCATTTCTGCAATACAGCTGTCCTACTTGCTTTATAAGACAAATTACTGAGATTCACTAAGAAGAAACTTTTTATATAATAGAATATTTATACTTTGAGTGATTATATTACTGCTTTGGAAGGCTCTGGGTCAATATTTATAGGCAATAACTATGGTATTATCATTAATTTTTAAGGAATTCCTCTAGATCTCAAGTAATTCTATAATTCCCATTTCCAAAGAAGCATTGATATGATATGGTGACTTAGATTAAACTTACTTTTAACATTTGAATATCCTGGCAGAGTTTTCTTTGTCTTTCAACTACAATGGTCCTGAAACAATACTTGTAATTTAGTTTTCAAGAAATCAACACACATCTTTGGTAGCTGTATAACCGTAATGGTTAAGAATGACAGACAATTTGGATATTAAGCTACACATCATTATTTCCATGTAGGTGGGATGTAAGGTTTAGGTGAAGTGGTAATTTATAAGACAGCATGTGGGTGTTCCAAGTCAGACACACCTGGATTTGATTATGGCATTAGTTACTTGATGATGGAGTCCTGCTGGAAAAATTATATGACATTTCTGAGTTTCAGTTTGCCCCTCAGTAAAATGGATTTTATCAAATGACATCTATTTTATAGAATGACTAGAGGCCCGATGCACAAAATTCATGCAAGGGGCTCGGCCCTCACAGCCTGGCTTCATCTGGAAGGTTGTCCGGAAGGATGTCTGGTCTAATTAACATATTATGCTTTTATTATTATAGATTATAAAGATTAAATGAGATAATGTATGTAAAGTACTGGCACAGCATTTGGCATACAGTAAGCCCTCAGGAAGTATTTGGATTATTACCTTTGAATGAGGGACAAAGAAGAAATCTTTGAACTATAGCAAATCAGCCCTAAACTCTACTAGTAAAGAGTGTGGTTAATTTCCATGTCAGATGATTGCGTAATTCTAAAAGACTCTGGATAAGTTGATACTATATCTCCGTTTATATGATTTTCCTTTAAAATATTTCTCCTTCTAAGCCTGCCAGCTGCAATTTAAGCATTTGTTCTCTTTCCTGTTATTTCTGGATTGGCACAGGAGCCGATTTAGTGTGTAATTTATGTCTCATGTATATACAGTATGTAGTGAATATAATTGCTATATATAGTATGTTTATAAAATGCTCATCATGGAATCAAATCCTAAGTCAGCAATTCTCTTTCGAATGCAGCTGCATCCAAATGATTCTTTCCCTGGGGAAGGAAATATTTTATTCCCTTCCCCTTCCTCCCCCCCCCAGGCAACATGAAGCCCGGCCTGTGAAAAGGAGCTGACACCAGGCAGTTTTTCTCTGAGGCAGAGCTGCTTTTTCTGACAGCAGTTGCCAGAGGACCCTTGTGTTTGGTTCTGTCATTAGGCTGGATGTGATTTTGTATGGCTTCCCAGAGGAGCATTTATGCTTTGTGATTCCCTGAGGATTAGAATAGTGCTTTGCAAGTGCCCACTCAATACTCATTTGCTAACCAACAGGAAAATGCAATAAATGGATAACTGTAACAGCCGTGCAAAGACATGTTCAGTCTCCCAACTGTGTGGTACAGTGTGCAAGTGAAGCAATGAGGCACACTTCGTAGAATAAAGATCTGCCTCAGATCCTCAGACTGCAAAAATGCCATGGGGATTGAAATTTACATGGAGGAAGGCGACCCCCAAAATACATGCACAATCGTGAGTTGGTGCAAAGAGCTTTTGTCTGGACAAAGGTTTCATAAATATTTTACATGATCCACAATTCAAAAATTAAGGACTGTATTGAAGACCAAGGCTCTAAATTCATAGATTTCTCTTTGTATGCAAGTAACCTCATGAAATATTTAATGGCAGTCTACCTGGAAATATTTATATGGGTCTATTTGGCACTACTACATTCAGTCATGCTAACAAAAAACCTAGAAAGTCACCTAGATGTCTTTTCTCCCATATGTAATCTAGCATCAAGTGCTGTTTTAGTCACTAAATACTTAAAAAAATCTTTATCATGGAAAGTATTACAGTTGTCCCCCGCCATTGACCCCTTCCACCCATTCCCACCTCCTCCTCAGGCCTTCGCCACACTATTGTATGCTTTTCAAATCCACCCACTTTTCTCCAGCTCTACCAACTGAATCCAGTCATGCTATCATCGCTTTCATCAGAATGACTGCAATAGTGCCATAACTCTCTATCATTACCCAGTCTTGTCCTTTGCCAATCCATTTTCCACAGGGCAGCAAGGGGACCTAAATCATGTTACATTCTTTCATGATTAAAACTATTTAGTGCATTTTCTCAGGGTAAAGACAACAGTCCTGAATATGACCCGAGTCTGGTCCTTGCTTACCCCTGCAGCTCTGCTATGCTGCATGCTCCCATGTGTTTTCTCCAGGCAGAATAACCTTCCTATAACCATTCTGCCATGCCCTCTTCTGCCAAAGGGTTTCAGTACCTATTATTCCCTCTGCCTTGAATACTTTTTTTTTTTTTACATTTTCTTCATCTAGTTAACTCAATTAATGTTTCATATCTCTATGCAGTAGACATTACCTTAACAAAATCTTCCATGACCTCCATGATTAGGTCAATTCTAATATGCACACTCATGGAACCACATGCCTCTATTTCAGAGCACTTATCACAACTGAAGGTTTTTATTTACTTTTTGATTATTTTCAAATGTGAATCCTTACAAGTAGACTGCAGGTTCTGTGAAAGCAAGTCCTCTTAACTGTTAAATTTCCATGACTTGGCATTGTGCTTGGTACAGAGGAGGCACCAATAAATATTTGCTGAGTGTATGAATGGTCTATTTTGTTGGTCAATAAAGGGTTTTAGAAGTAGAAATTGCAGATGCATAGTGGATTGAATAAATTGAAGGATTTTTAACTATTTGCCCTAAGACCAAATGCTGTCTCCATTCACTTTCTAGTTATGTGGTCTTCGGTTTCTGTAAGCCTCCATGTTCTAGAAATAGTTACAACCTATGCAGAAACTACTGCAATTTCAAGTTTACAAGTTCAGAGAACCAAGGCTTAGTAAAAAAAAAACAAAAACCAGGTAAACCATTTCTCCTATGTATTAGTTTCCTATTCTGAAAAAAATGAAAGAGTTGGATTAATTATTCTCTAAGGGTCATTCTTTTTTAGAAATTTTATTTCAGAGAGGAAGACAGAGGGATAGAGAGATAGAAACATCAATGATGAAAGAGAATTATTGATCAGCCACTTCCTATATGCCCCGCAATGGTGGGATCAAGCCTGCAACCTGAGCATGTGCCCTCGCGGGGAATCAAACCATGACCTCCTGGTTCATAGGCCAACTCTCAACCATTGAACCATGCTGGCTGGGCTCTAAGGGTCATTCTTGATTATGATACCTAAAAGATTTTGAGATGACACGTTGTGCAGTTTAAATTTACACACACACACACACACACACACACACACACACACACACACACACACGAATTCTTCATGGAATCAGACCTCAAGCAAGGTTTAGAGTTACCAATCTTCCTTCAGTTCCTAAGCCTTATCTCTGTCAGTATAATCCTTTAAAGTATGTGCAGTGGTTGCTGTGGAGTTCCATGAAGATTGCTCTTCAGGACGAAGGAGTTCATGCTCTCAGTTGCCAAGAGTGTTGACTGCTGACAACTCACAACTGAGCCCCTCTTCAGGAAGTTGCCTCAGCCAAAGGCGCTATGAAACTGCTTCATTCTAGGTACTCAGCATCCATGAGAGCATCCTCCTCCCAATGTACATGTACAAAAGCTGACCCTCTTACATCAAATGGGGACAACTCTGGAGGGTGAAGTGCCATTCCTCTGTAAGATTAAAAAATGGTACATTTTGGATCAAGCATGAGTGATGCCAGTGGGCATCAGCGTGCTGCAAAAGTAGGCATTCCAGATCCCATGTCACCCACCACTGTTAAATCAGCAATTCTCCCAGAGCTAACCCATATGGCTGCATGGGGAGTTTCTTATGACCCAATGATAGAGGAAAAAAGCTAAGCTTGATTAAT
This sequence comes from Myotis daubentonii, assembly GCF_963259705.1. Classification (NCBI taxonomy): domain Eukaryota; kingdom Metazoa; phylum Chordata; class Mammalia; order Chiroptera; family Vespertilionidae; genus Myotis; species Myotis daubentonii. Next base: position 29,389,313 of record NC_081848.1, on the reverse strand, counting down.
GGATGAGCTAGTTTATGGGTACAAGACAGAAGCGGGCTATTGCCAAACCACAGACCTTTTTCAGGATGGCCCTGAAAAATAGTGGTGAAAGAAAATCCTCCCAATAGGCAGAACTTTGGTGGATATCTGCTTTAGGTGGAAAGAAAAGTGGCCTGAGTAGAATATATATGGATTATTGAATAGTTTTGGATGACTGGTTAATTAGGGGCGACAAGGAAAAAAAGAGGTGGGGGGAGAATTAGCAGCAACAAGGGGGTCTGGGGAAAAATTATGTGTATGAAGCACCTATGCAGGTGGCCAAAGTGTGAAAAAAGCTTTGTGTTGCATATTATAGTTCATGAGAGAGCATCCACCACAGAGGAGGCACCAACCAACCACTTAACAGCAGCCAATCTTTGTCTGTGGCCACCCCATTGCTGGCAGAATGGGCTCAAGAAGAGAGTAGCTATTGGCGAATCATGGATCCCATGGCATGACTCTCATTCTCCAAGATTGATCTAGGTACTTGCACTGTCAAAGGTTCAACCTATAAGCAATAGAGACCAGGTTGAGTCCCCAATATGACAATATCACTCAAGGAGTCAAACTAGCCACTCAGTGGCATATTGTCAGCGTTGTACTTCTTCCACCTTGAAAGGGACAACAATTTATTTTGATTGATATCAACACATATTCCATGTATGGACTTATTTTTCCTGCCCACAGGGCCTCAGCATGAAGGCTCACAGAATGTCTGGTTTACCAACATGGGATCCCGCATACTGTTGCACCAGACCAAGGGATTCACTGATCAGCCAAAGAAGTATGGCAGTGTTCACATACCCATGAAATTCACTGGTCTATCACACACTACACGTCCCAGAAGCTGCCAGCCTTACGGAGTAATGGGAAAGCATCTTGAAGGCACAACTGTAGTATTAGATAGGGAACAATGCCCTACAAGGATGAGATACTGTTGTCTAAGATTCAGTAAACATTTTTAATCAGTGAAGTGTTGCTCTGTCTCCAGTAGGTTGAATACATTCAATAACCAAGCAGTTTAGCAACCAAGCAGTGAAACTATTAGTGGTTCCACCTACCATCACTCCAAGTGTCTCACTTGTGTGTGTGTGTGTGGGGGGGGGCGTATATTGTGCTTTCCATCATTATATACTTAGGTTTTGTGGGCCTAGATGCCTCAGCTTCCAAACATGAACACAGGAGGGGACAGAGCAAGTATCCCAATCACTTTCAGCTTTAGCTGTCACCTATTCACTTTAAGCTTCTTGAGTGAAGAGATTATTGAGTAAGGAAAAGAACCACTATACTGGCATGGATAATTGATCCAATTATCAGAATGAGAAAAGATGCCAATGTATCATGGCCATAATTATAGGGAAGAATATGGCTGCTATTTGGCTGAATCACTGGAGTGTCTTTTGATACCTCCCTGCCCCATCATGACAGAAAATTAACAAGTGCAATAGCCATGGTTTATAAAGGACATGGTTACCAGGAGCTCAGACTATTTCAGGATGAAGTTCTGGATCACAAGCCATCTAGAAAACTACAGGCAACAGTGCTTGCCAAGAGTGAGGGACATCTAGACTAGGTAGCAGAGGAAGGGAGGATAACAATAGTATCAGGTAAGGACTCAATGTCAACTTCAGAGATGGGTCCTCTAGTCTGTTCCACCAACTTTTCTTTTGTATGCTTCTTTGGAAAAAAGACCAATGAAAATTTTGGAACAGCTATTCCTAGTTAAACTCAGTATATGAAGTAACTAGATCCAAACAGTACAGAGAGTAGACTGTGGTGGATACTAGGAGGCTGACTTGTCCAAGGCACTCCCCATCCTTAAGACCAATCTTGTGATGAAAAGGTAAAAAAGGGGACAACTGCTTCTAAAAGAGACAAGCCTGAAAGTTTCTCTATCTCAAGAATCCTAAAGAATCAGAAAAAGTTCTCAATGTAACTGTCTCATAATTCAGCTTCTCGTTCTGTCCAGTCCTGCTTTGCTCATCTTTCATAGATGTTGTTATAAAGAACCTCTTCAGTGAAGCTCATGCATGCAAATTGCATATTCTCAGTGCCTCTTTCCTGGACACTCAGCCTATGGTATTGTGTTATGTATCCAAAAGGAAATTCAGCTACTCTTCAGTATTTGGTGCTTACTTGATTTTATGGGGAACTGATGTATACAGTGGGGCCTTGACTTACGAGTGTCCTAACAAGTTTTTCGAGATACGAGTCATCTCTCGGCCGATTTTTTGCTTTGAGTTGCGAGCTAAAATTCGGGTTACGAGCCAGCTTCAGATACCCCACTGCTAGTTGGAACAGGGAACGTCACAGTGAATGCCACAACATCAGCCCAGCATCATGTGTCTCACTCGTTCACTTTTTGATTTGACATACGAGTAATTTGAGTTACGAGCTCCGTCATGGAATGACTTAAACTCGTAAGTCAGGGCCTCACTGTACTTGAAGATAACACTAAAGGTATATTGGGACCATTTAATAGGATCAGAAAACATATTACTCATTGAATTAAGATTCATCAATAAGATATTATTGGCTAAATTGTGTCCCCCACCCCCATTTATATGTTGAAGTCGTAACCCCTCACTAACTAAGAATGTAACCACAGTATTTGGAGATAAGGTTTTTTAAAGAGGGAATGAAGGTTAAATGAGGTGATTAGTGGGGGAGGTAATCCAATAGGATTGGCCTCCTTATAAAAAGAGATTTAGGACATACACAGAGACACCAGAGGGGCAACCATGGGTAAAAGCAACAAGAATGAGGCACCTGCAAGCCAAGGAGAGAGGTCTCAGAGCAAATAAACTCTGCTGGCGCCTTGATCTTGGACTTGCAGCCTCCATAACTGTGAGAAAATGCATGTCTGTTGTTTAAGCCACCCAGTTTGTGGTATTCTATTATGGCATCCCTAGTAAACTAAAACATATGGATGTTTGAAATTAGGGGATTTCATATCTTTTTTTCTTAATCACATATTTTCTCAAGATGGTCAACATAAAATGGAGAATTCAGTGAAAATCTTGTCATATTTAAACTATAAACCTTTGGTAGATGTCTGTAACCAGGAGAAATATTTGGATCTTCTTCACACATAACCCCTCCCTGTCCTGTGTTGTATCCTCCCATGGCATAATCAAGATTCCTAAGGAACATATGTAAAGTGAGAAAGAAATCTCTTCTCAGTCACAGTATTTCTTACTTATTTCATTATACACTAAAGAATAAGAATTTCTTTTTTGTTTTTCAAGAAACTTATCACCTGCCAGGTCAGTGTGGCTCAGTGGTTGAGCATCAATCCAGGAATCAGGAGGTCACTGATTTGATTCCCGGTTAGGGCACATGCCTGGGTGGTGGGCTCGATCCCCAGTGCTGGGCTTGCAGGAGGCAGCCAATCGATGATGTTCCTCTCTCTTTGATGTTTCCACCTCTCTGTCTCTCTTCCTTCCTCTCTCTTTAAAAATTAATAAAAAACATATTTTTTAAAAAAGAAACTTATCACCTTGTGAGAAGATTACATACCTAAAGGATGGCATAGGGAAATACAGTATTTCCTTAAAACACCTAATTTTCAATCTGTGATCACAGTGGGACTATAGACAGGCAAGGCAAAACCCACTCAGGAGTTTTTATTTTGAAATAAATGGCTGAGCAAAGGACAATAAAGATGTATCTACCCCTATGGGCTCCTTGTGACACATGTAGTTTCTCATACCTTGTTCTTTGCTTTTTTCAGTGAGAAGTGGAATGGGTCAAATTATAATAATTAAAATAGTAATACAATAACCATTAGAGTACAATAATACATCTAACATTTATGAGCACTTATCAGGTGGTGGCTGAGGTCTTAATATCTTGATAGGCATCAACTCATTGACCTTTGCAATAACTTGAATACACTTGTCAGCCCATTTGGGCTGCTATAATAAAATATCATAGACTGGGTGGCTTAAACAGCAAACATTTATTTCTCACAGTCAGCAGTGTGGGAAGTCCAAGATCAAGGAGCCAGCAGATCTTTTTATCCAGTGAGGGGTTGCTTCCTGTTTTTTAAATTGCCTAAGTTCATCATGAGGGCTCCACTTTCACGATATAATCTAATATTAATCATGTCCCAAAGGCTTCACCTCCAAATACCAACATTTTAGGGATTTAGGGCTTCAAAATATAAATTTGCAGGGGACACAAGCATTCAGTCCATAATAATACCCATCTTAAGGAAACTAATAGTAAAAGCAGTTATGGACCTTGCCTAAGGTCATACAATAAACAACAGGGTCTGATTTTAAGTCCAGAACGTATTCTCCATTGAGCTCACCTTTATATACAGAACATCAATAGCCATCTTCTCTACAGAGACCATCAGACAGGACCAGGACCATTGAATACTCCAACCTCAAAGAAATTCAAAGATGCTTCTGGCAGAAAAAGAAGCCCAGTATATAAAAGGAACTGAAAAATGTGAAAATTATTTTATCATCTCTAAAACTGTTAGAAAGATTTAATGGACTGAACAGAAAAAGTGAATGAGTGACTCTGCCTGACACTTTTGCTCTTTTCCCATTTTTTTCAATTATTTAGTCCATAACTAAGGTGTGGGACTAGTCTATTTGCAAAGTTCTGTTTTTGACACTGGGGATGCACCAGTAAAGAAGACAGACACAGCCCCCTGAATTCATGGGACTTCTGTTCTTATTATTTCTATGCTTTTTCTGTTCTCTCCTAATTACCCTTTACCAAGGAGGAAATCAATTTGGATCAGAGGAATGAATATGTGGTCACTTCCTTTTGTTTGCATAAAGCTCTTCTTCTCTTTTTATCTTTATTTTGCAATTTTGTTTTCACGTCTTATTTTTTCTTCTCATTTCTAGTATCAGCCTACACTTAATACAAAATACATGATATCCAAGAGGTAGCAAATTTATTATAAGTACACTAGAGGTCCAGCGCATGGAATCATGCATGTGCATGGTCCCTCGGTCTAGCCTATGATCAGAGCTATGTCCACCGCCCCGTGATGCTGCCGCCGCCTCAGGATGCTCTGCAATGCTGCTGCCGCCCCACGATGCTCCATGAGCTGCTCGCCACCGCCCTGGGACGCTCCACGATGCTGCCACTGCCCCACGAGTCCAGTCCCCACTCCCACTCTGCTGCCACCCAGCCCAGTCCCCGTGGTTTCCCATTGGCCATCCAGCGATGGGAACCTCCAGGCTGAAGGGAGGGCCCAAGAGGTGGTCAATGTACCTCATAGCGACTGGTCAATTGGTCATTCTGGTCGTGATGCCTGGCCTTTTATTATTATAGATAAGAAACTATAGCTATACATTCCATGTCAGATGTATATAACACAATTACCACCCACACCCTAACAGAAGTAGAATTTCTGGGGTTTATCTTCCACCTCGGTCCAGCATTGTTATTGGATGAGAATGCAAGTGGTTCTCTATCCTGGCTGAACATTAGAATCACCTGGGGACTTTTGAAGACACAACAGTGCTTGAGCGTCTCTCCTAGCGATTCTTACTTATTTGACCAAGTATGGGGTCTGGGGAGTGGTATTTTGTAAAATCTTAATGGTTTTAATGGTAACTAGAGTAGAGAACCACTGAACTGGATCATTTTTAATGCCCCTTATGGCTTTAATATTCAATTGCCTGTAAATATAACACTCATAAAAATAGATGCTAAGAGTATTACTGTGCTGAAGGCTCAAATTTCATCTCTGCACCCCTAATTTGGTTATCTTGCTCTTGTGGTGAGAATGTCCCATCAATATATTGAAGGTTTTGACATGAGTGAGGTGATATTGCCTGAATGTTTCCAAAATAGCGCAGAGGGATTTTTCTCCATCTTTGCTGCCAGTCCTCATGTACTACAATAGCCTTTCTCTCTGCCACCTATTCATCTATCTCCAATCCATCTTCCATACACTTGCCAAGAATGATTCGTCTTTAAAATATTCAATCTGCTTATATCACTCCCCATCAATAACTGCTATTTCCCTCAGTATCAACTACACACTCCTTGGTTATGTCACACACAAAACTGATTTTCTTTCTCATCTTAAGATATTCACATGCACACACTTTACATATTTCAGACTAATTAAACTAATAATAACCAATCTTTTATAGTGTTTACTATTCACCACCCACTTGTTAAAGGTTTTTACATATACTGGTATTAATTTAGTGAAGCCTTACAACAACCCTGTGAGTTAGATACTGTTGTTCTCCATTTTACCAATGAAGAAACCAAGACTCAGAGGAGTTCAGTAACTTCCTAAAGACACACGGCTAGAATTTCAAAGACTTCGAATTCAAATTCTGACACTTGATCCCAAATCCCGTGCTCATTGATCACTACATATTATTATCTCCCTCACATATGCCATCTAAGTTTATTCTCTTTTGAATGCTCAACTTTCACTAGACACTCAAATATTACTATATTACTACTATTTGTGATCCTTTAAGATTCAACTGAATTGTTACCTCTCCTAGAAACAGTTTCTAAGTCTTCAAGATTCCTCATTCTACATTTAGTGCCTCTCTTCTCCTATTCAGACATCTTGTTTTGATATTTCTATCGTGGCATTTATTGAACTATAGTAATTTTTAATGTATCTTCCTCAAAGTGGAATGAAATCCAATCTGTGATATTTTTGAGGTGAGGAAATGTGTCTTTTATTTTTGTACTGCTACAGTCCACTACAATGGAAACTCAAGTCACCAACAGGCATGTTCTTTTAGGTGGGGTGGCCTTATAATATAACACCTAACCCAGGAAATTTTTGAGAGTGAAAGGGGGCACTATTAACACTTGCCCAGGGATAACAGGCATAAACTTGGGTGTATGGTTGCCTTATTTTTAAAACTGCTTCCTCAAGTGATTTCTCCCATGTCTTAATATCAAATTTCCTCAGAAAGTATACACAAACCTATCTGCCTTTTAACAAATCCTTTATTTTGCATGCAGAATTATACAAATCCCCAGAAATATTAGTGCTTATAATTCTATGACATCTTTACTTTTGCATATAGCTTAGTTTCAATAAAAAAACTGGTTGCTCTCTCCCTAAAGGAGATGATATTTATTTAGTAGTGACAAATCATTGGCATTAAGGAAACACTTATGAAATTGGTGATCTTATAGTAATTTAATTACTAATGTGGTATATAGATTGCAATGCTTGAGGATCAGTGCATTTACACCTTCTCTTAGTCCTGCTGGATGGGTCCCAAGGAGTAATTCTGCATCTCTCTGTATACCTCCTTTCTAGGTGCCTCAGGGGAACACCAGTGGATAACCTGATTGATTCTATGTTAGTCATTAACAAGATGATCACTTGTGCTTGACTATCTGGGGTTGACTCACAGTTCTGTTACCCATTATTTGTATGATATTGGGGAAATTATTTAGTGTGCCTCAGCTTCCTCATCTATAGATTATTAGTAGTACCTAAGTCATATAGTTATTGTGTTAATACCTAAAATACTTAGATCCATGCCTGGCATGTATATATAAGTACATGGTAGATAAATAAATGGGCAGTGTCGCTGTGAATGTAAAGACCATGCACATGTGTGAGGCCCTTTTCCTTTCTCTATCACATGAGGGGGTACCCGTGGCTAAACCAACCAATTTGCCCATCCAAATTATTCTACTTCCCTCATATATGACACCTACTCCCCCATATGTTTCCTTCTATATCTGGCAGAGAATGTTGGCTAATTCTTCAAATTTTTGTACCATGAGGTCTCCAGTGGGTGATACAACCCTGAGGTTTTGATTCAGGCTAAGGAATAAGGACTTTTAGGCCTCAAGGATCAGCAGTGCTCTGGGTCATGACCTAGTTAAAAAGACAAGGCACATTTCTTCTTTGTGTATAAGGAAGATCTTCAGGATCTGTTGGAGAGGAAGGGCATATGGCAGTATGGGATTTCAGCATTTGTTGTGCATTTAAACAAACATATATCCTTAAAATTGTACTCCTTTGTTTAGATGATAAGAGGAACCTGAAGAGCATCAAGTTGTGGTAGATCAAGAAGGAAATAGCTTAACTGGGTACTACTTCCTGCCAGAATGTTGAGAAAAGGGAGAGTGTCTTCTTGCTATGATCTAAAAGACTAGAGGAGAAAGGGAATACATTTCAGCATGAGATTTAGTGTTACTTAATGCTTTCTCTTTGTATCGGTCTCTTGTAGGCATCTCACCATTGGGGGGGAGGGGAAGCAAAGAAACGTGGTATAAAGACTAAAGGTTTTGAGGCATAAATATTGGATTTGAATCATCTCCTGCCACTTAACATGTGACCTTTCAAATAATTTTCCCTTTTGAGCTTGTTTTAATCTCTAAACGTGTAAGACCATCTCCACCACAGGGATTTAGTGACTCCAGCATTAAACAATATGTGTAAAAGATCCTTCCACACATAGCCTCACACATTGAAGATGTTCAGGGTTGAGTAAATTATTTACCTTTTTTTCTAAAGTTTTTTAAATGTTTTAATGGGAAAATCTACTCCTGTTATTTTAGGAGCAATAAAGACTGGCTTTACTGTGGGTCATATCTGGACACTAAAAACGTCACCTTTGATTCTCCAGGTTGCTGCATCCAGGACATAGCAGCAGCCTCAGCCTTAAACTTTCTTGTTTCTACTCCCACCGCAGAAACACTGGCAGGTTGGGGGAGGGTTTGGCCACTCCCTGGCCAGTCTTGAGCCAGGCACCACCATTGTAAGGAAAGTCCATCAGAAATTCAACTGGTTAATAAAACATCACTTGGGCCCAACCGGCGTGGCTCAGTGGTTGAGCATCGACCTATGAACCAGGAGGTCAAGGTTCAATTCCAGGTCAGGGCACATGCCCAGGCTGTGAACTCAGACCCCAGTGTGGGGCATGCAGGAGGCAGCTGATCAATGATTCTCTCTCATTATTGATGTTTCTATCTTCCTCCCCTTCTCCCTTCCTCTCTGAAATCAATAAAAATATAGTTAAAAAACAATAACAAAACCTCACCTGGTTTACCACCCATAAGATCACATTTGCTTATTAAAAACAAAAAGTATTTATTAAGATCCTGATATGAACTAGATACAATGGGAGGAACTGCGTTATGGAAATGAATGATAGAACACACTTGCTCTCCAAAGGTCTAATGGGAGAGGCAAGTAAACAGAACACGACCATATCGTATTTTATCAATTCCAGTTTCCACAGTTTTTTTATTTTTACATTTATGCACGACATATCTGACGTTTGATGACATCTTGTCCATGATGAAAATGGTACGTACTATTTTGGACAAAATTCTAGTGTGTTCTGGGGACGAAAGGAGAGAGTAGACATAAGAGAAAGCTTCCCAAGGAGAGATGCTTAGTAATCTCTCAGTGAATGGACAAAGGAAGGAGGACAGTGGCAAGGAAGGGAGTACACAACAGATAAGTGGCCATGTTCAGGGCCCTGTGCATCATTCTATGTAGTAATAGCATGGAAGAGCAGGGAAGATAAAGTAGTGATGGGCCATGAGGTTAAAGAGTTAGTTAGAGGTCAGGTCATGTACAGCCAAGTTAAGTGACTTAGATTTTATCTGATGAGCAATAAGGAATCCTCACAGGATCGGGCAAGCCTGGGTTTACAATACTGACAGATTCCCTGGACTAATGACATGGGAGAAAGTAGGCAATGGCAGTGAGGACCAGAATAAGGGAGGGATTTTGGGCATGGAACCCAAATCCAGCTTTCTGCAGTGAAGTACCAAAGCAAGTCTCTAGAGAGGAGGCCACCTCAGGATCATCCTATCTGGTCAGAGCAGAAACCATGGTGCCCTGGCATGAACCTGCAGCACTGGGTGGCTAGGCTGTTCCCTTGAACTCACCCAAAGTCAAGAAAACTGTATTTCCATGGCCAATTCCGGGCAACATGTATCAACAGAAACAAAGTCAACAAAATCGTACTTTCATCACCATTTCCAGGCAAACATGTACTCCTGGAATCATCCCCATGTGCCCTGGGGGAAATTTAGCCGGGTTTTAAATGTGTGAATGCTCCATTATAGCTGTGCATCTGAAAATCTCTGTCTTTACAAACACGCACTGAACAAATGGAATCTGTTCTCAGTAGGAAACAACTGTGCTATGGGTTGGCACAGAAAGGAGGGAACAGCTCTGCTGCCTACCAAACTGCCTCTTCGAGCTTCTTGCTAAAGGCCCCCTTGGTTCTCCCTCCTCCACAAACCAGAGGGAGAGGCTGCGTATTTGCATTCACAAATTCAATTGTTTCAAATTAAACTGCCCCAGGAGCTGCATTACCTCAGCTAATGTTTCTCAGTGGTGCTGTGGCACTCTGCAATCAAGTGCTTTCAGCAAGAGTCCCTCAAGACAGGCATGTTCCTTCATCTGTTCCAACATAAAGCAAAGTTGCAGTCATGTTCACTATAGAAAAGGTTTTGTTTGGTTTCAAAAAATGGTGGGCAGGAAGAACGTATTGGCAACAAAATAGAAAAAAAAAACATCTAGAAAAGAATAGTTTCCAGGGGGAAGGGACGGGAACCCGGTTGGTGATGGCCACATGGAGCCTGGAGCTGAACCTGGGCAGCTGCTGTGCCACTGCAGGGTGATGACAACAGAGAAGCTGGATGGAGGAGTGGCATCTGGAGAAGTACCTGGGAGCCCTCGGGGACTTGCTGCAGGCCCCGAAAGCCCAGCAAACCTGCCTCTGAGGTGATCAGTGAATATTACCACACAGCTGACCCCCTCAGAGAAGGCACCCACCAACCAGTTCCTGGTCCCCATACACATGCCAACCTCAGCCAGGGAGCATGTATCTGCCACCAAGGTGGTATGTATGTAGTGGTGGGAGTGGTAAACCAGCAGGATGCAGGGTGTGAGCTGCTGGGCATGGACTCTGCTGGACTGAAGAAGAGAAAGGGGTAGCAGAGGCCAGAGGATGAGAAGCAGTCAGCAACTAAGCTAGACCTCATCCTGCAACAGCTCCAGAACCTCCAGGAGAGGCTGGCCGAGAAACACAAGGCCTGGCCTGGAGCCTTAAGACCAACACTCTGGCTGCCCAGAGTGTCATCAAGAAGGACAAGCAGACCCTGTCACTCAAGATGGCCAACCAGAACCTGGAGAAGCTGCGACAGAATCAGAACAGCTAAAGCAGCACTCACAGGAACCAGGCAACTGGCTGCTTCATTTTCATCAGCATGATTCTCTTCACCCCTATCATGCCCAAACTCAAATAAAGACCTGGCCTGGCCAAAAATAAGTTCCCAGAACACCCTTACAAGAGCCCTCCTTTTTTTTAGTGTCTGGCAGAACCTTGCTGAGCTGGTGAGCATTTTGCCCACCAGCATTTGGCCCTAACTTGCAAGCCTGAACCCAAGAAATGCAATGATAGTAGGACAAGGATTCCCACCAAGCAGGGTTAAATCATGGCTCTGCCGCTTACCACTTGGGGCATGTTAAAAAAGCCACTTAAAGTTTCTCAGAACTCATGTTCTTCACCCTCACAGAATAAGTGTGGATGAGAATATACCATGCACTTATACATTTCTTGGGCTCCTGGTTCCATTTATTAATTCAAAAAATATAATTGAAACCTATTATACATGGCAGGTAGGTCTGTGTAAGTATGTGAGAGTGTGTCTATGTATGTGAGAGTGTGTGTATATGTGTGAGTGTGTATGAGTGTGTTTCTGAGTGTGTGTGTGAGTGTGTGTAAGAGTGTGTGTGGAGAGTAGTATTGAAAAAGAAGTGGCTTTCCAAATAGAATGACCGGGATATGAAAAGTCCCTGTAACTAGAAAGATTGCAAGCTTGAGGACTGGAAAAAGTCCATGTCACAGAAGCACTGAAAATGGAGTTACAGAATTACTTATTAAGGATGCCATCATTTAAGCCCAGTGTATTTGTCTGTGTCACTAGAGGGAACAGATTGGACACTTAGATTAGGATAACTGGGAAAATTTAAGGAACATTAATAAAGGGGCTGTTTCTGAAGGTATAGGCAGGATGCAATGAAATCACTAGGGATTGTCGAGTACCCATAGTAACAGTGGGGCCTAGTTAACAGCCTAAAGCAAAGGGGCAAGAGGTATGAGGAGCAGTGACTTTACAGAGACCCGGTGATAGGGCTGAGGAAAGAGGACCATGAGAGGAGACTTGGGAAAGAATGCAGCCAGTTCAAGTAACCTCACAGGGAAGGAAGTCTCCAGAAAAAAAAATAACCTGACCTCACTTTCCTTCCTCCCTGCAACTTCTGGTTGGTGGAATCCTACTGCATCCACAGGCAAAGGAGCCCACTGATGCCGCCCACGTGTGTCAGCTCACAGGGCACTGTACGGGCAGGGAGAGATGACTGTGGGTCTGGAGTGGCAAGCAGAAGGGGCATTCCCTATAAAGGAATGTGCCAATATTTTAATGGCGATGGAAGCCTCTGAATTCTCTGCCTTATAGTCAGTCCTATGGTTCCCACACTGGCTTCAGCTCACAGGCTTTGATTCTCGATCGCTTGAGTTCACAACCTGGAGCTACACTTGTTAGCTCTATGACCATGAGACAGGTATTTAATTTCTAGAGTTCTTCATCTATAAAATGGGAATAATAGTAACTTCTGATTAGGACTATTGAAAGGATTAAATGCAATGCATTTAAAGCACTTAGAAAAGTCAGTGTCTGGCAAAGAATAGGAGTTAAAAAATGTTAATCTCTTGATTCACATTGGCATTTGAAAAAGTGGAAAATCAGAGTTTAGAGACTTTTCAAAAAAAAAAAAAGAAAGAAAAAGAAAACTAGTCAGTGTCAGAACTTGGGAGAGAGATTTTACTGCAACACATCAACTCTCAGAATGGTAGTCTACACTTTCCCTAATCACCCCCATCCCCCAAGATTGTACAATTTCTTGAGGGAAAGAATTATGTGCTATTTATTTTGCATCCAAGAACTCATCATAGCACCCAGCTTTTGCTCCTCAATGTTTGATGAATGACTATTCAAAGCACTGTGACAGAAAGTACAGAAGTAATTACTGGAGGAGAAAGGAGAGCTTCCCCTGTAAGCTTAAAATCCTTATCTCTGTCCTGAATAAATAATTCTTTAAATAACAAAATGTAATGTGACTTCTTCAAGAAGGCACTGAGCTTTAGTAAAAATTGCAAACAATTGACATATTGTATGACTGCTTCGAGGCCCATGACTTCGGTTGAAATATCTGAGTCACCATTTCTGAAGCTCTCCCCTCCCCCATCACATGTATATATTGGAAGCAGAGATAATCTGTAGCTTGTAGGAAATCATGAGAGCTAATATTCTCTGCAGTCTATGGTGTTTGTTATTGTAGAGGAATGATGCTTTATTCAATCTATTTCTGGAGTTTTATTCATTTCACCTGGCATTGAGCATGGGGGCAGCTTTGGATTTCTCTGGAAAAATTGAGGTTGAACGTGTATAATCAGAAGTGTGATCTTCTTTTTTTTTTGTAAATATATTTTATTGATTTTTCACAGAGAGGAAGGGAGAGAGATAGTTAGAAACATTGATGAGAGAGAAACATCGATCAGCCACCTCCTGCACACCTCCTACTGGGGATGTGCCCGCAACCCAGGTACATGCCCTTGACCGGAATCGAACCCGGGACCTTTCAGTCCATAGGCCGATGGATGCTCTATCCACTGAGCCAAACCGGTTTCAGCAGAAGTGTGATCTTAATGTCTTACTTGCATAGGAGGAAAGACAGGAATCTAAAATGATAACATAGGTAATTTAGTCATTTTAGGGTTAGAATGGTCTTAGAGTAAATCCTGTTCATCATTTGATGTCCATAAATTCATAAGGAAAAATAGAGTAGGAGTCAGAAGACCTATAACAGACACTTGGTTGGACAGTGTAATTTCACTAAATTATAAAATTAAAATAATAACTTGCCTTGCCATCATCTTGGGAACATCATTAAATCAGACGTAATTTTATCCGTGCTGTGAATGATATGAAGAGCAATGCAAAACCTAAAAGTTATTATCTTTCTGTTTCTAAAACTTGACATTTATACATCTTTTTCTTATTTGGTGTCTTTGAGATTTTTTCTTCTACTTGTTCAACTTTTGCAGTTATGCTTGGATGCAGAAAGGCCCTACTGTATAGAAAAGGAAAGTTTGACTTCAATTCTCTTCTAGATTTAGGCAGATCCCCACAGGTTATAGAAAAATTTGTAGAAATAGTTTTTATAAGTACCGCGCGCTAACCGATTGCGCCACTGGAGCTCCTAGAAATAGTTTTTAATTGCATTGCAGAAAGCATTGTGCCATCCTGTAGCTCAAATTCACTTTGAACATGTGATCATATTTACTAAGTATGTACTAATAGCCAGATGCTATGTTAGCCAAATGGTTTCTAAATAATTAAAATATCCTATTCCCCAGGGGAGTTAACGGTTTATTACAGTATAGTGCAGTAATTAAGAATGATAGCTTTGGATATGCATGTTGATCCTCTCTCTCCAAGCCTCCATTTTTTGTCATGTGCAAAATAGGGATAATGATTATATGTACCACTTGAAAATGCTGTGAAGATGAAATAGGTTGATGATTATAAAGCTTTCAGCACAGTGTCTGTCACATAATAAGTGCTCAACTAATGATATCTATTTTGATTTTTTTTAGGAAAGGCACATACAGAAATGGATATTATCACATGTGCTACACAGTGGCAGAACAGAGGCAGTGTGCTTACCCAGAGAATATTTACCCATCTTTTACTGTCGTGGGATACAGATACTTCTCGCTGTATACCCAAAGATTATAATGTCAGAGACATGAAGGTGATGGTATAGATGTTCAATGGAAGGAAGAAGAGTAATATTTTTTTCAGTAGGGAAGTATGCAACTTCATCTCTGCAGGCATGTACAAGTTGGCTCAAGCACTTAGGGCCATCTTTGGAAATTTAGATTCATTTGGGGGCCTAAATGGTTAAAATGCTACAGGAGAAAAATACTGCTAATGATTGATAAAAGTCCTCCAAATTGTTGATGGCTGTCATTGAAACTTAAGAAAATAGATTATTTTCTTCCAGTTTTAAACAGTACTTTTTTTTTTCTAATATAATATAGGAACAAGATTGACACTGTGAAATTTTAGGATTTATGAATCTTATGAGCTAAAATTAACTTCTCAAATTTTTTTTTTTTTAGGTTTTAGGGGAATTTCTTTGTGTGATGAACATGGATCTTAGTTTTCACTTCTTTCAATTGTGGCTGCTAATTTGATATAGATGTAAGGGTTTTGTTTTGTAGTTTCTGCTAACTAGAGAAGGAGTTGCCTAGAGAATAAGCTTTGTGGCTATTTGGAAGGTGGAAAACCACCATGGGCCACATGGGGACTGTGGAAGGTTTTCTAAAGGATGCTGGCCTTGAGCTGGTTTCTTAGGGATGAAGAGAACAATGGTGGTTAAAAGAGGAGGTTTCTCAAAGCACTGGAAAGGTATGCCTAAGGTTAGGCATGCAAGGAGGGGCCAGAGTGGGGGTGTTAGCTCTCAGGTAAGCTTCAAAATACAGCATCAACACCTCTGCCTTTGGGAGTAGTATTTATTCTTGATAACAGCAGAGGGAAATTATGTTTGATGGAGACATTCTGGGAAACAGTGATAAAAATTTGGAGCATGCCCTGTAGCTCATATGTATGGCTATACAGCATTGCATTGTCTGGCTATGGTCCATTCTTTGAGACATAGTTGCAACGTGATTATTATCTAGTTAGTAATGAATTTGTCTCTGCTATTTGCAATTTCATCTACAATCATTTCATTAAGGTCTAAACCCTGTGAAATGGAGCTTCCTGCACATAAGAATGAGTGTGGACGCATGCTTCCTATTGATGCATATTGAGTGCATCTATTGTATAGTTGTATCTAAAGCTCTAAAGATGTAACTATTTTCTTCTTCCTGGGTCCAGTCAAGGTGAAAAATTACAAATGAGGCTGTAAATGCCACAAATTCTGCATGGAAGAAAGAGCCTACATACAGGCCTCAGGGACTCCTTTGCCTAATTTTCTTCAAAATTACAAGTTTCTTTTTTGAAAAGGAATATTTGGGAGAACTATTTGCCCAAAGGTATTTTTGTATGCATAGAGCACTTGGAGAGAATCAAAGGTGGGCAAAAGAATTAACATTTATGCAATGCTTGCAAATATACTGGGCCTTCAACACATTTCACCTTTATAACAATCTTCTAAAATAGGCAGAACAATGTCTCATAGATTAAAGGCATCATGGGGATGGTCATTGTTGTCTGTTTTGTCTCCCAAGTGCTTAAAACAGTACCTGACACATACCCACATACTAGATGTTCAATTACTACTTCTGAAATAAAAATGATTTGAGTTGGCTCTTGTCACTTGACGAATTAGTGTAAAGAACAGTTAAGTATCTCTTGCAGGACTGCAGAGCCACCATGGGGTACTACCTGTAGTGCCTTAGAAAGATCTGAATGCAGGTTTATCTGACTGCAAGGCAGTATCATAATACCTCTCCATGGTAATTTTTTTTTATGAAAGAATAAAAACCTATACATTCCTCAGTAAGGTGGATGTTACTATTCAGAATTAGAATTCATCTAGGAAGCAGACAGAGCTGCTGATCCCCTAGATCAGTCTACAGTTGAATCCTCTCCTGATTCAGAGCTGAGAGAGACTTTACATGAATATTTGTAAGCTGCCTTAAATCCTTTTTGAAACAAGGTTGAGGAAATATGAATACACAAATAAGCAATGCTGAGGATATGCTATGGTTTCACTTTCATTTCAACAGGTATTTACTTACTAAGTGCCAACTCAATTCTTAGGATCGGAAAAAAATGGAGAAAGGACACAATTCCTGCCTGAATTCGCTCACAGCTTTCTTTTAGGTGGGAAGAGGAATTAAATTAGTGATTTCTAAGCCTGGTTATATATAAAAATAACCCATATGGCTTGTTAAAAATATAAAATTGGACTGTCAGAGGTTAGGTCTGAAATGCTTATTTTTTTCAACAGCCCCAGAGGATTCTGATTACAACTAGATGTAAGAAACACTGAATTAGATGCACACTAAAATCCCTCCCAGCTCTGGAATTCTATGATTTGCTATTTTTCTAAAGTTTCTTACAAAAATAGTGAGGAACAAAGGAGGTGTGTATTTCTGCCAACAGAACACTGTTCTGAGAGGGAACGCTAGGGCAAAAAGGATGCGAGTTGCTGGTAAGAAAAGTTTGGTCTGGAAAGTCATGAGCAGCTTGGGCCAACCAACCGCCAGAGATAAATTCCCTAAACAGTTTATTTAGGTTTGGCTACTTTGGCATGACTTAGACTAATTATGAAAATTAAGCCAGCTTTTATTTCAGATATTTCATATTTAGAAAAGTAGTAAATCATCATGTATGCCTGCGCCTTACCAGCAAAAGCTACGCCATGCAGCTGCTTCCTTTCTTAGGAAAGGATCTCAGTTGAATATAAGGTCTGAAACAATGAAATACAGTGGGGCCTTGACTTATGAGTTTAATTCGTTCCGTGACGGAGCTCGTAACTTAAATTACTCATATGTCAAATCATAAAGTGAACGAGTGAGACACGTGATGCTGGGCTGATGTTGTGGCGTTCACTGTGACTTTTGCTGCGCCAACTAGCAGTGGGGTATCTGAAGCTAGCTTGTAACCCAAATTTTAGCTCGCAACTCAAAGCAAAAAATCGGCCGAGAGACGGCTTATATCTCGAAAAACTCATTAGTCGGGACAATCGTAAGTCAAGGCCCCACTGTACATAGAAGGAAACATACCTACTAAACTTATGGACTTTGGTTTCAGAGAGGTTTTTGTGAACTTGACCCCAAAGGCAAGGGAAGAAAAAGCAAAAATGAAGGAATGGGATTACATCGAACTAAAAAGCTTCTGGGCAACGAAAGAAACCATCAACAAAACAACAAGGCCGCCAACCAACTGGGAGAAGATTTTTGCAAACAATATCTCTGATAAGGGGCTAATATCCAAAATATATAAAGAACAAATACAACTCAACAACAACAAAACAATCAGTCCAATTCAAAAATGAGAAAGTACCCAAACAGACATTTTTTCCCAAGAAGACATATAGGTGGCCACCAGTTATATGAAAAGATGCTCAATTTCACTAGCTGTTAGGGAAATGCAAATCAAAAGCCATTCCATGTTTTGGTTTGTATGCTCCTGGTTTGAAAAACGTCTTTTTGTCATGTGAACCATACATTTTTAGTAAGTAGTAAAAACAAACAAAAACAAACAAACAAGCAAAAACAGAAAAAGGCCTTCTGTAAAGAAAGCCACTTAAATAGCATTCAGTCCTTCTAATCACAAAAAAAACAATATTAGTGGCTGAGAATTACATGCTAACAAAAACCATCTGTTAGTCTTTGTGGGTGTTAAGAATGCTTTATAAGTACTGAAACGTGAGGGAAATAGTTAACAGTTTATTATACATAATAATTACATTTGCTAATAATTATAGTAATACCATTTATTTATTGTTTAATATTTCTAGTTACTTTGAAATGCTTACCACACTTTATTCAATCTTCATAAAAACCTATCACATAGGTCCTTTTTTGATCCCCATTTTACTAATGAAGAAATTGAGGTTTATAGCATTGAGTTCCTGGCGACATGCTGCTGGCAAGTTCAGGCCAAGGACTCAAGCCTACTTCTGTGTGACTCCTCAGCCTATGTTTTCAAACATACACTAATTATCTATCCTATATAATAAAAGGGTAATATGCAAACTGACCCTAAAAGCAGAATGACTGGGAATGACTGGTCACTATTACACAACTGATCACCAGGGGGCAGACGCTCAATGCAGGAGCTGCCCCCTGGTGGTCAGTGTGCTCCCACAGGGGGAGCTCTGCTCAGCCACAAGCCAGGTTGACGCTGCCCATACAGCAGTGGTGGTGGGAGCCTCTCCCGCCTCCTCAGCAGTGCTAAGGATGTCCAACTGCAGCTTAGGCCTGCTCCCCGCTGGCAAGTGGACATCCCCCAAGGGTTCCTGGCTGCCAGAGGGATGTCTGACTGACAGCTTAGGACCAATCCCCCAGGGAGTAGGTTTAAGCCAGCAGGTGGTCATCCCCCAAGGGTTCCCAAACTGCGAGAGGGCACAGGCTGGGCTGAGGGACCCTCCTCCCCCGAGTGCACACATTTTTGTGCACCAAGCCTCTAGTATAATAAAGAGCCAGGTCGTAACAACAGGAAGGCTCAACCAAACAGGAAGTCAGTGCTGGGTTGCCATGGCACCCAGCACTGACTGGAGCCCCTGTGCGCCCCCAACCCAGCACTGACTGCCTGGGGGCTGCGGATCAGGCCTGGAGAGATGCCTGCAGAGAGAGAGGCAGGGTCTGATCCGAAGCTTCTGTGGCAGCTATTGATCAGAACTTGCCTCTCTTTCTCTCCCAGCCTGGCCAACAGCAGTACCTCCATTTCTCTCCAGGCCTCCACAATTAGCCCCACCTTTCTGACCAGGCCCCATTGATAGGCCCAGAGATGCTGACTGGCATAGAAACTGACCAATCAGAACGAAACCTGGGTGAATGTAAGGAGCCAATGGCTGCCTAGTAGGCGGAGCTTTTGACACTGCCTGGCATACAAACTGACCAATCAGAACCAAATCTCGATCAACTGTGAGGAGCCAATGGCTGCCTATGAGGCGGAGCTTTTGACACTGACTGGCATAGAAACTGACCAATCAGAACCAAATTGGCTGGCAGAGGAGGGCAGTTGGGGGCAAGATCAGGCCTGCGGGGGAGAGCAGTTAGAGGCGAGATCAGGCTGGCAGGGGAGGGCAGTTAGGGGCAATCAGGCAGAGGCAGTTAGGGGTGAGCAGCCAGGCAGGCAGAGGAGTTAGGGGCAATCAGGCAGGCAGGCAGGTGAGTGGTTAGGAGCCAGCGGTCCCAGATTGTGAGAGGGGTGTTCGACCACTGGTTTAGGATTAACTGGGCCTAAATCGGCAGTCGGAAATCCCCCGCGGGGTTCCTGATTGGAGTGGGTGTAGGCTGGGCTGAGGGAACACCCCCTCCGTGCATGAATTTTGTGCACCAGGCCTCTAGTCTTTAAGTAAATAAATTCACTCTTTCCCCACACCAGAATATCATTCTCTAGCCATTAAATTATGTTTTTGAAGAATATTTAAAGGTATGGGAAAAATGTCCAGGGTATAGTATTTATGATACACAATTAAAAATGTATATACACATTTAGAAAAAATGCTTGAAGAAAATACATAAAACTGTTAAAGTTTTTCTCTGGGTGGTTGAATAACAGATGTTTTTTTTTTTTCTCGTCTTCCTAATACTTTCCTGAGTTTTCCATGTTTTATAAAATAGATATTTATGGTTAGAAAGATAATTCTGTTATTAATTAAAATAGACTATTAATATGTTAGAAAGATTATAAGAAAATTCATCAAAATATTAGAAGGCTGTTAGACAAAAGAGCTGTGGTCACACAATAATGATCATTCTTTTATAATTTCTAAAGACTCCTCATAGAAAAAAATTTAAAAATCCAAATGCTTTAGTTGCCATACATGGTCCTTCATAATCTAGCCATTGGCTATTTTTCTAGATTTATAACCCAACCCCTGGGTATCTTCCAAGACTTATTGTCTAAAACTTTCTGTGGGATGTATTCTACTCTCTGGTTTCACCAACCACTTGAAGGTGCCATTACTCCTTCATAAGCCATTTGCCTGGAATCACTGGACTGTAACCTTTTTTGGGATAAAGGTCATGTTGCTTTAATAATGGTATTCAATATCCTGAGCACAGTGCTTACTACACAGTAACTCTTCAACATATATTTATTGAATAAATAAATGGTCTTCTTTTACCTACTCCTCTCTCCACTTTCAGTGTAACCAAGTGGTTAGATCCAGGCTTCAGAACCAAGGAAGTGGATGAGTCATGTGTGGCTTTCACATGTACTCTATGCATTTCTGTGTGAAAGGGTTACAGAGGAAGTTCACTCATATGCTATAATGTAACTTGAAATATAAAGATAAGAAAACATTTTATTAAAAATTTCCCTGAAAGAGAGGACAAGGTTAGCTGTCATTATTAGCCGTTATCATCTTTTAATCCTCTGTCTAAATATCACCTCCTTTCTAAAGCCTTCTCGTATTCCCTTTAGGCTTAGTTGCTTCTCTCTCTTTCCAATTTCCATTTTGCTTTTTATGTCTCTATATCTATGCATTTCACTGCTTTGCAATTATTTATTTATGACCGTTTTCCCTACTATGATGTGAAGGAGAGCATAAGGCTTACTAACTCAACTTTATATTATAAAGGCTTAATTCAATATACATTCGATAATGACTGACACATATGACTCCTTTCTCAAACAACTCACAGACTGTAAAAGACCTAGGTGAGGAGACATCCTTTATTTAGGCAGCAAAATTCCTCATCTGCTTCCTGTTGTTATTCTAATGCCCCTTCAAGTGAAGCATGCCTGGCCCATTCGTCTGAAATGGCTTCATCCCATCTTTGTTCATCACTCTCTTTTTGCCTTCCTTATTATATTTTCTCTTTAGCACTTATTACCATCTAACATGGCATACACTTTACTTATTTATCTCTTTATTGCTTGTCTCTCTTCACTAGAATGAGATTCATGAAGAGAGATATGTATCTGTTTTGTTCACGGCTCTATCCTTAGAGCCTAAACAGTCCCTGGCATACTGAAGGTATCTAATTTGATATTTGTTGAATGAATGAATACCATGTACACAATTATAGAGACAGATGGTGGGAACGGTGGAGTGGATTTACTATATAAAATCTAAGCCCTTTCCTTGAGGATTGTTTTGACAACCAATAAGAGGCACTGAATTCAAGGTAATGCTCTGTGAAGAGCTTTGTGTGGTCATCTTTGTTATTTATTTATTTATTTAATTTTAAAAATGAATCTTCCTTCTGACTTTATTTTTTTAAAAAAACCAATACACTTTCTGTGGGGATGACAAATATCAGTATTAGGAAATCCAATTATACAAAATGTACTACATCTAGTTTGGGTAGATATATTTATTTTTTGGTAACATACATTAGGTGGTGCTAATTACACTAACTATAAGGTAACTAACATGAAACCACAGAACTGGAACTGCCACAGCTGCATGAGCCTGGGCCTCGCTGGCTGAGCACATTTTGAAAATGGGATGCCCACTCCAGAGGCACGACAAGGAAACCTGTTCAGGAGTCAAGCCCTGAAGAGGTAGCTCCCCAGAGTCCCTTGCAGCTGACAGATGTCAGGCAAGCACGTTAGTTATGAAGTAGTTACAGCCTAACTCACAAAAGTTACCATTTCTCTTTCTAGAAAGAAGCAAGAAGTGAAGGCATTCCTTGAATTAGCGCCTGGTGTATCGGGTGGGAGTGCAGAGGCGGCTGTTAGAGCTGTGGCAGAGGACCCGGCGGGCCAGATCATTAATAATCATGGTTGGCTTCTAAATACTGGTAGCAAGATGACTTCTGACTTGTAATCTTAGGTAAATTATAGATAAATGAAAAAGACCAGGAATCATACACTAAGATTAATGAACAGCACTTCAAAATGAACGCGGGAGGGCTGTGCTTGCAGCAGGCTCACAAAACAAGGCACCCAGATTTCTTCTTCCCACGTCTGGCTTGCAGAGCAGCTCTCGTGGCCATTTCGAAAACCTCCCTCACTCCATCTTTGGTCTTTGCTGAACACTCCACGTACCCCCAAACGCCAATCCTGTTTGCCATATCTCTGCCTGCTTCCGGTTTGACTGGCTCTTGCTTCATCTTGGTTAGCTCCCGCCTTGTGTGCTCATCATTTCGAAGATCCTTCTTGTTCCCAACCAGGATGATGGGCACATTGGGACAGAAATGCTTGACTTCCGGAGTCCATTTTTCTGGGATGTTTTCTAAACTATCAGGGCTGTCGATGGAGAAACACATCAGGATCACATCCGTGTCCGGGTAGGAGAGGGGCCTCAAGCGATCATAGTCCTCCTGCCCGGCTGTGTCCCACAAGGTCAACTCGACCTGCTTTCCATCCACTTCAATGTCTGCCACATAGTTCTCAAACACCATAGGGACATACGCCGCTGGGAACTGGTCCTTGCTAAAAACGATGAGCAAGCAAGTCTTGCCACAGGCTCCGTCACCAACAAGCACCAGTTTCTTCCGGATGGCAGCCATTGCTTACAAATGTGCTGCAAGGCCCATGCGCGGCCTATGGCAGAAGCTCTACAAAGTGCCTTGAACTTCTCAGATGAAAGGCACTCGGGAGATGCTCCGATGCTCCGATTCCGGCCTCTCCGTGTGTCCCAAGCTCCGAGACTAGGGAGGGCGGCTAAGGAGCCGGCGGACTAACGAGAGAACCGCCAGAGGGAGCGCGAGCAAGCGAGCGAGGGTGGGCGGGCCCCCGCGTGCCTGGTGGGCTCGGCCTGGCCTCGGTCCTGTGCGGTCGTCTTTTATATCGACTGATGTTAAGATCTATCAGGATCTTAACTGTCCCCAGGAGACAATTAAATGAAGAGAAGGGTGAGCATCCTTTCATTAAATGCAAATACCCGACCAAGAGGCCTCCCTCAGCCTTTGGTACAAGGTAACTGAAGGGAGTATCTGCCTGCCAGCCTGTCACACACGTTAAGAACCGTTAAGGACCCTGCCTCTCACACTACCCACTGGGTGAAGAAGGCTGTGAACTTGTACCCCACAGACCCTGGCCTTGAGCAGTTGATAAGGTCTTAGCTTGAAACACACTCAGTGTGGGTCTAAGTAAATACCCGCCTTAGGGTATAGTCTCAACCGAGCCCTTTGTAGAGTATCAGCTTCTTCCATGTAGTCCACCCAGATGAACGGAATGGGACACAGACACAGAGGCAACTAGCTGAGGTAACTTACTGATGACCTGGGCAACAGACGGGGAGCAAGAACAGAAGATGAATTTTGTTTTGGAACATTTGCTATTCCCCCTTCTTCTCTCTTGGCAACTGAAGCTAACATGGCCTACTGTTTGCTTAGACCTTCCCTACTTTTAGTGGATAAAACCAGGCTGCTTGCTATAAAAGCACACTGGTCATTCTTTTCTCTCTAATGGGGAGACATACCCAGTTTATAAAAAGTGAAGCCAACACATTTTAGAAAAGTTAAAAATAATGTTGGGGCATGTCTTTCTGGTTAACATCTCTGAAATTGTTATTGCCCTATCTGAAGACCATTTCTATAGACTCACGCTCATACAGTTTCTGTAGGACAGTCACTAGCAGGTGTGTTTGTGTGTGTGGTAGTGGTCATGGAGGTACTACATGGCTCAAAAACAGTCCCAACTGAGCGTGACAAGTGTCCACTAATGTTCACAAAACCTCAGCTTTGTTTGCTTTTCTATTTATTTTTATTGATTGATTTTAGAGAGGGAGAGAGAAACTTTGATTTGTTGTTCCACTTATTTGTGCGTTCATTGGTTCATCTTGGTATGTGCCCTAGCTGGAAATCAAACTGGCAACCTTGGTGTATAAGGACGATGCTCTAACCAACTGAGCTACCCAGCCAGGGATCAGCTGTGTATTCCATAAGGTAGAAACAAGTGCACAGCAGTTAATGTAGGATAGCCATGTTGATGATATGTGGGTTCAAATCCTGGCATTGCTATTTTACTATATGTGTGATCTTAATTTTTCAGAAACATTCTCCACAGTTACAAATTGGTAATAACAGAAAACTAAGATGGGGTTGTTGGGAAGATTAAATGAGAGAATACATGTTAAAACATTTAGTATTGTGCCTATGACACAGAAGCACATGTAATGACTGTTAACTATTATAGTGAGTAATTCCCTCAAGAAAGAGCAACTAACTTTCCTTCTTTCTAGGAACTGAATCTTTTTTGGTGGGAGTGTGAGGTGGAGAAAGGTCCATGGAAGGGGTAGCATCTAATCATTACAACCTCTTCAGCAATTTGGAGAATCTGAACATTAAGAATGTATTGTTTCATATTTTCTTGATTTTTAAAATTATTTTTTTTAATCCTCACCTAAGGATATTTTTCCATTGATTTTTAGAGAAAGTGGAAGAGAGGGAAAGACAAAGAAATACCGATGTGAGAGAAACACATCGATTGGTTGCCTCCTGCATGCGGCCCCGACCAGAGCCCGGGCTGAGGAGGAGCCTGCAACCAAGGTATGTGCCCTTGACCAGAATTGAACCTGGGACCCTTTGTTCAACAGGCCGACGCTCTCTCCACTGAGCCAAACTGGCTAGGGCTTCTTGATTTTATTAAGAATATAGAAGTAGGAACTGTTCAACAAAAGTGGTGCATCTTTTCTTAATTCAAACAAACATGTTTCATGCTTAACAGCAACTACAAAAATACAGTTTAAAATTACTGTTGGTAGCAGTAGCTTTCATCATAAGTGGCACTAATCATACATAGTTAAATTTTTAAGATAAATAGTAGCATTATTCTCAATAAGAATAAACTTCTCCAGAATCACTTTGTTACACATGCACATCCACACTTACTGTGCCAACTAAGCAATTGACAGTGTGTGACTGGCATCCAGGCATTGACCGTGTATTGGAAATGAGTGCAAAGCTTCTTTCTATGAAGTCTCTCTTCGTAAAAAAAAATTCTTATTCTTCTGAGGTTAATATAGACAAGAACATCCTATTATACCAAGATCATCAAATATGTGAAAGGAAATTGACAAAGAAAAAGACAGCTTTTGTTCTTCACAATACTGGATGCAAATTTGAAAGACTGTTCGCTTTTATGAAGACAGACCTCATTGCTTCCTAATTTCTTCCCAGGAAAACAGACTGGGGATGTAAGGTGTGACTGAATGACTAGTGATACCTAATTATCACAAGCTGAACACAAGGCCTGTCACTGAGTATTGGGTCAATTCACATTTCTAAATTAATTAGCAGAGCAATGAGAAGAAAACATCAACTGAATATTCTCTTGGTCCACATTTAGTCAAGATCACATGGCATGGCTGAGAATCACTAACAATTAACACCTGAACATTTAGCCTGTAACCTTACTTGACATTAAATTTGTACCTTTCTCTGGTTTGGGCCTTTGTGGGAGGAGGTGTGGAACAGCAGAAAAATATTAATCCACTTCTCCTGTAAAACTGTGATGATTTGAGTTGGTATCACCACAGAGAGGCCCTGATGATGTGATGTAACATCTGCCTCCAAAAATTTGTAGTTTCTTGGGGAATATGCTGAGCTTTCTGACACTACTCCATCCTGCCCCAGGGCCCTTGTTGTGGCTATCCTTTGGACACACCTTTAAGTGTTGAGCAGAGGGACAACCCAAAAGTGAGAGGAATCACTTCATGATAGTTTTTGTATTTTTCAGAGACCACAACATGCATAATTTTTGGTGCAGCTGCTTCAACTTTCTAAATCTCTCACATTTGTCTGGGAAGTACTGGCATCATCCATCTCTCTGTGCTAAGATAAGGAAGCTCCCTGGGCAAAAAGCGAAAATATATTCCATTGTTTGCTGTGTGACAAAATGGTCTGTTTAGTTTGGGTTTTCAAGTAGTTCATGGCCATGCCATGATTTTTGT
Source organism: Myotis daubentonii (assembly GCF_963259705.1). Taxonomy (NCBI): domain Eukaryota; kingdom Metazoa; phylum Chordata; class Mammalia; order Chiroptera; family Vespertilionidae; genus Myotis; species Myotis daubentonii. Next base: position 29,362,699 of record NC_081848.1, on the reverse strand, counting down.
ATTTTTTAAATTAATGGGCTAATTTTTAGAGCAGTTTCAGTTTTACAGAAAAAATGTATCAGAAAGCACAAAGTGCCCATATACTCCCTCACCCTGCCCTCAGTTTTCCCTAATATTCCATTAATGTAATACATTTGTTATCATTGGGGAACCAATATTGATACGTTACTATTAACTAAAGTTCATAGTTTACGCGAAACTTCACCCTTTGCATTATACATTCAATGGGTCTGACAAATGTATGATGACATGTGTCCACCATTAGAGTATTGTACAGAATAATTTCCCTGCCTTACACATCTCCTGTGCTCTGCCCTTTCACTCCCCCCTGAAGCCCTGGAAACCAGTGTGTTTTTTTTTGTACTGTTTCCATAGTTTGCCTTTTCTAGAACATCATGAGTTGGAATCATATATTATGCAGCCTTTTCAGATTGTCTTCTTTCACTTAGCCATATGCTTTCAAGGTACTGCCATGTCTTTTCATGGCTTATCGCTCATTTCTTTTCAGCACTAAATAATATTCTATTGTCTGGATGCATCCCAGCTTGTTTATCTATTCATCTACTGAAGGACATCTTGGTTGCTTCCAAGTTTGGGCAATTATGAATAAAGTGGCTATAAATATTTGCGTACAGGATTTTGTATGGACCTGTTTTCTATTCAGTCAAGTACATACAAGGGGCATAATTACTGTTTTGTAGGGTATGTTTAGTTTTGTAAGAAACTGTCAAACTGTCTTCTAAAGGGGCTAGCCCATTTTTCATTCCCATCAGCAATGAATGAGAGTTCCTGTTATTTCTTGCTTTTTCCTTGCTTGTCTCTCCAATCAAATGGTTTTTACTGTTGAAGAGGTCACTGAGCTACATGAATTCTAAAAAAAAATATGTAGGAAACATCTGAAAAAATCAAGCAACTAAAATAACAAAAAATCTTTCCGTGTAGAGCACCCATGTCTCTGAGGTTCTAAGCTGCAGTGTTAACCTGTGCTCCGTGTCTCTAATACTCTTCGTCACTGCAGCCAGACCCCCATCTTGGCCAACATCAGAGCCCTTTTTATTCCAATCTTATGTTTGATCTCCCAGCATCTGTTCTAAGTCTTTGTGCACATGGCAGCCAGACTGAGCTTTTCAAAATGCAAATCCTGACCTAAACACTCCTATGAGACAGTACAAATCCTTAATACAATCTCTGAGGCCATGCACGTACTGACAATACCCATCTCTCCCAATCCATCTCTGATCATTTTCTTGTCTGCTCAGTTCTACTGGTTGCTCCCCGGTTCCATGAGAGCGTGAATTACTAATCCACCACAGGGCCTAAGCACATGCCATTCCTTCAAGTCAGAAGGTGTCTTCTCTCCCACCTCATCTTCACCTACTGAAATCATATTCATTCTTCAGGTCTCCTCTCAACTGACCTTTTCTCAGGAGACCTTCCTTGGCAGTCTGCTCACATTGGGCCCTGAAGTTAGTGGCTTCCCATTACCCAAAACCTCTTCATAGAATCTCCCCTAAGTGTTATTTCATAGTTAGCTGCTTGATATTTATCTCCTCTAGACAGTATATTTCATGAGGGGAGGATTGCATACATTTTCCTGACTGCTTTACTCTCAGAAGCTATGATAGTGATTGGGCATGGCAGGGAATCTATGAATACTTATTTGGGGAATGGATAGATAATAACAAACACATAAAGATAATAATTCCAGATAGAAATTGCCATGAATTAAAAATATATTTATCAATGCACTGCTGACAACAGAAATTTCTATTATCCAGAAAAATTGCTATTTCTTTTAATAACTCCAGAAAGCTGATAAAGTCCTTTGTCATGCATACTTAGGCATATATACAAAGTTTTTCATGACTTCCCTTCTGCCTACTTCTCCTACCTCATCACCTGCTGCTTCTCCCTTGTACGTGATGCTCTAGCAATGCCAGACTGAACTGTTTGCTATTTCCCAGAAGCACCGTGTTGTTTTATGGCCCTGTGACATTGCTCAGTTATTTTCTCCTGTTTGGAAGATTCACATTGCCTGGCAAACCACCTGTGATTCTTAAAAAATAAATTCAACTACAGTTTACATTCAGTGCTATTCTGTAATAGTCTTAGAGCATAGTGGTTAGACAATCATGTGCTTTACAGAGTGGCCCCCCTGATATTTCAAGTACCCATCTGGCACCATAGAAAGTTATGATAATATTATTGACTGTATTTTCTAGGCTTTAATTTAAGTCTCTCTGACTATTCTATAGCTACCAATCTCTACTTCTTAATCCCTTAACCTTTTTCACCCAGCCCCCTCAACCCTTCACCTGACAGGGGACCCTGTCAACTGTCAGTCTGTTCTCTGTATCTATGAGTCTGTTTCTTTTTTGTTTGTTTATTTTAATACAACTCAGAGGCTCCCTTCTCCAGGAAGATTTCCATAAACACCTGGCACAGCCCAGTGGACCTCTGGTGGTCTATATCAGTCTGTATAGTCCAATATCAGGCTAAAATATGCAACAAATATTTAATGAAGGAGACTCAATATTGCTTACAAAGTTACACCATCATGGGAATATTTCCATTAACCTGTGCTCCGTGTCTCCAATACTCTTTGTCACTGCAGCCAGACCCCCATCTTGGCCAACATCAGAGCCCTTTTTATTCCAACCTTTGAGACTGGGAGTGACATCAATGATGAGACTATTTGTCTTGTTTGCTCTCTATCCCCATTGCCTGGCAGGGAACAGCCACCTGACCTAAGTTTCCTGAAATCAACTGAATGATCAATACAAAAGTAGTAAGCAAGGTCAGATTTCCTTAAGAGCAGTTCATTGAAACAATCACAGCATCCTTTTTGATCATCCTAGATAACCTGAGCGCTTACAAAAGTATATAAATTTGCAGACTAACTCTACAGCTGTCTGAATTTATTTCTTCTACCCGTGGTCGGCAAACTGCGGCTTGCGAGCCACATGCAGCTTTTTGGCCCCTTGAGTGTGGCTCTTCCTAAGCCTTAGGAGTACCCTAATTAAGTTAATAACAATGTACCTACCTAAATAGTTTAAGTTTACAAAATTTGGCTCTCAAAAGAAATTTCAATCGTTGTACTGTTGATATTTGGCTCTGTTGACTAAGGAGTTTGCCGACCACTGTAGACGATAAAATGAACAATTGTGTCCCAGCTACAGTCTAAGCTGACCTAGGACCATCAAATTAAGGCCCCCATCATTAGCGACACCTCATAAAAATTAGACCAAAAGTAAGATGTACCCAGGTTCTCGTGGATCACACTCCAGGCCTTTCTCCGCGGAGACAATCATTATTCATCCTTTTCCACTTTGAAACATCCCCGCCTACAAATGGGGGCACTCCCTCCTCTGAGCCCACACACGGGACATGTCTCCATCACTCCCTTCCCCTTTGCATTAAAACCGCTTGCTGAAATGCATGTCTCGTGTTTCATTGCAAGATCCCCAAAGGCAGGACTCTAGAGAGTATTATGCTAAGTGAAATAAATCAGTCAGAGAAAGACAAGTATCACATATCTCACTTACATGTGGAATCTAATGAACAAAACCAAATAGATTCAGAATCATGGAAGCATGCAACAGACTGAGGATTCTCAGAGGGAAGGCGGGGGGAGGGAAGAGATGAACCAAAAAACTTATATGCACACTAGGGGCCCAGTGCACGAAATTCGTGCACTGGGTGTGTGTGTGGGGGAGTGTCCCTCAGCCCAGCCTGCCCCCTCTCACATACTGGCAGCCCTCAGGCGTTGACCCCCATCACCCTCCAATCGCAGGATCGGCCCCTTGCCCAGGCCTGATGCCTCTGGCCTAGGCGTCCGGCCCGGGCAGCGGGGACCCGCAACTGCAGCGGCCCCGCGATCGTGGGCTTCGCTTTAGGCCCAGGCAAGGGACCCCTAGCTCCTGGGACTGCCAGCTTCGACCGTGCCCAGCTCCCATCGCTGGCTCCACCCCTACTTCCTGCTATCACTGGCCAGGGCGGAAAAGGCACCTGATTCTCCGATCATGGCTGGGGGGCAGTGCAAAGGCAGCCCCAGGGTTTCTGATCACTGTCAGTGGCAGGGGGCTTCTTCCTGCTTTCCCTTTCGCCTCCCTGCATTGTGCCTACATATGCAAATTAACCGCCATCTTGTTGGCAGTTAACTGCCAATCTTAGTTGGCAGTTAACTGCCAATCTTAGTTGGCAGTTAATTTGCATATAGCCCTGATTAGCCAATGAAAAGGGTAGCTCGTACGCCAATTACCATTTTTCTCTTTTATTAGTGTTGATATGCATAACCCATGGACACAGACAATGGAGGGGTGAAGGCCTAAGGAAGGGATGGAAATAGAAGGATAAGGGGGTGGGTGGCATCAATGAGGATAAAAGGGGACATCTGTAATACTTTAAATAATAGAGATTTTTAAAAAAATTAAACAAAAAAAATCTCTAAATTCCAAGAATCTGATCCAGTGGCTAGCTCACAAACACATCAATCAATGTTTTCTGAATGAATAAAACAATAATCCTATGTACAATGGGATCAAATAGAGTGTAGTGTTATGAATAGGTATAATAAATACATAATAACAAGAAATCAACAGCATTTTCAAAATACAATATAATCCCCGACATTGGCTCTGGGGAAATAACTGACATTTACTGAACGTCTACTATGTACTGAATGCTGTGCTGGGTTCTAAGCACTTTGTCAATGTCACCGTGTTTTATTTTTATAATAACCTGTCAATGTAAATAAAATCACCTTAGTTTTTAGATGCAGAAACTCAAATTCAGAGAACAGATTTGTAAATTTAAGAAATGTCTGACACCAAAATTCCTTTTCCTGCTGTTGAGACTATTATTTAAAGGGAAATTATTCAGAGAGTGAAAGATGAAAGGACCTCTGATTAAGGGCCGACAGGAATCCTCTCCATACAAACTGTGTGGGCCTCAGAAAACAAAGTCTCATTCCATCCCCTTCACTGTCCCTGCCTGTCTCTCTGTGTCTAAGCAGATAGAACTCACTCTGCCCTCGAGACCCTGGAAGGTCTGTCCTGGCTATAGTTTTCCCACACTGGGTGGCATCAGCAGATACCTTAAATTAAGATCTTTGTTAAAGATCCTTTTAAAGCTGTGATTACTTAAGGGCATTTTCTTTTCCCCCTAAATTTCCTTAACACTTTTATTTTAGTACTAGTACCCCAGTGCACGGATTCGTGTACATTGAAAGCAAATTAATTAGAAGGTGGCGGGTGGGTGACCCGAGCTGGACACAACCTCGAGCCAACCTCCCATGGTCCTTCCCCAGCCAGCCACACCTGGGGTGGAGCCAGGGCTTGAAGGGCCTCTGCCAAGTGAGCAGGGGTCCCTCCAGCAGGTGGGATCCCTGGCCCTGGCCTGCGGAGATCATGCCGAAACAGGCTCTCTGACATCCCCCGAGGAGTTCTGGAGTGCAAGAGGGCACTCTGCAAAGTGGATGTCGTACAGGGTGTGGAACGCAAATGCAAGTGTGCAGTAAACCAGATTCGGGCCAACAATGCCCCAGCAATAACATAACCCACAGCCGAAGGTGGAATAGTGTGGCCTCATGAGAAATCAGGCTCCCTCCTTTCTGGTTTTGGGGTGTATCACCCAAGAACCACCACTGCCAAGTCACTGCAGCTCAGCCCCATGGTGGTCAGTGCATATCATAGTCACTGGTCAGACAGAGGGAGGGACACTTAGCATGTTAGCCTTTTATATATATACTAGGGGCCCGGTGCACAAAATTAGTGCACTGGGTGTGGGGCGGGGGGGGGGAGTGTCCCTCAGCCCAGCCTGCCCCCTCTCACATACTGGGAGCCCTCAGGCATTGACCCCCATCACCCTCCAATCGCAGGATCGGCCCCTTGCCCAGGCCTGATGCCTCTGGCCTAGGCATCCGGCCCGGGCAGCGGGGACCTGCAGTGGCAGCGGGGGGCGCCGCGATCGCGCAGGCTCCGCCCCTGCCCCTGCAGGATGCCTCTGGCTGAGGCGTTCGGCCCGGGCAGCGGGGACCCACAGCTGCAGCGGCCCTGCGATCGTGGGCTTCGCTTTAGGCCCAGGCAAGGGGCCCCTAGCTCCTGGGACTGCCAGCTTCGACCGTGCCCAGCTCCCATTGCTGGCTCCACCCCTACTTCCTGCTATCACTGGCCAGGGCGGCAAAGGCGCCTGATTCTCCGATCATGGCTGGGGGGCAGGGCAAAGGCGGCCCCAGGGCCGCCTTTGCCCTGCCCCCCAGCTCTTAGCTCCCCCCTGGGTTTCCGATCACTGTCAGTGGCAGGGGGCTTCTTCCTGCTTTCCCTTTCACCTCCCTGCATTGTGCCTACATATGCAAATTAACCGCCATCTTGTTGGCAGTTAACTGCCAATCTTAGTTGGCAGTTAATTTGCATATAGCCCTGATTAGCCAATGAAAAGGGTATCGTCGTACGCCAATTAACATTTTTCTCTTTTATTAGTGTAGACTAGAGGCCCGGTGCACAAAAATTTGTGCACTCGGGGGGGGGGGGGTCCCTCAGCCCGGGCTGTGCCCTCTCGCAGTCTAGGACCCCTTGGGGGATGACCACCTGCTGGCTTAGGCCCAATCCCCGGGGGATTGGGCCTAAGATGGCAGTCAGACATTCCTTTGGCAGCCCGGGAGCCCTCAGGGGATGTCCACTTGCCAGTGGGGAGCAGGCCTAAGCTGCAGTCGGACATCCTTAGCACTGCTGAGGAGGTGGGAAAGGCTCCCACCACCACTGCTGTACTGGCAGCCATCAGCCTGGCTTGTGGCTGAGCAGAGCTCCCCTTGTGGGAGCGCACTAACTACCAGGGGGCAGCTGCTGCATTGAGCGTCTGCCCCCTGGTGGTCAGTGTGTGTCATAGTGACCAGTCATTCCCAGTCTTTCTGCTGTTAGGGTCAATTTGCATATTACCCTTTTATTTACTATATAGGATAGAGGCCTGGTGCATGGGTGGGGGCTGGCAGTTTGCCCTGTAGGGTGTCCCAGATCAAGGTGGGAGGTCCTGCTGGGGTGCCTGGCCAGCCTGGGTAAGGGGCTGAGGGCCGTTTTCAGACTGGCCACACCCCCTTCACAGTGAGGGGGTCCCCGCTGGGGTGCCTGGCCAGCCTGGGTGAGGGGCTGATGGATGTTTGCAGGCTGGCCACAGCCCCTTCAGGGTGGGGGTCCTCGCTGGTGTGCCTGGCCAGCCTGGGTGAAGGGCTGATAGCTGTTTGCAGGCTGGTCAAGCCCCCAGCGGGTACCTTCATCCCATGAGGGTGTGGCCATCCTGGGTGAGGGGCTGATGGCTGTTTGCAGGCTGGCCACGGACCCCAGCTACCCAAGCTCCCAGTGGAGGCTGGCTGGAAGCAGGTATCTGGGATTTATTTATCTTCTATAATTGAAACTTTGTTGCCTTGAGCAGAGGCCACAGCCAGCCAGGGCAGGCTGGGAGCTTGGCTTCCTCCATTGCCGGGGCAACCAAGCCTCCTGCTTGCTCCACCTCCATGGTTGCCGCCACCATCTTGGTTGGGTTAATTTGCATATAGTCGCTCTGATTGGCTGGTGGGCGTGGGTTGGGCATAGCAGAGGTGAGGTCAGTTTGCATGTTTCTCTTTTATTAGATTAGATAGATAACTTCTCAGTCCTGCCAAATAGATTTCATAGGAATAGCTCAATACAACTATTTAGCAATAATGGACATAAGGGCAGATTAAAACTTTTTAGTTTCTATAGGATAAATCAATACTTTGCATATAGTATGTCATTTCTCTGGGTGTTTGTACATTATTTTCCTTATTATATTGTAAGCTTTTTGAAGGTGGGAACCACATGCTGCTTAACTGTGCATCCCCAGCATTGAGAATAATATCTTAAACATAACAGCTGTAAATTAAAGTCTGCCATTGAAAAATTAAAACATAAAAATTATTCTCCCATCTGTTCATGTTTGTTCTGGACAGTCTGACAAAAATATACACTCTGAGCCATGGCCAGTGGTTTTAGCATCGTTCTGTGCACTGAAAGGTCACCAGCTGGATTCCAGGTTAGGACACATACCCAGGTGGAGGGTTCTATCCATCCCTGGTTGAAGTGCATATGGAGGCAGCCGACTGATGTTTCTCTCCCTCTCTCTCTCCCTTCCTGTAATACGTATATTTATTTTGAGATGAGGAATGATTTTTCCCAGCTTAAATATACATGTTGAAATTCAGTACAAAAAAAATACCTTCTTCAAACCATGCATTGTGAGGGCTGGAACACAGGTTTTCTGAATCCTCTCTGTTTGCATTTAAGCATCTTGGGAGCTAGAATTGTCTTGATATGCCAGACTTTCAGAGCCCAGCAAATTTCTGACGGTGAGGTTTTCACTTTTCAGACAAAATGAACAATGTTGCCATTTATGCTATGATAGTTTTAGACACATTAACAAGTGAAAATTGAAAAGCTGGAAATAGCAAAGCTTTTGTGGTTAGATATTAAGATTTCTGGGAGTTGACCCCACAGGACCGCAGATGTTCTGTCTGCTTGTCTGTATTACATAATGGCAGAGAAACTTCTCAGGGACCTGAGTGGATTTTAATCTTGCAAATGTGTATGGTTCTGGGGGAGCTCCAGGGAATCAATAAGCTTTAGAGAAGGCAATTGGTTTCCACGAGAATAAAATGTGGTAGCGAAAGTGAGGGGAGAAGAGTGCCTGTGACCAATCCCGCCCTTACCTTAGAGCTCTCCTGCACATTCCTTTGTTTTTCCTTTTCTCCTACATGCAGGGTCCTCAAATAGGGTCTGCATACATTATTTCTGATTCCTTAAATTGACTAAGCTTGCTGTTTGTTTGCTTCTGTGACACCCTCTGGGCTCTCTTTTGAAATACACAAGACACTTGTTAATGTCTGTTGTGTTTTTTTTGCAACAGACCTCAACTGGACCTTAACCATTTCAGCAGGGCAGGGCCCAAAGGAGCCTCACTCACTGCTATTTCCAGCACTTCCTTTACACCCCCTGTGCATCCTGTCAGTGGTGTCTCCTGCTGCCTGCTCCCTCTGCAGTGTGAGAAGGTGGGTGAGCCCTGTTTACCAATGAATGCTGTGAGGGCCACTGGGAATATACAAGATGAACTCAGGCAAGTGCTGATGTATGTTTTTATTTCAATAGTTGTGGGTTTTTTTGTTTTTGTTTTTTTTAAAATATATTTCATTGATTCTTCACAGAGAGGAAGGGAGAGAGACAGAGAGCCAGAAACATCGATGAGAGAGAAACATCGATCGGCTGCCTCCTGCACACCTCCCACTGGGAATGTGCCCGCAACCCAGGTACATGCCCTTGACCGGAACCGAACCTGGGACCCTTTAGTCCACAGACCGACGCTCTATCCACTGAGCCAAACTGGTTTCGGCTCAATAGTTGTGTTTTTATGGTTAACCAGTATTTATTAAAATTCTCTGTTCTTCCATTTTACAGATTTAAAGCAAATTCGCCTTCGAAAATAAATTTTTTTCAGTCTGGAAGTGTTTTTACTCAGAAACAATAAAGAAATAATATAGGTAGTGCATGGATATGAAAAAAATATTTCTGCTATATGATATAATCATAACTGACATTTAAGAAACATGAGTTTATAGCATCAGTTGACCCAAGCCTCTATTTTACAATTTCCTTTGTGATATACAAGGCTCCACGTGTGGCACATCATCAACATTGAACCTGTTTTTAATTTGAGAATATTTAGATAAATTCTTCTGTCACAGATGTTAGAAAATTAAAAGTTTTTTTGTGTTATTTGTCTATATAATACCTGGCACAGGAGGTGCTAAATAAAGGCAGCCAATTTTGCATTTTTAGAGAGTCCGTTATTGATATAATATATATATATATAAAACTGGAAATGGATTTCAGTTTTGAAATCAACAGTGTTTGGTATCCACATGACTGAGCTGGGTGACCAAAGGAGAAACATCATAGATGGACTGTAGGTTGACTAAATGAATATTTAGATAGTAATGTTAAAATAAATTGTAAAAACTGCTCATAAACTGGTCTCATATTACTGAGATCCTACATTTTATATGCACATTCAAAGCAAACCTATTTTAAACTAGCACTGCTTTTATAATACGCGTTATTCACTCTAAATGAAATCATTTCATTATATAACTCTGAGAAATATATTTAGTTTTTAGGGTTTTTTTTAACGTTGATACTCACCACATTCTCACCCTTGTCTCGTGGGCTTTTTATTCATTTGCCCAAAGATAACTGTTACTTTAACAGTGAAATGAAACCTCTCAGCTTCCCAGGCACTCTGTGGTCAGTAAACAGTCTAAAAAAAATGTAGTTTGGCCAGTATTCCATGTTGCCGAAGAATGACATGAAATGAGTTCTCAGGATAAACATTTTCCATGCCCATTACCTTGGTAGTTTGGTTTCGTAGTAAAGCTTCTGTTTTGTTTCATGTCACTTCTCACCTGTCTCTATTCATGTCCGCCGCTTTATCTCCACACAGCAGTGTGTACCAGGAGCCTCGCCTGGGATAAGCTTCATTCCCTGGACCCTGAGCCAAGGAGAACCTGGAAGTAGACTGGGGCCTCCTTCCCTTTGACATGTAAGCAGAGTCTGAACTGTGTCTGCTGCTCCCTCACCCGGGCATGTGGACAGCTCCTGCATGTGCAGGAGAACATTGAGCTATGGTTTCCCGCTTGCATGGACACCAGTCTCCATGGGCTTCTGCCCTCCCACCAGTTTATAACTAGAAAACAATTCATCACCTCTTCACCCTACTCTCAACTCTGCAAAGTCATAGAACTGCCAGACTGTCCAGGTGACAACGAATACCGTTCTCCATACTACTAACGCCCGGTGCTCACATGCAGCCAAGTCTCCCTCACAGGCATGAAGGGGGTGTCCTTGTCAAATGGTTTGATAACCAAATTCAAAAGACACGATTATTAACTAATATTTGTATGTCCAGAGGAACCAGATGGCCTAGTTTTTCTGTGATATTTCCCTTTATGCCTGTTCTCCCAGAATAATAACACTCTTGAGCACTCTCAAAGTTGTCCTGATTTAGACAATCAATTGTGGTTACTCTATTTGTCCTTAGAAAAATCTGTTTACTCTCTTAGCCTCAATCAAAGGCACTGAACACCACAATTTCTAAAGATCCTTCTAGTTCTAACGTTCTATGAGCAATAAGGCCAACCTCAGGGGCACAGAAAAAGAATAAAAACACACAACTTTTCTGAAATCTGTGCATCCTCAGTAATAATATGAATTTTTTTTTGTTAGGTGTGGACTCATAGACTAACTTTTCCAGTGTCTTCTTATTTTCACGTACAAACCGATTTTATGCGTACCCAACCTTAAGCAGGTAAAGAAAGGTAAGGTGTCATGGCCCTGGAGGTTTACTTTCTCGCTTTTGCTCAGTACCTCTGCAAGAAGCCAGGTGTACAGGAACCTCGCTCAAAGACAGCACAGGCTGGTGCCAGCGGCTGGATGCTGGAGGCCCACTTTCTAACAAGGCTATTTCATCAACCAAGAAAACTCTGTTATTATGTAGGGAAGTTGATGTTCCCTGTTTTCCTTTCCAACTTTCTGACACATATGTGAGTATGAACAGGTCAGGGTTCTATCTTGTTAGTATCTTTCGTGGTGCCTACAGCTAGCCCACTCAGGCATGTTGCTCTGCAGGACAGGAATGAATAGGGAAACTATACTTCGCTGATTCTTTATTGTTAAGCAATATAAAACATTATGACAAATTAGAGTTCTGCTTTCATAGTATCAGTAGCCATTTCAACAGGGATGCAAAATTATTTAACATCAATATACTGAGAATGAGGCGGCACAGTTTAGCAAGAGTACTGAAAGCCTCTGGCCCCCGTCCCAATGCTCCCATGGTGCAGCTGTGCATTCTTGTCACTAAGTCTCTAAACCTGTCTTTCTTTCCATTACAATATTATTTTATATTAGTTTCAGGTGTATAGCACAATAGTTAGACATTTATATAACTTACCTAGTGGTCCCCTGATAATTCTAATACCCACCTGGCACCATACAAACTTATTACAATATTAGTGGCCTGGTGCATGAATTCGTGCACATTGAAAGAGAATTAATTAGAAGAAATATTTTAATATCGCTATTTGCCCTTTCTATATAATAGAGGTGTCAACCAAATTCACGATCAACAATGACAGATGGAAACACACATGTGTGATTGGCACCAGGGAGAGCTTTATATGTATCATGCATGCACGAGTCAACTTAGCCTTTTATAGATATAGAATAAACTTGCTTAATTATACCTGTTTTCTGATGTAGCTAAACTTTTTTCTAGCCCAGTGAAGCACCCCGACTTCTCTTTCAGGTAATGTCAGCAACACAGCAGTAAATATCAACACAAAGCACATTATTATTGTAGATCATGCAGGGAGAACAAAAGGTAAAATATTTCACTACAGCAGTATTTGACTATATTATGTGCAGTGAGAAAACCTGAAGTCATTTTTAAGGTCCACCATTTCTTACTTCTTTTCAATCAGATCAAATTTCTAAGCTTTCTAAATCTCCATTTTCTGGATAATGAAAAGAAATTAGGATTCCACCAAATCTCCTATCTACCTACTCCAGGACTTCTGTGAGGATCAAAAGAGATGAGGCATGGGAAAATGCTTCACAGACATCTGGTTACAGTGTGAAATGTTTCCACCTGGCTATAAAGCAAGTCGTGTTCCTGGGCTGAAGAAACTGCAAGGCTAGTTGCTAGGGAGAGGAAGCCGGGTGTTGCTATGTGACATCATTACCCAGATGGAGGGAAGGACACTTAGCATATTAGCCTTTTATATATATTATTGACTATATTCCCTATAATGTACTTTACATACCCATGACTATTTTGTAACTACCAATCTGTACTTCTTATTCCCTTCATCTGTTTCACCCATTCCCCCAACCCCTTCTCCACTGGAGACTGTTAAAATGTTCTCTGTACCTATGAGTCTGTTTTTGTTTTGTATGTTTATTTATTCTGTTCTTTAGATCCAACATATAGGTAAAATCATATGATATTTGTCCTCTGTCTGACTTATTTCACTTAGCATAAAATGCCCTCTAGGTCCAACCACATTGTCACAAATGGTAATATTTCATTCTTCTTATGGCTAATATTCCATTGTATATATGTATCAACTTTTCTTTATCCAATAACCTTTAATATATATATATAGTTGACAGTATTACAGATGTCCCCCATTTCTCCCCCTTTACTCCCCTATGCTCAGGCCCCTTCTGTCCCCCCTCCTCCCAGGCCTTCACCTACTAGTATTAATGGGCACTTGGGTTGTGTTCATATCTTGGCTATTATAAGTAACACTGCAATGAACACAGGGGTACATATATCTTTTTTAATTAGTGATTTTCATTTCTTTGGGTTAAATACCCAGAAATGGAATTGCTGGGTCATAAGGTAGTTCTATTTTCATTTTTTTGAGGAAGCTCTATACTATTTTCCATAGTGGCTGCACCAATTTGAAAACTTGTCAACAGTGCACAAGGGTTCCTTTTTCTCACATCCTCACCAACATTTGCTGTTTATTGATTTAGTGATAATAGCCAGTCTGCCAGGTATGACATGTTATCTTATGGTTTTAATTTTTATTTCTCTGATGGTTAGTGACATTAAATGTCTTTTCATATGTCTATTGAACATCAGTATGTCCTCTTTGGAGAAGTGTCTATTCAGTTCCTCTGTCCATTTTTTAAATTGGATTGTTTGTTTTCTTGATGTGAATTATTTATAGATATTAACCCCTTATCAGATGAATCATTGGTGAATATCCTCTCCCAATTGATAGGTTATTTTTTTTGTTTGTTTTGTTAATCATTTCCTTTACTGTGCAAAAACTTTTTAGTTTGATGTAGTTCCAATTGTTAATTTTTCATTTTGTCTCCCTTGTTGAGGAGATACATATATTAAAAAAATTAGTAAGAGCAATGACAAAGTTTACTGCCTATGTTTTCTTCATAGTTTCAGGTCTTGCAAGCAAGTCTTTGGTCCATTTTGAGTTTATTCTTACATACCATGTAAGAAGGTGGTCTGGCATTTTTTCATATGTATCTGTCCAGTTTTCCCCAAATCAGTTTCTTTATCTAAGAAATAAATGCATTGGATCAATCAAACTAAATTCTAGACCATCAATCTATCTCAATAAATTGATTATGGAATTCAGGATAAAAGAAGGTGACCATTAGAGGAACAGAGAGTTTTAATCCAGGTATAACGAAAATATTTCATGTCTTCAGAGAGAATTGCAAATGCCCATAAAGTATAGCTCCTTATGCCTAGACACAGATTTTGTTGTCAGGGTTAAAAATGTTACAGTGATAAAAGTGGAAATCATAGTTACAAGATTTTTGGGAGATGCGTATAAAAATGGACAAACTAGCATAAAAAAAAAGTTGGGAAGCTTTATCTAGTAAAAATAGATCTTTAAAAATTCAAAGTTTACTGCTTGTATTTTCTTCATAGTTTCAGGTCTTGCAATTAAGTCTTTAATCCATTTTGAGTTTATTCTTGTATACTGTGTAAGAAAGTGGTCTAGTCTTTTTTTCATATATATCTGTCCAGTTTTCCCCAAAAGTCATTTACAGAGTGACTGTGTCACTTTTGAAGATTACTGGCCAGTGATTTTGTAGAATATCGCTCCATTGGGGTTTGTCTGTGGTCCTTCCTGATTAAACTTAGATCATGTATTTTTGGTAAGAATACTACAGATGTTATTTTGAGCCCTCTCAGAGTATCCTAACCAGAGGCACATGATACTGATATGCCCCATTACCAATGATGTTCATTTTGATCACTTGGTTAGGGTATTTTCGTCAGGTCTCTCCAATATCAGGTTACTAATTTCCCCTTTGTAATAGCTAAGTACATTGTACATAGATACTTTCAGAATATGAAAAATATCCTATTTCTCATCACTTTAACATACTCATTTTAGCATCCACCGATGATACGTGTCTGCCAGGAAATGTCCGAAGAACTAGATGGACTTGAACCTATAGATGGTGCTCTCTCATTTGTTTACTCTTACATTCATGCATTCACTCTTCACCAAGTGCCTGCAATGAGCCATGCCCGTAAGCAGGGAACAGGCCATGATGGAGACATGATTTATGTCCTTGAAGAACTGATGTTCTGGTGAGACAGTGCTCTAGTAATAAATACACGGGAGGGGATAGTGCCTCAAACTTTGGTGGTGTGTCTGGGTGGGAGGGTTAAGAGAAGGTTTCATGGAGAAAACAGATCCAGCTGTGAGGAAAATCAAGCCAGAGCAATTGAGACAAGTACAGAGAAAAGCACACATCTGGTATAAACACAAACAGATTAAAAACAACGAAGTGGCCCAGTAAGTGAGATGACTGCTCCGGTAAAAGAATATCATCAAAACCATCCCCACTACCATCTCTGATTAACAGGGTCGGCCATGGTGAAATGGAAGGAAGGTTAGGCTGCCCAGAGATATTTATAGATGCTTAAATAGCTGTAAAGCATGGTGCTGAATGGCATTTGTGTAACCCCTTTCCTAATAACAGGGATTAGAGCTGCGGAAGATCTCAGCAATCATGGAGTTCAATCTCTGATCATTTCTAATTCTAGACAAGGTATAATGATAATTATTTACATTTGCATAATACTTTGTAAAGCACTTTTATCACCATTATCTCATTTGCTCCTCACAAGAATTTGGTGAGATAAGCAGAAAGAATACTATTAAAATCCTTATTTCCCAGAAGAGGAAACTAAAGGAGTTAGAAAATTTAATGGCTGGAGAAAACAACTCGAGTAAGTATAGCCAAATATAGAATCAAGGATTCTAACTTCCCATCCAGTGATCTTCCCATAATACTAACTTCTCCAATTTCCCAGTTAATCAAAAGGCAGTTCATACTTTGAAATGGGGAGTTTAATATCTTTTTGTAGTGACTCCTCATCAATCTACTGTCTCCTTTCTCTGGAGAAGCCCTGAGGAGGAGCAGTGTAATACTGAGAAAACCTTTCCAAATGTGACTTCTGTGGAACACCTCTCTTAGCATCTCCTCGGGAGTCTGGAAAAGGTGTGTTCTTATCTTTATGTCAATCTTTCTCATTGAGAATCGGCAGGTGTGAGGAATGCACCTTTAACAAGCCCATCTGGAAATTTTTATGCACACTGAAATTTGAGACCTGCTTCCACAGAGATTTGGAAGCTCTGTCATAAAAAAATAAAAATAAAAAACACAACAAACAAACAAAACCTTCCTCCAATTAGGATAAAGCAGAAGAAAGGTGAGGAGGAGGTTTGCCAGCTTCCCTCGATGTAAAAGGAACATGCAGGACGAGAATTGGAGAGTCCCTGGCTCTACCACATAGTCCATTAACCTTTATTTTTTACTTCATTTTAAAAAATGGAGACATAATTTGATATATATATATATATATATATATATATATATATATATATATATTTAACATTGTGCACATTTAAGGTATACAAGGTGTTGTTTGATACACTCACATATTGCAATTATGATTATTAGCACCCTAATATGAGATAATACCACTATCAAATCACATAATTATCATTTCATTTTTGTGCTGGGAACATTTAAGATCTAGTTTCTTAGCAATTTTGAAGTATACAATACAGTATTGTCACCTATAATCACAATGCTGTACATATCTATCTTCGAACTAAAAGTTTATACCCTTTGACCAATATCTCCCCATTTCCCACTCTCTAGCTCCTAGTGATCACCATGCTACTATTTCTATGAGTTCCACTTTTTTAGATTCCACTTAAAAATGAGGTGGTACAGTATTAGTCTTTCTCTGTCTGGCTTATCTCACTTAGTTTAATGCTCTTAAAGTCCATCTATGTTGTCACAAATAGCAGGATTTCTTTCTTCCTCATGGCTGAATAATATTTGTGTGTGTGTGTGTATGTGTGTGTGTGTGCACATATATTCTCTTAATTTACCCATCTGTTAACAGACACTTGGGTTGTTTCCATATCTTTGCTATTGTGAGTAATGTTGTGATAAACATCAGAAACATCTTTCTTTGACAATTCACTTGTATTATTACCTGATTTTTAAGCCTCAAAAAGACAAATATAAAAACAGGAAGCTTGCTGTTCAAATATTGCTTCAAGAAATGTTTCCTAGGCTCTCCTCCCAATAAGATTGCCACCCATTAAACCTTACTTTTACATAAACTCCATAGCTGCTCCTGCATGGGCTGCGACATCAGACCCAAGGATTTCAGGGAAAACAGTGAGGAACCCTCCCACCTTCCCCCCGGGAATCTGATAGGTCCGTGAATGTGCAAAGCGGAGGAAAATAATCACCCAGCGTGCCACTATTTGGCACAGAATTGGGGTATAACAATAGGTCTCACAGTTATGTTTCATGCTTTACTGGCACGAGATTCTATGGAGGAAGGGAGAGTGGAGGACAGATGACATTCTGATAACCTGAATACACTGAATATTTATCCCCATCTCAATGCCAAACACTTGGGACACCCACACTTCACCTCCCGTGCCGAACAGCCTCCCTCGCCACTGCTGGATGCACTCCGCATGATTGAAAATGGCAGAGCCCAGGCCTTTTCCAAAACGACTCTGGGTCATCAACTCTTTGCGGATGCTTGTCTCTTTAATGTTGTAATTTTGTGGGCTCTCACAGTCTGAGTAGGCTTGTGGAATTCAGTGACAGTGAATGGGATATGACTATAAAGCCTCAGGTTAGGCCTTGAGCCATTTTGTCAGCATCCAAATTATTAGTGAACCAAACAGCCTGCCTGGAAGAGATTCGAGGCAAATAAAATCATATTGCATCATATCAGAAACCTAACAACAATTTTGCACAATTAATCACTAACCAAAAATGGCAGACTGTAGCCCCAGAAGCAGCAGATACTTCTAATTAGTTCTAGATGGTCGACCACACACACTGATTTAGCTATACATGCTGGAAGGAATTGCAGTTCATGGCCAATGGTAATGAAGCTTATACTGATTAGTTAGGCAAATATCAAAAGAAAAAAATCAAAGCTGTTTCAAGAAAAGATTGAAATGATACTGAAGGTTGACGAACAAGGTGGCTGTTTGCAGATTTGTCAAATGAACACAAATGTGAGAAGCATGCTAGTCAATTTCTCTTTTATATAGTAATTACAAAAGGAGATTAAATGTGTGCCTCCCCTTTACTTAGGTCTGAATTTATAAATCCAGGACCATAGACAAATAAATTAGCACCACCGGTTGGTGGAAAGCCAAATGAAAGCAATTTGATTTACATTAACTATCGCCAAGTGAATAACGTTAATGAAAGGCCAGAGGGGAAACAGGCAGGACAAGAAAAAATGATTCGGAGACTTGATAGCAATGATTACAAACAGACAGGGAGACATGCCAGACATTCTGTGCAGGAAACCATTATTTCCGACAAGGTCACCTTCATTATAAGTAGCCGTCTAGCAATCACTGAGTTATAGACTGGTGGCATCTTAAAAGTTACAAAATCTTCCCCTTCATTCACAGCTTCTGTGGCTGAAGCCCAGGAGTCAGGAACGCAAGAGGAGGGAAGTAACAATTATTAAACATCTCTGGTAGAAACGTGCACATCTCTACGCCTTTCTCAGCGCCCACTCATTCAATCCCCACTGGAACCCTGAAAGGCAGGAGGAAGTGAAGGCTTCAGAGAAGTGATGGACTTTGCCCTGCACACCAAGCTGCCTTTATGGGAAGGAATCATTACTGGCCTCTTTGTTGAACCACTGGCAGTGCTGAGAGTGGACTCCAGTCTCAGGAGCTTATTCCTGACCCAGGAATCAACCCATAGAGGTTCTATCAGAGGCATTTTCTAGGACTGAAATAATATCTGGGAAACACTTAAAAGTTCCAGACTTTGAAAACCTCTGGGTTTTAGGACAAGGGAAGGCCTACCTCTCCCAGAGTAGTCATGTATCTATATGCCAATTGAAAAAGAAGGAAGTTTACTATAGAACACTGATCAATAATTCTGGCTCCCACTTATTGAAGACCAACTACATGCTTGGCTCTGTACTAGACAGTTTACTTGTATTGTTGCCCGATAGTATAACTATTATTAGACATTGCCAATAAAAAATGAATGTATCACAGAGTGGTTAAGTGAGTTATACCAGGTTACATGGTCAAGAAGTGGCAAAGCCTGATTTTACACCCAGGTCAATGGGCCCCAAAATCCCTGATTGTGCCACAATACACTCAGAGCTCTTGATAGCCCCTAACTATCCACTGAACTCCCAAAGCATTCTGAGTCTAAACAGTACATTTGGACCTTGACCTTGTTAAATATCCTGGGTTTTTTGTTTTTTTTGTTTTGTTTGTTTTTACTCAAGAATATTACTCATTTTATTTTGTACTAGAGGCCCAGTGCATGAGATTTGTGCACCGGTAGGGTCCCTAGGCCTCGCCAGCTATCAGGTCCAATTGGGGCCTTCCGGCTGCTGATCAAGGCCTCCCTTCCCTGGCTGCCAGCTTCCAGCCAGGGTCTTCCTTCATTCTGAACCACCCCTTGGTGGTCAGTGCATGTCATAGTGAGCGATCGGTCCCCCAGTAGAACTCCCATGGAGACAATTTGCAAATTAGGCTTTTATATCTATAGATTATCTTATACATTTTTCGGGTTGTTTTATAGTAAGTTCTTCCATAAATCTGACATATGTCACATTCAGCTTCTTCTTGAATATTTTATATGGTTGGTTGCAAATGATAGCTTTTAGAAATAGTACAATTCTTTGGGGAACATGTTAAGGTTTATAGAAAATTTTAGAAAAACACACACAGAGTGTTCCAGTATACCTCATCACTCTTTCCCCATTTCCCCTATTATTAACATGTTGCATTAGTGTGGTACATTTGTTAGAGTTGATAATCCAATATTAATGCATTATTTTAAACTAAAATCCACAATTAACATTGGGGTTTACTCTGTGAATGAGTTTTGACCATGTGTGACGACATGAATCCTCCATTACAGTGACATACAAAATAGTTTCATTGCCCTAAAACTCCCCTGTGCTCCACCTAGTATTTATTCCTCTCCTCCCACTAACATAACAGATCTTTTTTCCTCTCTATACTTATGCTTTTTTCAGAATGTCATATAGTTGGAATCATATGGTATGTAGCTTTTCAGGTTGGCTACTTTCATTGAGTAGTATGCATTTAAGTTCCCTCCATGTCTTTTGGTTGCAATATTTTATTTCTTTTTAGTGCTGAATAATATTCCAGTATCTGGTGTGGCTATACCACAATTTACTTCTTCATTCCCTTACTGAAGGACATCGTGGTTGCTTCTAATTTTTGGCAACCAGGAATAAACAATTGTAAGCATCCAGGTGCAGGGTTTTGTGTGGACCTAAGTTTTCAACTCCATTGGGTAAATACCAAGGAGCGCAATTGTTGAATCACATGGTAAGAGTATGTTTAGTTTTATAAGAAACTGCCCAACTGTCTTCTCAAGTGGCTGCTTGAAAAGAGGAGTTTTAAGGGCAAGAATTTTTTAAAATTAAAAAAACAAGAATTTTTAAAAATATCCTGTATTTTTCATTTTTAAGGTCCTTTCTTTGCTGGCCCCTTATCTCCAAGCAGATGACAAGTTTGGATATCTCTCTATATTCTCCCAAACACCAAGGCTGATGTGACAGCACATTTCAATAGTGATATCAGTGACAAAGGGCTGCTGTAGGCAAGCTCTGGGAGGAGGGTCCCCAGCCACCACCCCCAAGCCTGGATTTTTTATTTAGTTAGTTTCTTCCCTTGTTTGGAGCTGCCTGAGGCATTCGAGAGGATGGCATTTTTACAAGGCCCAGAGGAGATGGTTCCTGGTTAACCATAAGGGCTTGATAATATCCAGTTGACCCAAGGCCCATCAGTGTCAATGGATACCCCAACCTATCTTTCTATGTAGGATAGAGGAGAACTGGTGCCCACTGACTTGACTCCCAAAGGATTCTGTTTTAAAAAGATGTTTATTTATCTTATTTCCACATTTCATAATGATGTCACCTTTCTCTCAAATGTTCCTCTCCTTTGCAGGTACTTAATCCAGAATCCTGTCTAGAGGCAAAGCCAGTGACAGTGGGGAAGGCGACAGGAATGAAGAAAACACTTCAGAAGGTAGAAGCAGCAGATATATCTTTCCCTGGTAATGAGACCAAAATGGAAAACTCTAAGTAGATAAGTACTTAGTGCCACCAATCCCTGGTCCAAGGGCAAGGATTAAGAAAATTTAAGAATAGAGCCCTAGCTGGTTTGGCTCAATGGATAGAGCATTGGACTGTGGACTGAAGGGAATCAGGTTCGATTCCAGTCAATGGCATGTGCCTAGGTTGCAGGCTCCATCCTGGGCCCTGATTGGGGCCCATGTGGGAGGCAACCAATTGATGTGTCTCTCTCACATTGATGTTTCTCTCTGTCTCTCCCTTCCACTCTCTCTAAAACATCAATGGAAAAATGTCCTCAGATGAGGATTAAAAAATAATAATAATAAAATTTAAGGACAGACATAAATTCAGAATAAATTCAAATTCATTTTTAGAGATAAGCTTGAAGAGAAACTTCCTTGAATTCATTATTTGAAAGATTATGTTCTCATTTTGGTTTACTACTGGGACTAGAAACAGAATATTAGAAATAAATAATATTTTTCAAATGTTTCCTTTTTTTCAGTTTTATATATAAAAATTGTATACAGTTTGACCTTGAAGATATTAAAATACTACAGAATTGTATTTTTTTTTAGTCTTAAAAATTGGTATTGAATTAATCTTAGTTAAATGAGACTTCATTTCCAGTTACCTTGCTGAATTGGAAACTGGTGAGCAGATACTACTGCTTGATATAAAGTTACCCAGCTCTGTCACCAGAAAGCATAAAAACTTGTAATCACTTTTCAACTTTTTACTATAGAAAATTTCAGACATACATAAGGAGAGATATGGTACTATAATAAACCCCCATTTATCCATAACCTGGCTTCATTACTCTTCAACATTTTTGTCAATCATCTTATTTCACCTAAACAAATTCTCTCCCCCCGCCCCCTCCTGTGTCTTTCTCTCTCTCTCTCTCTCTCTCTCTCTCTCTCTCTCTCTCTCTCTCTCTCATATTTTAAAGCAAATACCTAAAGCATCATAGCATCCTAGAAACACATTAGTATTTCTTTCCAACAGATATTTAAATCATACCTAAATTATTAATAATTTCCCAATATTATTTAATACACATTTGTTATTCAAAAGTTGGTGAAACCAATTTTTATTGTGAAAAATATCATCATGATGTCTCTGGTATACTGGTAGTAAGATGAGGCATTATCACTAACATGGCCAAGGTTAGCTAGTCAGTGACACTTATCTGAGAAGCTCTCTGATTATTTACGCCTGGGATAGAAAAGAGCTTCTTGCCTGTATTTCTGGTTGACATCTGATCAACCATCTTGTCTGATTCTCTGTTTTCTAAATCAATTCTATTGGAATTAATAATGTCCTAATTGATCATTGTAATGTTCACTCCTATTTGAACACCTATTCTAGACTGCTTCCTTGGTTCTAGCATTTCAGCTAAACTTTTCCTCCACTTTCTATGGAGATGGCACAATGCAATAACAAGGCTCTGACATCAGATAGCTTAAACACTTAGTTTAGGTTTCTCCATTTACTTCCTGTATGACTTTAGTCAATTATTTAGCATCTCTGTGTCTCATTTCTTTTATTTGCAAAATGAACAAAATGAGACTACTTATATTAAAGATTTGTCTTCCTCCCTCCCTCCCTCCCTCCCTCCCTCCCTCCCTCCCTCCCTCCCTCCCTCCCTCCCTCCCTTCCTTCCTTCCTTCCTTCCTTCCTTCCTTCCTTCCTTCCTTCCTTCCTTCCTTCCTTCCAATTAGAAGAAATAAGCCTTTACTGAGTGCCTGGTACATAGTAAGCACATAATAAATGTTGACCCTATGGTCTCCCATGGTTCCAGCCTTTGCTGTAAATGTGATAATCCTAGGATTACCTCTCTTCCACTTTGACACTTTTAGCATGTCCTAAAAAACACCTAAATTCAGGTGTCAACCCTAATCCTTTGGGGGTAGCTGTCCTCATTACCCTCATCCCCACCATCCTGTTTTGGGTTAATCATATCTTCTTTTGCACTTCCACTGAAACATGCTTCTCCAACAACAGAAGGCACATTATTTCCTTTAATTTTTTTCCTTCATTGATTAAGGTATTTCATATGTGTCCTTATCCCCCCAATTGGCCCCCCACCCTCCACTCATGCCCTCACCCCCCTGGTGTCTGTGTCCATTGGTTAGGCTTCTATGCATATATACAAGTCCTTTGGTTGATCTCTCCTCCTTACCCCCATCCTCCCCTACCTTCCCTCTGAGGTTTGATGGTCTGATAGATGCTTCTCTGTCTCTGGATCTGTTTTTGTTCACCAGTTTATGTTGTTCATTATATTCCACAAATGAATGAGATCATGTGATATTTATCTTTCTCTGACTAGCTTATTTCGCTTAGCATAATTGACATTTTCCTACTTAACAGTAGGCAATGAACTGCTTAACAACTGGGATGACACCTAAAGTATTTTTATTCAGTGTGCTTCTAACATAGTATCTACCATAAATGTTTACCAAATGAATTACCGGCTACAATATACAAGCAAACTCTCTCTCCCTTGCTTATTCTAATACTGGATCTTGTCTCAGGGATCCAATGCTTTCAGAATAGCAATACCATCTTCCTGGATAACCTTCAAAGATGTTTGTTTTCTAATTAATCAAGTTTAAGCTCTATGCGGACTTCAAAGTCCTGTATAATCCAGCCCCACTATACTGATCCAGTCTTACCTTCCACTGCTTGCCCATTGTGAGTTCTCAGCTGATGGGCAGGATTGCTTCCATACCACACTTGATGATACATGTTTATTTCCAGTGTTAAGAACATTTCAAAACAGAACAGATATCATTTAGTTCCCCAAGTGAGAAAATAAAGGACATCTTATTTTGATTTCATGGTATTTTATTGGCTTTTCTGACTCTTAATTAAATACTCAGTTATATGGTGAATCAATCAGAAGGCTAGAGTCAGATCTCAACTCCTTCACTTGCTAGCCACATGAATTTAGATATGCTGTTTAACCTTACTAAACCTCAATTTACTCATCTGTGAAAGGCAAACACATTAATAACCATCTCCCAGGATTGTTATCCAGGTAAAAAGAGACAACAGCACATAGCAAATGATCAATTAATGCTAATTGTGATGGTGATGCTGACTATTGTGAATAATTTATATTCTCCATGCAGAAATGGGATTCAGTTTGTGCCCACAGCTTTTGGAGAGGGGGTAGAGGGGTGGAAGGGTGAGGGTAGGGGAAGAAAAACTTAACCCTTTATCTTTTTCCGAATTCCTAATCTCTGTAATAGTCAAAGAGTGTCTATGAATCTAGCTAGAAAAAACATTTTCTATATGTTCACACATCAAAGCTAGTTACAAAGAGAAAAAATATATAGCACGGAATGATTTGAAACTGAAAAAATTTATGGTTGCTATTGCCAATATAAAAAATTTAAAAATGATAATGGGCCTGGCCAGTGTGGCTAAGTGGTTAAGTATTCATCCATGAACCAGGAGGTTACAGTTTGATTTCTGGTCAGGGCATATGCCCAGGTTTCAGGCTCGATCCCCAGTAGGGGGCATACAGGAGGCAGCCAATGGATGCTTCTCTGTGGTCATTGATGTTTCTATCTCTGCCTTCCTCTCTTTGAAATAAAATTAATGCTAACTTTATAAAAATATATTTAAAAATATATTTTAATGGTAATGAATTCAAGAAATCTAGCCATAAAAATACAAACTCTAGCCCTAGCCCTTGTGGCTCAGTGGCCAAGCCACTGAAGGGTCGCAGGCTTGATTCCCAGTCAAGGGTATGTACCTTGGTTGCAGGTTCACTCCCTGTTCCTGATTGGGGAGCATGCAGGAGGCAATCAATCCATCTCTCTCTCTCTCTTGCTCTGTCTCTCCTCCTCCTCCCTCCCTTATATTCTCTCTCTGAAAAGCAATGGAAAAAAATATCCTCCCATGAGGATTAACAAAAAAATGCAACTCTATTAATCATACACAGATATAATAATGATTGCTTATGTGGAAAATCCCAAAGAATTGACAAGAAGACTCCTGGAATTAATAAGCAATTAGAGCAAGGTCACAAGATACAATGTGGTATACCAAAGTCAGTTGCTTTCCTTTTTTTTTTTTTTTTTACCAGTAATAAGCCCTTGGGATTTTAAAATAAAATTAAAATATCATTTAAATTGGCATAAGAAAGAATGAAATGCTTGGGAAATAATTCTAACAAAATATGTACAGCATCTGAATGTGGAAATCTATGAAATTATGATGAAATAAATCAGGTAAGATCTAGATAAGTGAAGAGATGTTCTGTGTTCATGATTTGGAAAAGTGGATGTTGTTGAGATGTTGATTTTTCCCAAGTTGATCTGCAGATCCAGTGCAATTCTAATCAAAAATACTTGGTATAATTTCAATCTTCTTGATTTTTTGAGACTTGTTTTGAAAACTAACATGTGGTCTACCCTGAAGAATGTTTCATATGCCCTTGAGGAATTGTACTGCTATTTGGTGGAATGTTCTGAGTATGTCTGTTAGGGTCTTTTAGTGCTGTCTTCTGTTTCTCTATTGATTTTCTGTCTGGCTATTCTACCCATTGTTTAAAATGGGGCGTTGAAGTCTACTATTATTGTCTTGTTGTTTATTTGTCCCTTTAGATCTGTCAGCAATCTAAAGCATCTTCAGGATAAAGCACCTAAATATATAAAGTATATATTTCTTTGCTCTGGCAGCTGGAAGGGCTCAGTAGTAATGAGCATACCTAGCATTCAGATCTGATTTCTATTACCATTCTCTAATAAAGGCTGCTTGGAGACATGGCTGATTCTAGGTACTGAAAATATGCCAGATGTGTCTGGAGTATTTATTACACAGTACCATAAAGTAAGGAACCTCTCACAAAACAATAAAACTCATTGGTGGGGTATGTCAAAGGGCATAAGAACCAACTGAAAGGACTCCCAGTAGACAAAGATGAACAGTTTGAGCAACAAAACAAGTATTACTGGGTTATAATCTAAAGTATAAATATTTATAACTCCGTACTGATATAAGTGAATAGTTAAATAAATAAATGGGAAGAATAGAAAATTTTTCACTGCAGAAGAATTCTAGATAAACCAAGTAAGTATTTATCTATGCTAGAGGATAAATACTGTGACTTCCTTTTAAAGAGTAAATATATGGGAGCAGCAGGAGAGAAAGACTTTACAGTGAGGAAACCTGAGAAACCCTCCTTCAGCCAGGGGGTTAAGGTCCACATTAATCCCTCTGCATTTTGTTGATAGAATGCGCCCTGGATATAATGTGATTAAAATGTCACTTGACCTCTGTGAGCTACCATCCAGAAACTTAACCATAAGGAAAAAAATCAGACAAATCTCAATTTGGGAATATTCTATGAGATATCTGACCAGGGAAACTCCCAAGGTCATCAAAAGCAAGGGAAGTCACAGGTATATGAAGCCTAACAAGACAGGATAGGATGACTAAATTGGTACCCTGGGCAGGATCCCAGATCAGGAAAAGGACATTAGGTAAAAACTAAAACAATATTAATAAACTAGTGACTTTACTTCATACGGGCATACCAATATTTTTCATTAATTTTAATAAATGTAGCATATTAGTGCATAATTAATATATTTTAAAGATGTTAATAATAGGGAAAACCATTTATGTATGTGTTTGAGAGCAATAGAGAACTCTTGGTATTGTTTCCTCAAATTTTCTGTACTTCTAAAACTTCTAAAAAATAAAATCTATTCATATAGAAATCAATTGAAAAAAATTATATACTCCTAATTTCTTGATGAAATATCCAAATGGTATGTTTTAATGTCGTGGCAATCAGAAATAGTGTCGGCTTGGTTACATGTTATACTACGTTGTGATTGATAGTATGTGTCAATAAAATTGAACATAATTTTATCATATTAAAGGAGTACGAGGAATATGCCTCCAGCAAATAATGTATACTTGATAGAAACTGGTAAAGGTTATAATTCTGGGGCATCTAATAATTTAAATTGACAACACATGTACTAGTAGACTTTGGCAGTGTTAATATAAATATAACCATTTGATAATGTATTCCATTTAAAAAAAACAAGAGAGGGGCATTTGTCACTTAGCCTCAGAATGGATTCCTGGACAGATAGAACCATGTTACCACTCAGCAGTTGCTAAGCAATTTAGATGTGTTTTTCCCCTTCATTTTTAACTCAGTTAAATCAGAAATTCAGCCCTCACAATTGGTAAACCCATGTGCTCATAAAAACATTCAATAAAAATAAAAAAGCAAATAGCTTAATATGTAGTCAATATCATAGAATGTTAGACATGGAAAGATTTTGAGAGATTCTTCAGCCCCAGGCTGTCTGGTATGGTAGCCACTAGCCACCTGACGTGTAGCTGCTCTGAAGTAAGACATGCTGAACGTGTAAAACACCTGGTGGTTTTGAAGACGTAATAAAAACATAAAAACAGAAAGCATAATAGGTCAATTACTTTTATATTGGTTACATGTTGAAATGACAATATTTTAGATATATTAGATTGAATAAAATACAATAAACTTTCACCTGCCCCTTTTCATTTCTAAAATGGTGCCATTTGAAAACTTAAAATTATACATGTAGTTCTCATTATATTTCTATTGGACAACACTGGTCTAGTCTAATTTGATTTTTGTATAAAAGAAGGAGATATCAACCAGAAAAATTAAATGACCTATGCAAGTTCTTGTTCTTAATTGATCCGGGTATTTTTTAATATACACATATGTATTTATTAATTGACTTCAGAGAGAGGAAGGGAGAAGGAAAGAGACAGAAACATCAATGATGAGAGAGAATTATCAATCAGCTGCCTCCTGCATGGCCCCTACTGGAGATCAAGCCTGAAACCTGAGCATGTGCCTTGACCAGGGAAAGAACCATCCATCACCTCCTGGTTCATGGGTGGACACTCAACCACTGAGCCACACAGGATGGGCAATCCAGGTATTTTTAAATAAAAATGTTTCTCTCTTAGAGTGGGAGAAGATGTGTTTCGTATTATTTACCACAAGATATTTTCACGAAGTTCAAATGTATTTTACATAACAAGTTCACTGTTCTCTACTGAAGCAAGATCTCGGCTGGCTGCTCTCCTGGGGAAAATAAAATGTGCTACCATTTATCTAGTGCTTACTCTTTCCAGACCAAGGCTGCACTTTGTATAACAAATAACTTGTATAACTTACTGAGTTTAATTATCACCAAAATCCTTTATAGATGAAGAATTCGATGCATAGAGAGCAATTTGCTTCAGTAACCATAACTAGTCAGAAAGTGATAGACACGGTATTCAGACTGGGATGTTTCTCCTAAAGCCTGTGTTCTATCTGCTGTTTGTAGCTGCTCCCTGAATACATGAAGTGTCTAGCTAAGCTGCTAGAGCTGCAAATGGGAACCCTGAAAGGATAATCTAGCCTTTCACAGCTCTTCGGGAGTAGCAGGCCGTTGAGATCCCTTCCATTTCTCATCTGACTGAATCTTGCCCTGGTGGCATTTGCTCTAAAGAAAACAAGCAAACTGGTGCCTTAAATCCACGAGGCTCTGCTGGGTATAAAGAATCACATTGCCACAGAGGGTAAGGAGGAAGGAGAGCACTGTTTTGAGCACTGTGTTTGGATGGGTGTTCCATTTTCCCGCTATTTAGAAAACCCCCAATTATCTGAGGATTTCAGTGACAGGATTTTGTTCTGTGCTCTTGAAGGAGAAAGAGGAAATGACTTCAGTTTTCTAATTTCAGAATGACAGAAATTAATATCCTCACACACCTACAGGCATGCCCACCCGCGCACAGAGCTATGGAAGGGGTTTATCACCCTTGGAACTGCTCCTCCTCCTAACTTCTATATGGAAGCTAAAAAAAAAAAAATTACTTATTTGGATTCTTAGTCACCAAAAAAGCAAGAGCCATAGCACATCTGCTTCAGAACAACCGTCTTGACCTCACACACCAACACTGTCCCGAAGGTCCATCAATGACAACTCCATGATGGCTCTTGCATCCTCTCCCTCTCCTTCTTCAGCATGACACCCATCAGTCCTGGCCCTCATCACCTCTTCCTGGCTAGGGCTACATCTCCTCCTTCCGCTCCATGTCCCAGCCACCTGGCTCTTTTCATTTGCTTAAAAAATGAGATGTTCCTCCCTCTGCCAGGCAGGTTCTCCCCATACCTTCTTTCCTGAGCAAAGTCTAACTGATTCTTTAGGTCTCAGTTTGTCTGCAGAATCCTTTCCTGCAGAAATAAGATAAAAGAAGTCTTCTTTTAATAGGCTCTTATAGCAACTTGCCTGTTTTCTCTTGTAGTACTTATGAAGATAACAGTTAAGTGTGCAACTTCTTTTAATACTTGTCTTCCCTGGTGGAATGCTCTTGAATATTATGCTAGGCTGCTTTCTCCAGTATAGTATGCTGCTTTTTCTAATCAAGGATTTACTTTTTTTCACTTCCCCTGGGTCATCTTTGAACATTTCCAAAATAGTAGTAAAAACATCAAGTGTTTTGTTTGGTTTCTTAATTTTTTAACTCCTCCTACAGATAGTTGAGACCATGGTTTCAGACTAATCATGGTTTTAGACTCCTTTTCTTAACCTATCAAGCTAAGGTTTACTCAGCTAGTTATCCATTGTATGATATTGGGAAGGTATCTTAACTTCTCTGAGTCAGTTTACTCACTTAGAACATGGGGCTTACAATACCACTGAATCTCATGGAGTTTTTAGAGTAAAGAGAGTGAATTTAGGCAATGCATTTGAGGGTACATACATAATACCCATGAATGTTATCAAATATTAGTTTGCACTTAAGGAATATCTATATATTTAGGGTATTTATCTCAAATGAATTCTTACAGACATAAAAATAAATGATCGATACAACTTCTCATAATAAATTCTTATTACCAATGGGAGCAGCTTTCAGGAGTAACACAAATTTGCATTACCCTTTGATTTACTCACATTGTAGTCATTAAATCATGGAGGGTTTTCTAAAAAGCTTTTCTTTTTAAATAGGAAACTTAAATGCTTCTTGAAAATCAACTCGGGATGATCCTAGTCTTTCTGAATAGCTGTACATATGGCATTCAGAGCTGGAAAAACAAACAAATGGGACATAGAGAAGCAACCAAGCTACTGTATCTATGTTTTCTTTTGATGCAACATTTTGTGCAAGGCTTATTTTGAAAAGCATGTGGTGGGTAAAGGTGGCTAAAAACAGAAGCATAAAGGGAAAGAGAAAATTCACCATCTTTAATACATCTCTCTGATTATCGGCACTGTTCGCATCTGACTCCAAAGAATACCAGAATGTGCTCTGAGCATTGGCAGCAGTGAGCTGAAAACATGACAGAAACAGGGATGGGCCTCACAAGATACACGCGAGAGTTCTTATTATGCGGAGGCGTGCAACTTTCATTTGTTCACACATACAAGCAGATTCACATCACTCCATCCACTCTTCTGTGCACGTATGATGTTGACATACAGTTAAGTGAAGCGAAGGTGTGGTACAGCCCTGTGCTTGGAATTTTCAAGCAGGTTGGATTTTCCTGGCTGGGAGTCCAGCCATCATAACTACATTTGATCCTCACAGATGGTCCCCTGGTTGCTTCCAACCGGGCCCATTTGTCAGGCAAACAGTGAGCATGATCTGCTGCTCAGTGACTTTGCGAAGGGTGCCTGGGTTGCTGCTAAGTGTGAACACAAAGGGGAGCCTTTAAGGTGCTGACCATACAACAACTCAGGCGCAGAGTCCTGCCGCCACGAGGGAACTAGCATCCTGGGTCCATTTGCCTCTTAGCTCAGTGACACCTGTTGAAATTGACAAGCCAGCAAAGCTGAGATACCATACTGAGCAGAGGAATTAGGGACAGTCCTGGCTGCCAAGAACATGGCTATATGACAGCTGGAGCCTGAGAATCACATTAGCACGGCACTGCATTTATACACGTGATTTCTAAGCCTTCTTCGTATGCTGTCCCCGTTAGGTAAACATTGTGGCTTTACTCATTAAAAATATTGTGATTCATGGAATTATAATGTTTATTCATTTAGATTTTTTCTCCTTGTATTATATACTTATGAAAATGTATATTAGTAGGTTCTTATTTTTTAAAAGACTATTTCAGATTGAATTTCTAGATTTCTAATAAGAAAAAAATCAATTCTTCTTATAGAAGTAGTAATCCTATATAATAAAAGGCTAATATGCAAGTAGACCAAATGGCAGAACAACCAAACAACTGGTCGCTATGATGTGTGCTGACCACCAGGGGGTGCACACAGAACATGGCGAGCGTTGGCAGCCGGCGGCAGAGCACAAAAAATGGCAAGTATTGGCCGCGGTGGGATGGTGGAGCAGGTGAGCGGGGTCACCAGACCAAGGTGGGGTGCCAGTCATTGTCATCGAGGCGAGCCTCTGGTGGTTACTGAAAATTCTTTGCTCCCTCACGCTGTGGTGCTCACACCCGCTGCCAGGGCTGGCACTGGTCCCAATCGATGCTGTCAGCAGGTGCCAGTGGCGGCTGCCAGCTCCAATCGCCCCAGAGGGCTTCTTCACCTCCCCCCTGCTCCTGAGGGGTGATTGGGGCAGCAGCTGCTGCTTGCACCCACTGCCAGCAACAGCCTGCGTACACGTGCTGCTGGAGCTGGCCCCAATCACTCCGTGCTGGGGCCAGTGCCTTCAGTGCATGCTAGTGGCGGCGTGAGCAGAGCTGCCAGCAGACAGGGGACCAGGGACCGTGGTGGGAGGGGCCGGACGGGTGCGCAGAGGATGGGCCAAGACCTGCCCTTGTGCCCACTGTAGCCTCACAGCCCACAGTTCCTTTCAAGGTGCATGAATTCATGCACCAGGCCCCTAGTAGTAATAATAAAACCATACCATGAATGGTTAACTTTTATTAAGTACATATTTTTTTGCCAGATATGTCCCCATGATTTTATACATATTGGCTTGTTTAAGATTGTCTCTATTATAATTGAGGCTACCTCTCTATGAGCTGAACATTGGTAAACTTTAGGTTTCATCATGGACCATTCACTATGCATGCAAGGCAGAGCACTGAGCCCTATACTAACATATTGCTTTTTATCTTTGCAACAAATTTATTAGTTAGTAATTAATATCATATCCAGTTTAAAGATGAAAGCTGAGGTTTGGATATTAAGCCATTTACCTAGGACTGAACGTAAAGTTTACTATGCTACCTCAGATTCAAATTATTTTCTAAATATTGTGTTTGTTCCCACACTTTCAAAATGGAGTGAAGATGTCTTTGCATACAGTTAGAGATGTGGAGGCTGTCTGTTGGATTTAATGACCTTTAACCATCCCCTTATAGTAATTTGGAGAAAACTTCAAATCAAACTCAATGTGATGGACTTATTTTCCAATGATTTATTAGAATCATCCTTCAGTCTTTAGAATCCTATGAACAATTCAGCATTATGTGTTGTCTCTTCCTTATTGCCCATCTATGTCATGACTAGGCCTCCATTATAAAACAATAGTTTATCACCTGGATCTTGTCTGTTTGTCAAAACAAATGAACTATTTAAAATTCTCCAGGCTCTAGAGCACCACATTATGAGTAGAAAAGAAGAATGCGGGTAGGGAGGTGCCAGGGCAGAGACACTAGAATAAAAGCAAAGATAAAGGAAGCAGAGGTGGCAGTTCGAGCAGCGCACACATCCCAAAGGTCTACTACAGAATAACTACGACTACACAAGTTTGAATTCTGATTCTGTTTTTCCTTCTTTCTGGATAATGAGGATGACGTCCATGTGACTGAGGCAGCACAAGACATATTATGACAGAATTGAAGGGGCACTTCTATTTCTCTTTTTGTACTTAGAATATTTCTTAACCTATTTCTCTTGTCTGTAAAATGGATAAAAACACCTACTTGACAGGGTTTGGGGAGGATTATATGGGTTAGTGTTTGCAAAGCACCTTACACACTGGCACACAGGAAACAGTAGTGATTATTTTTACATTCTGCCTTTTGACCCCGTAAATCTACTGGTAGTGGGTCCTTCTATACACAGAAGAAAAAACATTTCCCCATAATCAGTGGAGCGCTGGTGCCAGCCTCATGCTAGCCTACAGGAGCCCGCCCAATATGCATATTTTTCCTAATGTCTTGTAATGCTATAAATCAAACTCCTCCGATGCCAGCTTCCCACTCATAGCTTTCTCCCAGATTCAGTTGTTATACATTCGCCAGCACAGCACATAATTTTCCTTCCATATTCTTCACTCTAGGAAACCATACAGCAGCAGGCACAGTGGAAAGCAACTACTGAAAAGAAAGCAATCAGATATCTTGTGTTCACAGCAACCTCCCGCTCGGCTCAGGTGTCAAAGATGAGACGATGCCATCTAATCATATACTTGATCCAATAGATAGGATGCCCAGCCACTTAATGTAAAAATCTGCTCGCTCAGAACCGCTCTGAGGAAGCACATTTCTACTGCCCATCTTCATGCCCACTGAAGGACCAACTAATGAATCACTGCACTGTTACCAATGAGCTCACTCTTTCTTAGGTACCAGATGTTGTACTGAGTGTTTATTTTGAATGCAAATCACATTTAACTGTGGCAGCAATTTGATGTGGTAGATATTATCTGCCACAAAAAAAGAGAGGAGGAAAATGAGGTTCAGAGAGACTAAGTGAATGACCCAGTGTCACAGAGAAGTATGTGACAAAGCATGGTTGGCTAGAACACAGATAATGAGACTGCAAAGCCTATGCCCTTCATCACTATTTTATACCCCCTCCATTCTGTTTAATGAAACTGTATTGCATAGGTAGATGCTATTCATCTTATAAGTGAAGATAACTGAAGCATTAGAAAATGAAAGTTTTAAAAAATGATTCCATAAATGCTGAATTTCATTCCTCCCTACAGATTTATCCAAATCCACAGCAAGTTCATAAACCCGATTAGCAGATAAAGGGCTGTCATCTTTGGGAATGTTAATCTCTGGTCACATGTTGCAAATATTTAAGTTATCTCTATTATATAATCCCTTCTGGTAAATTTATTTTGAAATATTTTTAAAGTTCTCTCTGTGACATAATTCATAAGAGAAGTCCTGCTGTAAGCTAACGCTTTGAAACAATTCTCAATTTTTAAGATGAAAAATTCTATATTCAATTTATCCCACTATGGTAGCTAACACATGACAACATCAGAACATTTTGATTGCTAGCATTAAACAGAGCTCTTAAAAGATTCCAAATGTATTCTGCAGAGGATTGTCAGCGGAGCTGGAGTGTATGGGATTATCGTCCTTTCTTAACTGAAATGATTCCATGAAAAGCATTTGGTTGCTTAGCAACATTAAAATTGCAATTATGTTCTTTTATAATTAATGACCTTCAAATAAATAGTTTTGTGAACAAATTACATATTTTACCAGAATTTTATTCTTCCTATCTGTGGTTATGTCACTCAGTTTCTAAATGCAGAGACCATAGTCGTCTTCTCTGAATACCTTTGTACACTGGAAAGGAAAAAGTTTAGCTTATGCTAAAGTTGAATGTGAGGATGAACAGAGCAAGAGGAAATGGGCTAATGGTTTTTATTTATAAAGATTTTTAATTGATTTTTAGAGAGAGGAAGGAAGAGGGAGAGAGAAAATCAACTATTGGCTGCCTCCTGCATGCCTGTCCCCTACTGGGGATCAACCCCTCAACACAGGCATGTGCCTTGACTAGGAATCGAACCAGCAACCTTTCAGTGCATGGAGCAATACCAGGGATAATTATTTTTTTAATGAATCAAGAAGGATGGAATGAAGATTTGTACTCTCATATTCTTTGTGACTCCAAAACTTATACAGTTAAAGTAAAAGAATTATGAACTTAAGGCAGCTGAAACATCCTGTCTTAGAATATTGTGAGTGTGATGGTGTTAAAAACACATTTTGGTTATATATATATATATATATATATATATATATATATGGAGAGAGAGAGAGAGAGAGAGAGAGAGAGAGAGAGAGAGAGAGAGAGAGTCTGTTATCTTCCATTATATAATCCCTTCTGGTGACACAACAATATGCAGCACAGCATTCAGTTGCTTGAACCATTGAACCAGTTAGTCACTTTTACTAAAGGTTTTGCAAATAATAAGTATTTAGGAAAGGTTTACTGTGATTAGTGAAGTGAAACCTCCAATTTTTATTGAAAAGTTTAGCATTAAATAAATTAACAAGAAAGGAGCATCCATGTTTTGTCATTTTTGCATAAGTAGCAATAGTGATAGAGACTGTAAGTCATTTAGCTCAAGGCAGGGTGAAAAGAACTATCAGAATTAAAACAAGCTAATATCTGGCTTTTATTGGAAATGCTCTCAAGCTCAGCTCAATGTCATGTAATCATACGTTGACATATTAGATGCGATGCCCAATCACTTAAAAATCTGCTGTTTCAATAGTATGTCCCACATCTTAGAGCAGAGGTTCTCTGTGGGTCGCGACCCCTTTGGTGGCCGAATGACCCTTTCACAGGGGTCGCCTAAGACCATCCTGCATATATATATATATATCCCATGGACACAGACAATAATGTGGTGAAGGCCTGGGATGGGCTAGAAGGGGTCAATGGGTAAAAAGGGGGGCATATGTAATACTTTAAACAATAAAGATTTTAAAAAAATATCTGCTGTTTCATAAACACCAATAGGAAGCACACATTTTCTAATCTCTACCCTTATGCCCATTTGTCCAAGAGACATCACATATTTGCCATATACAGCTCCAGGTACGGAATATGCAGGCATGGATATGACATGGTTCCTGGCACCATGAAGTTCATGGCTCAAGAAAGAAACAGACTATACACAATGAAATGAAAGAGAAGCATGCACAAGATGTAGTGGCAGCATGATGGAGGTGACAATCAGGATGTGTTCTGAGTGAAGAGTAGGAGTTTGATAGGTAAATGAAAACCATCTCAGCTGATTTCCTCCAAGCAGCCTTTGCTGATTCTGCTCTCCCTGCACTACCTAGAATGGAATGGAGGTGACACCTCTGAGCTCACAGAATGCTTAATGCTTTGCTTTGCCATGATTTGGGTGAGAAGTATATATATTTTAAATCTACTTTAAAGGTAGATTAGTAGGTGCTGCTGATGGATTGAATGTGGAAAGTGAAGAAAAGGTATAACTTTCACTTTTCTGTTCTTGGTGATGAAATAATATCATTTACTGAGATGGAGAATCTGACCTGAGTAGGGAGCAAGAAATGGAAATCTATTTTTTTTTGACCTTTTAAGTTTGAAAGGCCTGTATGTATCTAAGTGGAGTTGGCGCTAGGTTCTATCTATTCCTGTGTTCACCATTAATATACGAGTTTCAACGAACTCGTATCTTATCGAGTAAAATATCGAGGGGCGATATTTTACTCTATTCATCTCTATGGAAAGTGGTTGATTTACAAACGTTGCTGCAACAGAGTTTTCTCTTTATATCCTTCTCGCTTCCCAGCTAAGGCTGCCGAGCACTAGGTTTGGAAGAAACATTTCCTTACTCTTTCTTACTCCTTAGGTCAGAATAGGCTGTTACATGTAAATGATTGGCTCCAGGATAACCTTTTTTAAAATTCTTTTGTTTTGTTTTGTTTTGTTTTGTTTTGTTTTGTTTTGTAAGGTAAACCTGATGGGACCTTGGATATGAAAAAATAAGCCTGATGGCAAGTTTTTTAGATGAAACAGCACAGATCAAAGTACAGGTAAAATTATAGGCATAAAGAAATAGGAAGAATTTTAGAGTGGAGGATCCAAGGGAGAACAGAAAACAGTACAAATAGAGTGGGGAGAGGCCAGGGGCCATGTAAGGTAGTAAAATACATGAAAAAGTTGCGATGCAGAAAGGACTTTTATATTTGTATCCAATAACTCCATTTACCGAAGTACTGAAATTATAGTTTTACATTGTGTTCCACAGGATCTATGTTTCACAGGATCTATGGTACTTCTTATAATTGAGAACAAAGAGTAACATGTTCTGCCCTTGCTGTAAAAATAGTGAGAGTAAATTACAAAAAAAAAAAAAGTTACAATTATCTGAGATTTCTAAAAAATTGACTAGGATAGAAACAGGTTGAATTTTTTTCTTAAATTCCAGCTTAAAGCAATTTTATTGTTTTAAAATTTAATCAGTTGCCAGGGAAACTGAAAAAGGGACTATTACACTGTAAATGAAAATCTATATCTCAGAATACATCAAGTGGAGTTGTAAGCCATGAGATAACTACAGAGGCAAGAAGATGTGTACAAGCCTAAGGGAAGGATGGAAGCCTCAAAAACTGATATTTTGATGGAGATTCCATGCCACCTTCACCACAAAACACTGGTATTTTTGTGGGTATCCATCTTATTGGTATGTTGGGAAGTGTATTGATAAAGAGTGTGAGTAAACCTGCAAGAAAAGCCAGGGTCTTCTTGGATCAATAACATAATTAGAGAAAAGATCATTGGACCAAGAATTAGAATCACGTTCCAAACCAGGACCAGGTGTGAATTTAGGAAAGTTAGTTCCCCTCGCTGGTCCTCAATTGAAACATCTGGGTAATGAAGCATACGAGACAAATAATTCCTTCTAGCGGTAATAATCTAATCTATGATTGGCAGACAGCTGAATGGGCCCTCAGGAAGTAGAGAAGGATAATATACTTAATACAAAGGAAATTGCAGTGATGAGATCAACTGTCAAGATCTGGAAGCCAAGTTCAATTTAAGCACAGAAGCACAGAAAAAATCTTGAAAGAAAATTTAAGAATGAGTTACTTATGTAACCCTTATCTTTCAGTTATCTGCCATATATAACACTTTTCATTTTGTGTCAAATTATATAATACTTTTACTTTTGTGTCATTTATCATTCAAATTCACTATATTTAACCATTTATTTAAAGATATTTTAAAAATATATAAAGGAATTTGCAAACAATTCAAAAATCTTACAGTTCTATCTTTTGGAATGATCAAAGCCATTATCTCCTTCTGGTACCATATAAAAAAAAGGCAAGGGAAAAATTCTAGCTCATTACACCATACACCAATAGCATCTAATTGTCTATTAGAATAGCTAATATAGTAAAAATTTCACCAGTTATAGAAATTATTTTATATAGTTATCCTTATAGTAATTTCTATGCTGTAATAATATCAAAGTATTTGCTTCTTCCCAAATATACTATATGCTTTTGTTCCCTCATATCTTTACACTCCTCTGGCCTACAATGTACTTCTTTCCTTGTGTTTCTACCCAAGCCTTCCATACTCTTTAAAGTTTAGTTAGTACCAAACACCAGATGAAGCCTTAGTTGAGTCCTTAAAATCACTAACTAAGGTCTAAAATGAATTCAGTCCACAGTTATTTCTTGACCACCTTTTATGGGCCAGAAAATTCAAATTGTTCCTCCAGACCTTAAATGTTGGTTTTGCATTAAAATTCATTTTCCCATCTATCTACCCATTAATTTACTCATAATATGTGATTCATGTTATTTGCAGAGATATGCCAACACACTTTCCCATACTTATCAATTTATGTGACTGGTTTTCCCAACAAAATTAGAATTCTTTGAGAACCTAGATTTTGCCTCACTCGTTTTTATTGAATAAACAAAAAGGCACACATTAAGTTATTCTATATATTATTCTCTAGTAGCCACAACAACCAGAAAAAAAAAGATGGCTCCATGATAACCCTTATCATATCTGATTTGTAACTTAGGATGAATCATGAAACTTTTCTCTTTTAAACTATAAAATATAACTAGGAGAAAGCATGTAATAAGTCATTTTAAAAGAAATATATAATGTTAGGTGTACATGACATATAGACACACACTATGGGAGGACAGGATGCCTAGGATGGGAGAGAGACAAAAAGCATGAAGTAAAAATGAGGAATAAAGACAATAAGGAGGGCATCTTAGGCAACAGATGGAATGATTTGCAGGTAGGGGATGACAGATTGCACTTTGGAAAGGTCAAGTTGGAGCATTTAGAAGCAGGAATGAACACAGCAAATGATAGGTTTAGAGAGGATGGCAAGTGCTTAGATAATGAAGAGCTTTAAATGAAATGACAAATAATTTAAATTTTATCTGGTAGGCTACAGGAACAGAAGAATTAATTTTGATAAAACTCACTGGCAGCAATGAGAAAGATGAATTGCAAGGGTGGAAGAGGACCAAATGCAGAAAGACCAAATGCAAACAGTTGCAAATGCAAGCAATGACAGAGGTCTGAAAGCAGTGGTGTGTGAATGCAGGGGAATGAGCAAAAGTATAGGAAAGAAGTATTTAGTCATCAATTAGACTGGAGGGTTAAACTTTTAAAAGATGGTTCTACAATGACTCTCAATTTTAAAGATTGACAGGCTAAAGAAGAGAGCAGGATAGGCTTTAGATCAGCCGTGGGCAAACTACGGCCCGCGGGCCGGATTCAGCCCGTTTGAAATGAATAAAACTAAAAAAAAAAAAAAGACCTTACCCTTTTATGTAATGATGTTTACTTTGAATTTATATTAGTTCACACAAACACTCCATCCATGCTTTTGTTCCGGCCCTCCGGTCCAGTTTAAGAACCCATTGTGGCCCTCGAGTCAAAAAGTTTGCCCACCCCTGCATAATAAGATAACGACTCTTTCATTCTAGCCAAATTTGAGGTGCCTATGAGAAATTCATTGGAAATGTCATATAAGCAGCTAAATATGTATGTGGGTGAGAAGCTTAGAAGAGAATTTTGGCTTTAAAACATAGATATGGGGGAATATAATATGCTTAAGAAGAACAACTTTTTCCAATTTTTCTCTGTACTCTCAATTTCAAGCCTAAAGCCTGGAACCATCAACAAATGCTAAGCTGCAGCCATTAATGCGAACCTGATACCGTTACCAACCTCCAATACCCTTGGGTTAGATAGGTAACAGTTACAAATTACCTGTCACAAATTAAGGGTTCAATAAATGGACATGACATAGAGAACTTAGATAGCTGTCCCATTCCTTTGACATGTCTCAGGATTAGAAATTATCAATACATACTAGACGGTCAACATTACAATAAATACTGAAACATATGGGAGAACAGCACTATTAAGTAAAAAAAAGTTTACGTATTTTAAGACATTATATTATTATTTTGAAAACTTTTTTTTTACGATTTTATGGCATAAGTCAGAAGTGAACTGGATGCCAATTCATGTTAAACCTCTGGCCCCAAGATTGTTTTCCTCCCTTTAATCGACATTTACTCTGTGCTCTGTAAACTTAATCATTTTTCACTGGGCTTTTATGCGACTTACTTCCTATTCAGTTATTTGTAACATGCATTTTTAGCTTAAATGAAAGAAGAGTAACACAAGTTTTAAGGCACTGATCAGCACACTACCTAGGCATGTGTTAAGCTAGGCAGAAAGAGAACTTAGAAATTAAAGAAAGCTAGGAGAGCAAGGCAGACAAAATGTAGAATCCCAGCAATAAGACTTTCAACCTTTAGGCTGCTTGATCTAGCACCCAGTTTTATCAGCAATAATAGGAGTTTTTAAATTCTTGTGGTAGCATTTGAGAGGTGAACTCTGCAATCAAATCAACAGCACTGTTTACTTAGTGGGGGCCTGACCAATCTCACAGATATTTTTGCTCTAGAAATAGTCCATCTTATGCTTAGATGAGTCTGCATGTATATATACCTGGGTAGAGTCACTTATGGGGAACATGAGGTTGCATTATTTTAATTTGCACTACTTACAGGCCAGAAGTAGCACAACTAGTGCCAAATATTGAAATGGAAAAGAATTAAACAAATGTGGTGGTCAGGGAAACTACTTTTTAATGAGCTATCATTAAGATAGTGCAATCAAAAAAAGCAAAAAAAAATGTTTATAACAGGACGACTTCTATGATTTCTGGTACTGAGCAGATGACAGTGAAATTGAAAATAAGGGGAATTTCTAGATATCAGACTGATAAAGCTTTAACTTACATCTCTGTTGTAAGAAGGAAATTTTAAAGAGGAATTTCTACCAATAACTCAATCAAGATGTACTCAGCACACATTGCCTGCCCCATTTAATATACGTTGGTGCCTTGAAATAGATAAGGAAGGTATAAGACATGGTTTTTATCATAAATTACTGCCATCTAATAGTGTTTCCTTGAAAAAACAATATCTTATAGGAGATCATACCATTCCCTATTCTCATAGACTTAAGAATATGTGCATGTATATTTCTGAATTCCTTAATAACAAAGTGTTAATTGTGATATGCAGATAACAATTAGAATGGATGTCTTTTTAAAAAACATTTTAATTGAATTTATTGGGGTGACA
Organism: Myotis daubentonii; assembly: GCF_963259705.1. Classification (NCBI taxonomy): domain Eukaryota; kingdom Metazoa; phylum Chordata; class Mammalia; order Chiroptera; family Vespertilionidae; genus Myotis; species Myotis daubentonii. The sequence continues at coordinate 29,321,073 of NC_081848.1, read as the reverse complement.
TTGGTTAATAAAATTATATGGGTTTCAGGTGTGCAATTCTTTTTTTAATTTTGTTTTATTGCTTAAAGTATTATACAATTCTTTAATACATCATCTGTATATTGTATTGTGTGTTAACCACCCTGAGTCAAGTCTCCTTTTATCATCATTTATCCCCTCTATATCTTCTTCTACCTACCCTCCCAATCACCTTTCTTCTGGTAGAATGTATTTCTGAGTAAGATGTAGAATCTCCTTCTATTTTTATTGTATGATCATTGTCTAATGTTTTAGAACTAGATCCAGGACAAACCTACTAGGAGGGTCAACCATGTTTGCTCACACTGGAACAGCGACACCCTCAGGCAGTGAGGTATAGACAAAAAAAGAAGGAATAGAAGGCACTACAGACAGGCTGGGAAAGGAAGGAGAAGGAATAATTAATATTGGACTTGGATTCCACAACATCTTTGGAACACGCCCATGTTTACGCATTCCCATCTGTACTATCCTTCTTTACGGCACCAGCACCTCTCACCTGGATTGATGCAACAATCTCCACAATGTCTCCAGCATTACCCATATTCAAGTCATTCTTTACACTGAATTAAAAGAACCTTTCTAATAACAGGTCATTTTAATCCCCTCTATAAATATTCTCTGGTTACTTTTTGTTCATATCAAGTAAGAATTATTGGCTTAAAATCCTCTGGATTAGTGGGTCAAGTCTGGAGAATCAGGTTGGAGTCAGATCACAGACTTTTGGACGAATTATATTTTATGAGGAATATTCTGTTGTACCTTTAGAAGATAAACAAAGATGAAGTTACTACAAGCAACATGATCAGTGAAGAAACTACCGCAAATGAGATGTGCAGAACATGAAGGAAGGTGAATCAGTGGGAATGGATGTGAGAAGCATCATGGAGATAAACTTAATGAACTTGACAACAAAATATTGTACATGCTTTGGATAATCAAGAGATTCAAGGCTGAACAAGGAAGAGAATAATGATATTATTAAGAGAGTATTAAGGTGAGGGGTCACATCCTGTCATTGTAGGGTCATCGGGCCTGCCTTGTCAATTGGAATAAAGAATTAGGCAAGAACTACATTTATACCCTAATGGGTCTGCATCCTAGATGGGTGACATCAAGGGTTCATCTATGAATCTGGAGCCCATTGAGTATGGGGAATAGCTCAGACAACTGTGGAGATAAAGCCCAGACCAACTCTGATGGGGCATGATTATCATCCACCAAGGTGCACTGCATGAGAAAGAATATTGGCTGTGTGTTTCTAAGGGAAAAAAATTAACAAACACCAAACTGCAATGGGTAGAATTTTTAAAAAAATTCAGATTAGCATAAGTGAGACTATTTTAATAATTAGAACTAAAACATGTGGAAACATAGTGTGATACCTATGAGAATGTGTTCAGAGGCACTGTGATCCCATTCTGTAGACTTTCTTTCATTTTTTTTGTATGTGTGTCCAAATCCCTTCATTAGTGGAAATTCCTTCTGTGCACTTCCAAATAAAACAAAAGCATCATTAATATCAATGATATAAAACAAAAACCATTCTGTAGAATTCCATAAGACAGCCTATGGCATAGCAAAATTGAAAGAGCTTTTATTTCAGTTGGTGACATAATCTGATACAATTTTTTAAAAGATTTTTTTAAATTGATTTTTAGGGAGAGAGGAAGGGAAAGAGGGGAGAGAGAGAAACATTGATGTGAGAGCCTACTTGGATAGGCTGCCTCCTGCATGCCTCCTCCTGGGGATCAAGCCTACAACCCGGGCATGTGCCCTGACTGGGAATCCAACCATTCGGTGCACAGGACGATGACCAACCAACTGAGCCACACAAGCCAGGGAAATCTGATCCAATGTGATTAACAGCACAATGCCCTGCATACTACATCATAGTTCAAGCAGCAGTGTTGTGACTCCCTCAGGGACACCACAGAGGGGAAGGACTGAAATGGAGCATGCGACTGGAAAAGAAAGGAAAGTAAGTTGACCATGAACATAGATAGTTTATTAGGATGGATTAATTAATAGGGAAAGGCAACTAAAGAACTGTTTTTCATGGCATCACTGCTCAAAGATATCTGTAATATTAGAAATAACTAATTATTGGTATAATATTAATAAAAATAATACCTACAACACTGAACACTTACTTTGGGCAAGGCTCTGTAAGTTTTTAGCCTGGATATTACTTCTTTCTTTACAGCAACTTTATTAATTAGATACTATTGTTACTCCTCATGTTATATGTGAGTAAATGAAGGCTTACAGAGGTTACATAACTTGCCCCAAATCATTTCTCTGGTCAGTCAATGAACTGAAACTTGGCACTTAATCCATGTTGTTAACCATTTTGCTATACTGCCAATGTGCTTACCAGTGTGTTCACCTTAGCTTAAGAAAGCAAAATATTTCATAGCTGCATGTGTCCCTATTGCTAGAAGGGCTCTGGAGAGACAGACATTTCAGAAGCTTTGTTGGTCAAAAACAAAACCAATTAGCCAATCCTCTGGATTGTTACCTATTTAATTAAATGTATTAGTAATTTGAAATGGACTGCAATGAATTACTCAGAGAAAATGGGTTCATCTCAAGGATATAATTAAATTGCCTAGTGTACTATTACTGCTAGAATAAACATGGTTACTGATCTTCAGGACTGCTTGCATTTGCAGTATAATTAAAAATAAGTAGTGGGAAAAATAATATCCATGAACAAAATGTGGTTCAAGGAATCAGGCACGTGGTTAGCCAATGAAAGCAAAGCAAGGTCAGCCTTTGAATTGTTCCCAGAATTTGGATTTTCTACTATAGGTTTTTGTTCTTAGGAATCACCCATTTAAAAGAACCATTAAACTCCAAGTTTTTTAAAGGCCATTATCATTCTTGTTTAAGACCATACTTCTGGGTTCTCACATGTTGTGTGGAACTAAATATATGTTGAATAAGTAAAATCAATTTTTATAAAAAGTATCATTTTCTTCCAAATGTTGTGGAAGATGCAATTTAAAAAGACATACATAACACACACCACATGGTTTAGTAAATTGGAGCTATTCCATGCTGATGATAGAGAATTCGATCAGAGAACCACAAATAGCTTCAATTCAATACTGTTACTTCTTGATGATAAAATTCATGATGACAAAAAAGCCAGTTAATAAATAGTAAGGCACAGTGATCATCTGTGAAGTGCCAGGGTATTTTCATGCCAGATTTCCATTATGCGCTAAAGGTCATGGAAGAGGGATTGACCACATCTGCCATGGGTCCTGCATTTTATACGCCTGACTCATATCCTAAAGAATGATTTGAACTTAGTAGATAAATAACAGTAGTCTTTAGAACTTAGTTAGGATCATATGTGTTTCTTCTTTGCTACAAGTTACCTTCTTTGAGGGCCATAAAGTAATATTTTTCTCTAGGGGAGATGCAGAAAAAAGAGGTGCCTGCATCATTTTTCCTGACGCCATAGGTGGGAGGAAGATAAACACATGTTAGGAAAACAGGAGCATAATATTATTACACTTTCAGAACTTGGATTATTTCCTGGTACACAGTTGGCAACCAAGAAGTGCTTGCTATTGAATTAATAAATGTCGTATTAAATCCAGTGTCTGTGCATGCATGGGCACCATCTCTGTGAAACTCAGGTGTTCAACATGAAAAGATGATGATCATTATCAAGTCAGTTGTTGTTGTTTTTTTAACAAATGCAAATCAAAGAACTAGTGCCTGAGATGTGCCAAATATAATAACTATGTCTTTTTGTGATTTAAGCAATAGCTCAGAGGATTTAATCATTAAATTCTTGCAAGGTTTGCTTGTGATCATACAAAATACACTGTGTACCACTGAAACAAAAATTTAGTAAGTCCAGCAGCACTAATTTCACAATGCTGATAATAGCCCTGTCCTTTTGCTTTTTACAGTCAGTTCTAAATTTTCTGGATTCTCCTACCTATCACAATATAGGAGCCTTTTGTGGTGTAAGATAATTGAGAAAGGTGTTAGGATACCCATATTTCTCTCTTGATTTTGAAAATATAATTTACTGAATGAATTTAAATAACATTTTTTATGAATTGCTATTGTTAAAAATGAACATTAAGGACTGAGCTAGCATGTCCTCCTCTCCCCACCCCCCATCTCCACATGTTTTTAAATTTAACTTGAGACATGACCTAAACATAAAAAAATAATAAACCTTAAAATATTGTGAAGTGAGATAAAATAGTGTATTTTTTTCTTCTATGACTTTTTGTGATGCTCTTCTTTAATTCCTGTGTTTTGCTCTCACTGACTGGAACCCCATTTTCTCTCTTCTCTTACCAAATAACAAAGTCCTATGTAGACTGTATCCCAGATCAAGTATAAATTTTTTTTAAATATTCTAATATCCCTGTATGTTTCTTTGAACACTTTTCTAGGGATATATTTATAGAAATGGCATTCCTCGTTCAAAATGTATGCATGTTTAGAATTTAGATCCAATGAGAATACATCAATTTATTCTCCCACATTGAGAAATTTTCCTTTAAAATATTCATATTGTTTAAATTTTATGGGCAAAAAAAACATTTAATTTTTCTCTTACTTTTTTCTTTTAAATAATGAGTGAGCCTGGCTGGCATGGTTCAGTGATTGAATGTCGACCCATGAACCAGGAGGTCACAGTTCAATTCCCAATCAGGGTACATGCCCAGGTTGCAGGCTTGATCCCTAGTAGAGGGCATGAAGAAGGCAGCTGATCAATGGTTCTCCCTCGTCATTAATGTTTCTGTCTCTCTCTCCTTTTCCCCTCATCTCTGAAATCAATCTTTATATAATCAGTGATATTGAGCATCTCAAAGAGGTTGTTTTATAAATGTAACATATTAGATATCTTTCCATTTTTTCTTCCTTATTATTAAAATTATCAGGGTAACACTGGTTAACAAAAGTATACAGGTTTCAAGTGCACAATTCAAAAGTATCAATTTCTGATGGATTTTTTTTTTTCTGAGACAAAATGCTTTCCTCCCACCTAAATCAGCGTTAGGTGGCATTCAACTCTGCTCTACATCTTATCATTTTGGATATGATGTCATTTATGTTTTTTTTTTCTCCTGTCCTCTCCACTTGTCTGAAAAATCCATTGAAGGATTGGATTCAAGATACTATGTCATCTTTCATATACCCATTCTAAAAATGTTTATTAAATACTTTTTATATAAATAGCACTGTATTTGATGCTGGGAATTCTTGATCCTAAGTTCAGTATATTAGATAAAAATAGTTCTGTGGAATGAATGAATGGCAACTTACAGTAAGTCAAAGAAATTTTAAAAGGTAGCTCATTTTAAAGGAAAAATCTGGAATGGAAAGTTGGCCATTGTGGGGTGGTTGTCTAGCAGAGCACAAAACCATCTTAATCTCACATCGTTAAATTTATAATTCTCTGTTTTAAAAAAGTGAACTTTTTTCTTTTAATGTCATGGCTGTCTTTATGGTTTTAACAACATTGGTATGGAAAATAAATCTGGAAGTTTTTGAAAAGCATATGATATTGTAAAAAGTTATTATTATGTGCATAACTGTTGTTTTATAGATAGAAATATTTGGGAGAGAGTTGGGATTTAAAATCCTAGCTGTGGAGTCAAAGTGATCTTTATGAATCTTAGAAAAGCATGAAAAACTATGATAGTTAAACCTATTTTATATGAAAAACTGGAGAAGGGGTCAAACAGGCAACCTCAGTACTTGTCCTGAGAGCTCTGCATATATACCAATGAGAAAGGTATAGATTTTTTAAAAATGTTATTGTTTTTCTAAAATTAATCTCTGTTTGGTATCTAGTGTTGAAAAATATGTGAAAAATAGGGACTCGTGTCCTTTTTTCAGGACAAATTGGTAATGTGCATTAAGATTCCAAAAAGTACCTGACATTTAACTCAGAAAGTTCATTTTTAAAAATTGGTTTTAAAAATGTATCCACATCTTTTCATAGGAACATTTTCATTGCATTTCTGTATGTAATAGTGAAAATTTGGTTAAACCTAAAATCTCATTATTCATTTTTAAAAATAATTTATAAATATTCAAAATAGATATATATATTTTTTATTAAATATATTTTATTGATTTTTTTTACAGAGAGGAAGGGAGAGGGATAGAGAGTTAGAAACATCAACGAGAGAGAAACAACAATCAGCTGCCTCCTACACACCCCCCCACTAGGGATGTGCCCGCAACTAAGGTACATGCCCTTGACTGGAATCGAACCCAGGACCCTTCAGTCCGCAGGCCGACGCTCTATCCACTGAGCCAAACTGGTTAGGACCAAAATAAATATTTAAAACTAACAATTAAACAAGGAACTTTATAAGAAATAATTAAGTTAGGAAATACAAAGCAGTATATGTAGTGTGCTCTCATTTTTGTAAAAGTCTAAATGAATGTACAATGCAAGAGAATTATATATTATTATATATGATATGTTATGATGCATGTATATTTTAAGAGAATTTTATATTATATATATGCTATATTATGCTATACGCATGTACAGACATAGAAAAGTTTTAAAGGATTTGCACCAAATTATTAGTCCTATTTATTTTGAGGGGATTGAGGATATGCATAATATGAATACACAGACAATAAAATAAATAATACAAAGAAGTAGAAGTACATACCACAAAGATAATCCAAATGTAATGCACCACATTCAGCAACTTTAATGGAAAGCAGATATGACTTCAGCCTAAATTTGCATATGGACATACATGGCCACCTGTCCTGGGTTTCTCTGGAGCAATGTTGGCTTTCTTGTGTACCCATGGTCACAGCTACCCTAGGTAAAGGATAGGAAAATGTAGTTGGAAAGATCTTTTAACCTACATTTTCCTATCCTTCTCCTACAGAAATGAGGAAAGCATAAATACTTTAGAATGTGCCTAGTTCAAACCAAATGCTGGATCATGCGGAAGCACACACATACCAGTGATTCCAATGGAAACAGTCTGGGCTTTGGTCCCAGACTTCCTGGCAGGCTGGGGGCCGAAACACAATTGAAGTTAGAACCAATCTCCTAGTGAAAAGAGAAACTGACATCACGCATGAGTTCCTAACTCGGAAACACCTAAGAAGCAATTTCTGAAAACAGCCCTTCGGGGAGTTTATGCACATCTGTAAGAAAAGTAAAAAGACTGAAAAAAATAAACAAACAAACAAAACTCAGGCTGGAAAGGAATTTAGCTCAATTCTTTCATTTCACAGATGAAGAAATTGAGGTGCAAAAAGGGAAAAAGTTGCCAAAGTCACTCTCTAAATTAGTTCTTTAAAATCAAATCTCTTGATTCTCAACTCAGTGCAAAACCACCACTGTTTCTGTAGGCTATGTAACTCTCTGGAAAAAAGGAGATTATGTCAGATCAAACCTTTTTCTGATCATCCCAGGCAGAGTTACATAATATCTCATGGTTACATAGTACTCTTTTTTAAAATCTCAATAAAATTAACTGCAAAACAGTATCCAATTTTTAAAATATATCTCCCATAACAAATTATACCTTCCTTGAGGACAATTATATTTTATTCACCTCAAATCCTCAGTGTCAATTACACTGTCGATAATACAGCCGGCACTTAGTAAATACTTCATAAATGAATGAAGTATTTCTTTAGTATTATAACTGGTGATGAGAGGCACCTTTGATGGATTAGCCAAAGGACATCATGATATGATAGAGTTGGCTCTGATAATTAAGAGCCTTGGATTTCAGTCGCATCTGTATCAGTTCCTAAACGCAAGCCTAGGCAAGACCTTTAAGCACCCTGAACAGCATGCCCCTTATCCATAAATCTGAGGAAATAATATCTGCTATTCCACCTCCTATTCTGGCCATGAGGATCAAATGTGATACATGTGAAAGTAATTTTATGAATAGCAAATTGTTACACGAATGGAAGGGATATATGTGCAGGCAAGGGGCTTTTAACCATGATCTGGATTTTTCCAATAAGGTATATCATTCAAATAAAATGCTGTTATAATAAAATACAATAAGCAGGGCTATTGCTACTGTAATATGACACATGTCTCAGTATGCTCCATTGAGAAATCCAAAGTCAATGGCTACAGAGTCCTGAGACCACGGCAGTTCAGAGGCCTATCAGTAGACCTCCGGCACTTGAGAATAATACAGCCACAGATTTGGGGAATTCCCATAAACTTGAAATACTTTAAATTCCATAATTTTCTCCTAAAACTCACAAATAATTGCAAGTGGATAATAAGGAAGGATGTTGCCATGCAGGTACCTGGCAATGTTTCTGCATCGGAGATTCCTTATGTGTCTCAATAAAGCAATAAGCTACTACATGGCACAGGCTGTTGGATTCCCTTTTGTATAGAAACATTGCAAATGTTTAATTCAAGAATGCCAACATTCTGCTGTAACTGCACAGACCAATGCAATTCTTTGAGGAAAAGAAATCTATTGTAAATAATCATTCCTCCAAGTCCCTTGGAACAAAATTTAGGAACATCTGATCCTCTAAATATACCAACTAGCCTGAATTCTGTGATTTGGTCTCTACAGCTTCATTAGCTCTTTTTTAAGGAGTGTAGCAAGAGGGAAAGTGAGGCATAGGAGAGAAATTCATATGACAGGAACATTAGATTTCTTTCACACAGACAGTGAGTGTAGTGAAAGAGAAGGCCCATTGGCTTTGGAGTCAGGCACTTCTAAGTCTGGATTTAAATGCTGGTCCTACAACTTATTAAATATACTGTCTCAGTCAAATTTTATAAACTTTATGAGGAGAAAAGCTTATATAGGCCATGCTGACAAGGGCCAGAGAATTTGTCATGATTAATCCTTTCTGGGTTGCGCCCAAATGGATGATATGAAGGAGCAGGAATGTTCCTAAGCTACAGGAAACCTCTTCCCTTGTCTGGCCAATCAGGGATAAGTGTTGGGAAACGACATGTAGAGAGGTGCTCTGGGATAGTTTTTCTAAGCTTCAGGGAGACAGATTCTCTCTTTTTCTCTGGGTTTCCTTGATTTTGTGCTTTTTTATTTTTAAACTCTTGCAATGAAAGTGACAAAAGCTCCTGGGGCCAGATTTAAGAGTAAGGACGTAGAGAAAGGAACCAAGGATAACATTTCTTCTGCATTTGGTCCAGGCTTTATGACTCTAGGAAGTCCAGCTCACCTCACAAAATAAAGAAAACCAACCCAAAACATTTTAAATTGGATTGTCTGTCTTCCTGGTATTGAATTGTACCTGTTCTTCATATATTTTGGAGGTTAACCCCTTATCCAATGTATTGTTAGCAAATATGTTCTACCATACAGTGGGTTCCCTACATGGGTGTAGAGGTTATTATGCTAAGTGAAATAAGTCAGTCAGAGAAAGACAAATACCATACTATCTCACTTGTATGTGGAATCTAATGAACAAAATAAACTGACAAACAAAATAGAAATAGAGGCATGAATACATGGAACAGATTGGCAACACTCATGGGGGAAGGGGCATTGGGGAACTAGATGAAAGAAGGTGAAGTTATTAGCCAAAGAACATATATGCATAGACACAGACAATAGTGTGGTGACGGCCAGAGGAAAAGGGGGCAGGGAGGCAGGTGCTGGGTGAAGGTGGGCAAAGTTGGGGAAAATGGGGATATCTGTAATAGTCTCAACAATGAAAATTAAGTAAAAATAAAATCAAAACAAACAGAACCCCAGAAATTGCAAATAGAAGTTGATTTGTAATGAACTCAATTGTAAAGTTCAATTGTAATGAATTCAGTGATTTTTGTCTAGTGTTTCCTTTGTAAATGTATCTATTGGTGACCTAATGGTGATCATTGCAACCAATAGTAGGTGGCCTGTTAAGGAACGGAATTGGAGGTTCTTCTGTATCTCACAAGCTTTCACATGTATCAACTCATGTGTGCTGGCATTTCTCTGTAGAATTATAGAAAACAGAAAATACTGATTAATTTAATATACTTAATATATTCAATGTTGGCTTCCAGAAAAGTAGGGAAGTTTAACCCACTCACATAACTTTAATTAATGCAAGAGAGACTTCAAGGAAAATTGAACATTATTGATCTGACCATGCGTCTTCACTCTTCTAGTCAAAAATACTTTTAAAAATGCTAAAACCCCAGAGAGCAAAACCTAGGCTTCATGATTTGTCTTCTCCTTTCTCCTCTTCTCAGTAATTAGCATAAAATAAATGCTCAATAATGCTTATTCAATGAGGGAATTCATCAGTCTAAAAAACATAAAAACATATCTCTAACTTCTTTTGTTCTAGTTGAGGGTTATTCGATCTTTGGGGAGTAGTCTCTTATCTATAATTTCTTCCTCAATGGCACTGCCATTTTTAATTTCTGATCGTGACTTTATTCTGTAATTATCTTAGGCTTATTAATTCTTCCACATGTGCCCAGAGGTCAAGCCCTTCAGAGGCAGCTGTCAAGTGCTGCTGAGAGTGCTGGAAAATATAATAACAATTCAAATCCCAGCTCTGCCACTGCTAGCTTTATGTCCTTGAACAGTGTGCATAATTTCCCTGAATCTCAGTTTCCTCATCTGTGTAGTGTAAAGAATGAATTTTAACTATGGTTCTTCACCAGGAATACACATTGAAATCACCTTTGGAACTCCATAATATACAAGCCCAGGTCCATTCATAGAGATTCTGTAGGTTTGATGAGAGTAAGGCAGCATAAACATCTGTATTATCTGTATTTCTAAGAGGATCCATAAGTTTCTTTCAAACATAAGTTTGAAGTCCTAGTACTTTCAGAATTCTCAATAATTTATTCAATTAGAATTTACTATACAAGAATGGTATACTCTGGCCTGGCTGGCATGGCTTAGTGGTTGAGTGTCAATCTAAGAACCAGGAGGTCACAGTTCAATTCCCAGTCAGGGCATATGCCTGGGTTGTGGGCTTGATCCCCAGTGTGGAGTGTGCAGGAGGCAGCCGATCAATAATTCTCTCTCATCATTGATGTTTCTCTCTCTCTCTTCCTTCTTCTCCGAAATCAATAAAAATACATTTTTAAAAAAAGAATGCTGTGCTCTGTATTATTCCAAATATTCTGAAGGAAATGCACTGAATGTTTCAACATTAATTTGACCATTAATTTTAATTATTCTCTTAATTATTAATTTAAGTACTTGCAGTTAATAGGTTTCTCAATAGGAGGACAGACCATCAGTCACTGATTCAGGAGGCCCAGCAGTGAGTGCTTACCAGAGAGGTGGTATTCTGTGGACACAGGAGAGCAAGGAGAGGACCCACATATTTCCCAGGTACTTAGCACAGTACACGGAAAGATAATCATGAGACTGTGATTCTGTGAAACATCTCCCTGCTCTGCTAAGGCTCAATGTGACGCTCACCATGGATCTCACCTCTGACCAGAGAGACCCCCATTCTGGTAAGCACTCACTGCTGAGCCTCCTGAATCAGGAGTGACTGATGGTCTGTCATCTTTTTGAGAAACCTATAAAGTGCAAGTAATTATTCTCCATCAGGCTGTTCAGCAGGTCTGTCACCAAAAGAGAGATCTGATATGCAACTTGCATTTAGTGTCTCCCAAAATAATTAGAGAATAAGCAGGAAGAGTCTCTTCATAGGAACTATTGTTTCTTAAATGATCTGTAAGTTAAGAAAGGCAACTTCCAAGTAAGACTTTTTCAAATTATTTGAATACGCTGTGCTAAGAAATTTAGTTGTATCTACTACCCAATTAACAAGCTGTTTCTCACTTGCCAGGCAGTTTTTATAACACTTTAGAACATTTACTTCTCAGTATTTATTTTCACTTATAGAATGCTAATTTCAATTTAAAAAAATTGAGCACATTGAACATTTTATACCATATATTTTGGTAAAATACTCAATTATGAATTTCTACAGTTTGGTCATTTACTCTATAATATGCATGTGTACAAATAACACTGTATTTAATCATGGTATGTTATGGGATATATACTGGCAATTATTTAGAGCATAGACATATTTTACATAATATATACATGGAATACATTTGTTCATGTGTATTAAAGCCTTGTTACCTAATATCTCATATTTGAATTTTCTACTGGAAAATAAATTTTGGAATGACATCAGCTTCCCAATTCCTCACTAGTTAAAGCATTACAAAAATATTACAAGCTATAACAAAATCTGGTTCTCTTTAGACACTGTTATAATACACTTTACAGTCATAGACTGTAGATTCAACACACAGATGTTACTATGCAAAGTGCATTTTTAAAAGAATATGAAGACACACAAAGAAAACACACTAACACTTGATGCTGTATTTCCATGGCTATTTTTAATTTCTCCACTATAAAAGGGAAAGAAGAGCAGAGACTAGCATTGATCTTGACAGTTAAATTGTGAAAAACAGCTCTTGTGAAGTGAGAGAGTAAATTTCCCTAGACTTTATTTAGAGGTGACCAATTCCTCAAAACACATTTCAGCACACTGACCATGGAAAATGCCACTCTTAGGTGTCAGCATAAAACATTGGAATCTAAAATATCACTGTAGGAAAGACAGTAATAGTAATGACATCAAACGTAGCTATTTTAACAGCTCCTCTTTTCAATCTTTCAGTCTTCCTAGACCTAGACTAACTGCTGGCTTGGCGGGAATCTCTGACTTCTGCTCGTCCGTGTTCATGAATACTAATCATGCACCTGGAAATATGGACCCAGAGTATGAATTCCTCCTGCTCCCCAGGACACATGTTTATTTTTCACATCTTACAAACATTTATGAGACGGTTCTTTGGCATGTGTCAGCATGAGGGTTTCACTAGCTGATATTCTTGAACATCCATGAAGGAGAATGGACACAGACTTACAATCTGCTTCTTTTATCTCTGAACAGTGTGTTTGCTCCTGTGTGGAGACTATTAATTAGTTTCCTTAAAAACCTTTTCTGCTTGGATTTTTTTAAAAAATTCTGAAGTCACTGAGAGAAAACACAGAGCAACTGATTCAAACCAAGATCATTACCTCATATATTTATTAAAATCTTATAAGATATTTCTTATAACAATGAAAATGCTCCTCCTGAAGATAGGGGACCATCCACGAGAAGGAAAGAAGGTAATGAGTAAGTGTACTTTCTTAAGCTGTAACATGAGGATTCATGTTTAAGCTCCCCCTGTCCCATGCATCTGCTTTGTGATATTAAGCAAGCTAAGTAGGTTGATGGCAGAGGAGAGTGGAGGTTATATAGGTTCATCTGGTTATTTGTTTTCTTTTGTCTTTCAGGGAATTTATGTTTTTTATCCCATTTAATCTTTGTAACCATTCACCAAAGTAGATATGATTAACTGTATGTTAGATCCTAGATAATGGAAACACAGATATATCAAAAAACCAAGTAAACAGTGGTAAAGATAGTAATCATTCACTTGGGTAACTGTGAAGAATAAATAAGGTAATAAATGTGCTTTGGAAACTGCATGGCATTACAGATGTGTAAGGTACTGCATCATACAGACTGACATATCCGAGAGGGGACGGGCAGAGATGGGAAGA